>NC_137635.1:1499050-1531654 GCF_963383615.2 Lipophrys pholis | reverse complement strand
CTGCTGTAATTAGGACAAATGGTCGCCATGAATCACTGTTTCCAGAGCCTGACAGGGAGCGGGGGCTTTTTGGGTTCCCCCCCCCCCCCCCCCCCCCCCCCCCCCCCATTTCTCTTTTTTCGTGTTTCTTTTTCTTTCTTCTCCACCTTCTTTTTCTCCACTTTGCACCTTCTTTCTTTTCTTTCTCTCTCCCAGTCAGGCTCTCTACTCACACACCCGGGGAGGAAACAAAAAAAAGAAAAAGAAAACGGGCCGATAGTTGATATTTTTCTTGAAGTCGTCCACAGTGTGGTGTCGCAGCCCTTCCTGTCCCCAGGTGAACAAACCTGGAGTCGGGGTTTTTTTTTTTTTGTTTTTTCCCTGTAACTCCAGCAGATTTTATTTCCACTGTCTGTAACAGGGGGTGGTGTGTGTGTGCGTGCGTGCGTGCTGTGCGTGCGTGTGTGTGTGCGTGTGTGTGTGCGTGCGAGTGTGTGTGTGCGAGTGCAATGTGAAAGTTTGTTTGCACAAGTGCATGGTTGCGATTGACACGTTGACGTGCAGTGTGTATGAGCTTCTGTGACTAAATGATTCAGCTGTTCTTCATTAAGCCCACCCCCCCCCCACACACACACACACACACACACACACACAGCTCAGAGGACAGTGCCTTTAGATAAGATATGTTGTTCACACTCCTGCTTAAAAGAAAAAAGAAAAGGCCCAGCTCAGCCTAAAATAGACACATGGCACCGCTGTGAAGAAACAGAAGATCCACGTTAAAGAGGCTGAGGTTCTTCAGCTTCTATTCATGTAATCAAAGATGTTTGTTTGCAGTTATTATGAACCTTTCACCTCCAGCCCCCAACCTTCACAAATACAATAGAAAATGATAGCTTTCCTCTGACATTAAAGCCATCTTATTATTATTATTATATATTATTATTATTATTATTATTATTATTATTATTATTATTATTATTTATATATTATTATTTGGCCTGAACTTTTTAACTGTTATTGTAGAAACGTCTTCATACTGTATGTGCTCACACTTATATGAACATTCTGCGTCGTGTTTTCATTGCAGGTGATTCCATTACTATTTATTTATAAATGCAAAGGTTTGAATTAAAAGTGTCTGTCGTTAGATCTGTATATTTTACGATGTTCAAATTTATTCAGAATTACCTTGATTCCGTGTTTTCTTGATTTTGCCGGACCAACCACGGACGGGTGGATTTCTAGGTTTGTTTGTTATTGTTCCATCATTAAAAAGCTTTTATTTTCTTTCTTCCATAAGTGGATCGAACTTGTTTTAGAACTTGTTACTTTTTTGTTTTTATTTTCTCGATGTCAACTTCTGAAGACTGCGAGCCCCCCCCCCCCCCCCCCGTCTCCGTCTTCATCTGATGATGTGATTCATTCGCTGAAAAAAGAAAGGTGCATGCTCCAGTTTACTGCTGTTTAACTGTGTGGGGGGGGGGAAAGCCATTCTACGGGGGGGGGGGGGACTTTAAGAGCATATTGGGAGGATTTTCTGAAGTTTTTTCTAAATGTTGCTGATATGCATCCCATCACACACACATCTCCACACACACATGCAGATTTCGTGGTTAGTGCGATGGTTCCCTAGTGAGGACATTTGCTATTCTGTTTCAGGGCCATAGTCTTCATTTTCGAAGGTGTGGGGGGAGTCGATGACCCCCCCCCCCCAAGAAACACCCGCTGCTATTGGCCACTTTCTCACAGGCTTCAAAGCCTCAAATTAATAGACAACAAAATAGTGCGGGTCCGACCGTCCCATGCGGGGCCGACCCACCAACAGTCATTACAGTCAAGACAAACATGGTGGAAAAGAGGAGGGGTTAAAAAAAGAGTGTGGGGGGTGAAAGGAAGGAAGTGAAGAAGGAGGCATGGGGGAGGAAAGGTGGTTGGGGGGGGGGGGGGGGGGGGTTGGACGAAATCCCCCTGCAGTTTGACAAACCTTATCTGTTAATAACCCTCGGTGTGTGTGTGTGTGTGTGTGTGTGTGTGTGTGTGTGTGTGTGTGTGTGTGTGTGTGTGTGTGTGTGTGTGTGTGTGTGTGTGTGTGTGTGTGTGTGTGTGTGTGTGTGTGGCTTACCTACATGCTGATGTGCTCTTCTCTTCCTCTTTTTGTCTCTGTCTCCCCTCCCCTCCCTCTCTTCTCTTCTCTCAACCTCTCTTTTCTCTACCTCTCCTGCCACCTTTCCTCCTCCTCCTCCTCCTCCTCCTCCCTCTCTTCTCTCTTCTCTTCTCTCAACCTCTCTTTTCTCTACCTTTCTGCCACCTTTCCTCCTCCTCCTCCTCCTCCTCCCTCTCTTCTCTCTTCTCTTCTCTCAACCCTCTCTTTTCTCTACCTTTCCTGCCACCTTTCCTCCTCCTCCTCCTCCTCCTCCCTCCCTCTCTTCTCTTCTCTCAACTCTCTTTTCTCTACCTCTCCTGCCACCTTTCCTCCTCCCTCCCTCCCTCCCTCTCTTCTCTTTTCTCTACCTCTCCTGCCACCTTTCCTCCTCCTCCCTCCCTCCCTCTCTTCTCTTTTCTCTACCTCTCCTGCCACCTTTCCTCCTCCTCCTCCTCCTCCTCCTCCTCCCTCTCTTCTCTTCTCTCAACCTCTCTTTTCTCTACCTCTCCTGCCACCTTTCCTCCTCCCTCCCTCCCTCCCTCTCTTCTCTTTTCTCCTACCTCTCCTGCCACCTTTCCTCCTCCCTCCCTCCCTCCCTCTCTTCTCTTTTCTCTACCTCTCCTGCCACCTTTCCCTCCTCCTCCTCCTCCTACCTCCTCCTCCTCCCTCCCTCCCTCCCAGCCTGTCAGATGAGTGGAGCGGTAGCTCGCGAGTGAGCGGTGGAAGGCAGCGTGGCGGCGGCTTCTATTTGAAGTTGTAATGGTGTCAAAAAGTCATGGCTGACTGACAGACGTCAGTCCCACAGGGCCTCATTAAAATCAGACCCACTTGACAAGGAAATAATTGAGCACCGGCGACAACTCGGGGGCCCCTCCGCGTTTTTTAGATGTTTTATTTTCTTTTCATTATTAGTGCCGAGCTATTATGTTCATTAAGAAATGGCATTAAAACAAGTTTTTAAAAGCGGGGAGGGGGAGGGGGGGCGGAGGGGAGGGGGGAGGGGAGGCGGCACACGCGGAGGTGGGGAGATAACGATTTGTTTTAGAGACCACGTTTTGGTTTTTATTATTTAAACAGGAGCACTGTCATTGTGATACCTTGGCAGACGTTGGCTCACCCACCCCCCCCACCCCCCCCCCCCCCCCCCCCCCACACACACACCCACCTCCCCCACTTTTATTTGCCCCTCCTCTGTCTATCTTTCCTATCTTTTCTTCTTTCTCTCCATTCATCCCTTTCTTTCTCTCCATCTGAGCGGCGGGTGTCATTGGAATATGAACTAGATAACCCCCCCGCCCCCCCCCCCCCCCAGTCCCCCCCAGTCCCCCCCACCTCACACTCCCTCCATTCACTGATTTGGTTTCCGAGAAGCGTCTCGCCGCAGAAGGCTGAGGATGAAAACTTGTCAAAAATAGGTTATATCTTATTCCAAAGGGCAACAATATCAGCAGGTACAGACACTTTTAATATTAATTTAGACGGGTGTTAACCCTCCTTAAGTGACTGCAGCTCTGTCTTCCATACAGACAGCGGGTGGAGAACGGGGGTGGGGGAGGGGGGTGTGTGGGGGTGATTAATTATTTGATGTCTGAAAAGTGATTTTGAAGCTCTCCCCTCTTCTCCTCCAGTCTTTGGGTGTCCCCTCTTCGTTTCTCTGCACACGTCCTCGAGCAGCGCCGTCCTTTTCCACATTTAGATCCTCGCGCCGCTGTGCTGAGATGAGAAGTCATCATATGGCGACGATTTCACTCTTAAAACAGTATTTAGTTATTTATTTCTGCAGGAATGATCTTTCACAACCAGGACGTTAGTTCCTCTCTGTTCTCCGCGGTACATTAAGAAGTCGTTAGAGGAAGGGTCCTCGGTGAGAACCCTCTGTGACGCGCCACCATTACAACAACAACAACCAAAAAAAAAAAAAGACAGATGTTTGTCAGCCATTTAAGACGACAAGGGATTGTGACAAGCGTCGTTTGAGCTGTCTGTCCCCCAGCGCAGGGCGGGCCTTAAACGGATAAACAGCGCCAGTGGTGGGATCACAACAGGAGGGTGGGCTTCATCTTCAGGAGTGTCCATGATGCTGTCACCCACTACACACACACACACACACACACACACACACACACACACACACACACACACACACACACACACACACACACACACACACACACACACACACACACACACACACACACAATGGCACTGTTTGAGCACTACAATGAATATTCTTCTGTTTGATTCAGCAGACACACAGAAGTGAACACACACTGGCTCACGTATGGTGGAAGGCGCCCCAATAAAGAGACACACTCGCTCCAGTGTATGGCTGTTAGAAGAGGAGCCATGTTCTCCAGTTGTACACGCCACCCGTCCCCAGCAGAATGGCTTTCTTTTTCTCCTTCTCCTCAGACCCTTTATCCGTCTTTTCTCTCGTCCCGTCAGCGCCGTCGGACGTTTTATTGGCGTTTGTGTTCACGCTGAAAAGACAATGGCCTCCATTATTGGAGGAAGTCACGGGGACCGCGGCCACACATACATGGACATGTGTGTTCTGCTGAACTGTTTGTATGCATGAATTTCAAAGTCTCACGTTTGTACGACTGTCTTTTTGTTTAGTTTACCCCCCCCCCCCCCCCCCCCCAACCGGGTTTTATCGGTTCTTCTCGCTCACTCCGGTTTGGCCGATCCAAACGTCTGAAGATAACGTCCGTGATCTCTTGTCAGTGTCTGTGTTGTTTAACATCTGTGATTAAAGCGGCTCTGAATCTCCGTCACCGAGACGCTGTGTCGTAACTTCCTCTGAAAACAGGAGGGGACATTCCCAGACCTACAGCAGCGCCTCCACACCTCCTTTTTCTCTCCTCTATTTGATGAAGCTGTAAAGAAGATGGATGGACTTTGAAGGCACATCTAGGCCTTACTCTTAAGGATGCTCCAGCGTGGTTTGCCATGGAGACAACGGAAACACAAAGAGCTGGGTCAGAGCTCGGCTGAACCACTCAGCTTTACCCCCTTCCTCCTCCTCCTCCTCCTCCTCCTCCTCCTCCTCCTCCTCTCTTGTTTACCCCCATCACACCTTCCATCCCTCTCCCGGTAGAATACTGCCACAACCTTTGAACTGAATTTAAACACTTTACCACTACAAAGGTGTACAGTTGTTACCAGCAATGTAATTTGCATGATAATGCCGAGATGGAGAAAATGGAGCAGGTTTTTTTATTTATCTATTTTTAGCTGCAAAGGGTTTGTCCTCCCCTCTGTGCATTTATTTATTTAGTTGATGTTTTTCCACCCCTTGGACTTCTAATTGAAACCTGATATCCTGATCTCGGAAGATATCAAACATGGTCTCGGCCATCCAGGAAAAGTCTGAAGCACTCCAAGAAGATTATTCTTATATTCTGTGATTTTGTGTCTCATGTTAAAATACGAAATGATGGACGGGTGGAAGACGGGCGAGAAGCGGGGATGAGTGCAAAAGAGCGCAGGTTGCCCGCGAGGCACTCAGTGGCCTGGACGTTCTGAGCGAGGAGAGTTTAGTCGGACTCGCCCCTGTACAGTAATTTACTTTGCATATGGCGTCTTAACAGACACGATTCTAAATTTCCAACTGGGAGGCATCAGTGGAGGAATCACCGTCTTCAAAAGACGGCCTGCCAGTCACGCTCCTCCCGTAGCCGGAGATCTGAGCGCGCGGTGATAACCCGCGACATCTTTCTGGAAAAAACGGGGAGTCGATCAGCTTTGATGGAGCACATCCGCCATGACAGGCTACTGAGGAGCTCGCTAATGAACTATGGGAGGGGGGGGGGGGGGGGGCATCACTTAGCATGAGAGCACAGAGGAAGGGGGGGGTGGGGGGGGATAGATGGACCGAGAAGGTACACTTGTTAGGTATAAACCAGCTTTAGCTTGTAGGCATTCACGTGGATGGAAGGTGGACTGTTGACATTAATGTGTATTTATATTGTTTAAAAGAAAAGGAAAAAACCCATGAGCCTGTTATATATACCCCCCCCCCCCCCCCCCCCCCCCCCTCTGTGGAACCCCCGCCTCAGATGGTTGGTGGCAATTAAATTTTCATGATAAAGTATCCGATCTGGGAGCCCTCTGGACAGTTCTCCACATAGGCCAGGAAGTAGAATTGGATTCTTATGAGGGGGGCCTGGGGTCAATTGAATGGAGGGTCCAAAGGTTACAGAACCTGTAATATGTCCTCTTCTTTTCCTCCCCGGCTCTCTGATGGCGGTGTCACACTAACCACATGCAGTGCACGACAGAGTTCCCCCGTTTGTCCTTTCCGGTCAGTCGTATTCTTAATTCCCCTTTTATAGTTCGGCTGAAGCTCCTCGCCAACATCTCATCTACTCACGTAATTTACCGTAACTACTCATTAGGAGGCAGGAGTTTCCCTGAAGCCAGCACACACTGTTCGCCACACAACCCTGCAAGACACAAAGCTCCTGAAGCACACAGGCCTACAGTCCACACACACACACACACACACATACACACACACACACACACACACACACACACACACACACACACACACACACACACACACACACACTATCTTCGCTTTACACACAAACACACCCCTCTATTGAGACATATGGATGTGGCAACAAAATGCACAACTTTTTGTTCATTTCAAGGACTTGTGAGGCCCAAGTGAACCGAGAGGCCGTATTGATTTTCCCTCTTTTCATGCTGCGACTCTGGGATTACCCATTTTCTCATTCATTTTAAAGACAAACTCGTGAGATTCTTCCTTACCTTTTTCCTCTGGTTTTTTTTTTTTTTTCCTTCCTTTTTCCATCACCCCCACCCCTTCCGCCCTCCGACATACACACACTCAGTCTCTTACACACACACACACACACACACACACACACACACACACTCACCGTCTCCCCCTACCAGTGCAACACTTGTACCCACCGCTCTTCCTCAGCCAAGTCCCTCCTTGACCCTGAAAATTGTAATTCAGCCATAGATCACAGCTGCTGAATATTAGGGCTTACAAAAGCAGTTAAATAAAATATGTCGAAATCATCCAATCCCAGAGGCCACGGCAGAAATTCTAATCAGGTGAGAGAAAGGGGAAGGAGTCAGCGGGGGGGATTATGGGTAAAGATGATCGTCTGAGTCTACTGTGCAAGAGTGATGAGCAGACGGGAGAGTCGGGGATCGAGTAAAAAAAAATAAAAAATCACAGCAAGCAAAACGCTGTGTCATGTGATGGGAGGCTTTTCAGAGAGATCTGAACTCCACAAAGATTAATCTAATGAACACATAAATCTGGCTGGTGGAGGATGTCCTGAGTTCGCCCCCAACAAGGCTGAATTCCATTACAATCTCACTGTTCTATTAAAAACAAAACGCTCTTCTACCGATTCCCGAATCAATCGGTTCACAAACGACACAGATTCTGTTTTGTGAGTTTCAGTTGTCGCAAAGAGAGTTTTTACGTCGTGAATGAAGCGCCTAATTTCAAGTGATACGTGCCATACTGTTATACATAATTAGTGGCCACGCCGGCGTCGCCTCCAGCTAAAGGTCTTCAAAGTCGGCAGCTTCTTGTAACCTGCAGTGTCAACCAAACTGTTTGTGAAATAATTGAGTCTCGGGGTATTAATGCACTCTTTTTATGCTAAATAAGCCAACAACACTTTTGGCCTATAGGCACTTCCTTTGACCAGACATAGGAGGGGGTCAAACCGACCGTAGTAATTATTCTGTTGGCGTGCTTGTTAAAGTGAACCACAGAGGTTGACCCGACTGTGAGCGATGCTCGGGACAACGCTGCTTCAGACCATTAGATATCGGGGCTGTTTATTCGCGGAGTAGCCGTTTTAAGCGTTTTAAGCGTTTTAACCTGCTCTGGCGACACGACATTCGCTGCTCCTGAAATCCGCCAAAGACCTTCTTCTCCGTGCTGAAGGTCCACGTACAATAAATGGTCCTTTAAGCGAGAGTCAGCGTCACGCTGCGTCGGTGTAATGAGAAAACCATGAGCCAACCTCAAACACCGGCTTGTCCCGTGTTGTTCTGAAAACTTTTCAAGCTCTTTTATATATATATATATTTTTTTTCTTCCATTGTTCCCCGCATTGAGCAGCTTGGACTCAGCCACATGTAAAGCGGCCGGACAGTCCAGAGAGCGGTGATTGATCGCGCTTCAATCCCTCAGCAGTTCTCCAAACAAGGAGACGCTCCATTACACCCCGGGATCAAAATGCTGAATTCACACCCTCCCCTCCAGAGAGGGCAGAAAAAGAAAACGTCCAGAGACCTTCGCCGGGCAGATTCTGCACGCCGCCCAGCGGTTTGGCTGTCGGGACGCTGCGCTCGGTCCTTGGCAAACAAGCGCCATGCATGGATTGGTACGGAACAACAGGGCAAACGAAACACGCTGGACGCTGCGTCGTGAGTAAAGCAAATGTAAACGAGGTTTAGGTTTGGTTAGCGCGGCCCGCGGCTAGGTGTGTTCGCACAGATAAAGGCCCAACGGTTCCTCGTTTCCGCCAAACTGAGCCTCGTGTGCAGGTTTCATGGAAGCTGCACACAAGAGTGAGAACCGTCTTTATTTCCCCGTAAATGTTTCAAAGAGCTTGTTTGAAGGTAACGTGTCAGTGTAACGTGTCAGTATAACGTGTTAGTGTAACGTGTTCGTGTAACGTGTCAGTGTAACGTGTCAGTATAACGTGTTAGTGTAACGTGTCAGTGTAACGTGTCAGTATAACGTGTCAGTATAACGTGTTAGTGTAACGTGTTAGTGTAACGTGTTAGTATAACGTGTTAGTATAACGTGTTAGTGTAACGTGTTAGTATAACGTGTTAGTGTAACGTGTTAGTGTAACAATAGTGATGATTGTTGACGGTTCAGTGTGTTTGTTTCTTTGTTTCTAGCCAAGCTTCTCTCTCTCTCTCTCTCTCTCTCTCTCTCTCTCTCTCTCTCTCTCTCTCTCTCACACTGAACCAACTCTTCCCTTCAGCATTAACTGAAGCTGTTATTCTTCCTCTAAGCTCCTCTTTGCTGAAGGATTAGTCCCTCATTAACCCAGAATTAACTCCTGAACACGACATGATGGCTTCCTCCCTCTTGGTGACGTTGACATTACACATAGCATTTCTGAAACTTCACGAGACTAGAACGGGGACTCGGTAGAGCGCATACCTTCGCCAACGCCACATTTGTCACCATGGAAACCGATGGATGACAAGGTGGTTTGATCCACCACACCACTCCTTCCATCGTTCGGTCGAACTGCTTCATGTCCTTCTAATGTTGAGGTTGAATGATGTTCTGTTGGTTCCCATTGTGGTCCTTGAACGCACCGTTACAGTGAGTTGGCCTGTGATTGGCTGAGAGTGGAGAGGGAGGGCGGGGAGCGCAGTTAGCAGTGTGCTAGCAGACCGCTAACGGCAACTTTCGTTGGCGAAGGTAAATATGAACTCTTACCTGTAACTAGTAATAACGATAGAAGTAACTAGAACTACACTCGGTGGAGCGCAGACCTTCGCCAACGCCATGTTTGTTTGCGGAACCGAGTTGGCGTTACTAGCATGATAGCCGTTAGCTCATATCAATGCTAGCTAGGCAGGTCAGGTAGCTGAAACACTGAGCAGAGACCGTCTCCATGGCAACGGACGCTGATCTCTTCTACGAGGTGCCTCACTCATCCTCTTTGTTTGGGAGATTTCCTCGCAGTTTTGAGATTTATTCAGAAGCAGTTAGCCGTTAATGTCCCACAATCTAATCGGTTGGTCCTGGGATGAGGACAAATCATCTAATTTCATGTAAAAGTGTTTTTTGCAAAAAGTTTGTAAAATGTCTACAATCTAAATAAATACACACAGATGAAAACATAACCTTCTCCACCAACTTCAGATCAAGTAGGATGTAAAACCGTCTTTCTTCATTCTAGAGCCTCTCTTAGTATCTGATGAGTATTAACGATGCTCATGCAGTATCTCAGAAATGTGGTGTTGTTCTGGAGCGTTTTGAAAATGTCGCTGTTTTCAGTTTTTCAAGTGAATACGTGGTTGTTTAAACCAAAGATACAAAAAAAACCAAAAAAGCATCTATTCTGCGCACATTAGCCAATTAAAATGCTCAAAGAACAAGTTACTTCTACAAGTAACTGGCTGCTTGTTTTTTTTAAATTTACACTACTACGTTTTTTGTGTAACATTACACAGTAAAAAGAGAACCAACAATACATTCTCAAATATAATCTTTATTGCCATTGTTTGAATTGTACTCCATTAGAAGTAAAGAAGTTTTGACATTTTGAAAGAAATACTTCCAGATATAAAGTACTATCAGGATCTGTTGGAGTTTCCAGTAACTTTTCATTCAATTTATGTACAAAGTACCTCCAAACAACGCCTGAGCTTTTTGTTTCAGAAACAAACTAAGACGTAATTTGGATTTTCCTTGTTAAAAGAGTACTTTGAATATTGATTGAGGTCATGGGCGTACTCGGTAGTGAGTAATGCTTTTTATATGTAACTACATGGAGACAAATGTCCATAAGAATCAATACGTTTCTAACTAGATCATTGTGAGTATTTGCTGAGTCGTACTTTTCAGCCGCTCTGCAGACAGCCGTCATGTTTTACCCAGAGTGCATTGAGCCCGGCTCTCAGAATACAGCCCGTCTCCGTTAAGAAGATTTGATGTAAAACAGTCGGAGTTAGATGTACAGGAGTGTTTCAGTTCTACCTACATTTGTAGGAAGAAAAAAAAAAGAACTATACAAAGGCTTTGATTTGGAGATTTAAACCCGCCATTTATGCTTAAAGGAAAATGTCCTCACCTATTCAACACGCTAAGCTCAGTCTTACTTTGTACTCCAGTGTGCCGAGCCACTGACTGTAAATGAGAATCGTAGTTGTTTAAATATTTCACACGCCGTCTGACTGCGCTGGAGGTTTTGTTTGTCGCAGCCACCTTTTGTGATTCAAAGATCGATCAAATATTTGGTTTGGACTTTGAAAACCGCACAGATTTATTTAAGATTTGTGTTTTATTTTGTCTCTCAGATATCGTGAAAACCAGATTGAACCAAGGCGAGAACAAAAGAGATTTAAACCGAGTCAAACACTCCTCGGCAGACAAAAACACTTTGTGTCGTCTCTTAAGAAAAGGGGTTTTTTTTTTGTTGTTGAGACTTTGATGAATGAATATGCTGAATACAGACTGTTGTTTCCTGCCTGTTGAATTCTAATTCGCTTGTGCTGGAGAGGCGTTTATGTCCGCATAAACAACACCGCTTGTTTGCATAATCTATATCTTATAAATCTTTAATCTCGGGTGTATACCTGAAGGCCTCGTCAAGGGCTGAGAGATGGTGTGAGGTCACGGGGGTGTCGAGAGCGTTCGTCCCCGCGGATCCAGTGTCAAAGATGAGTGCAGTGGTCAATGTGAAAAGCGGCCCGAAAAAAGTCTCTTTCATGGCTTGAATAAAGCAAGCTGCGTGTTCAACAAGAACCACTGTTTGCACCCATTGAAATCAAATGTAATCTTCTCGCATTCAGGCTGATGGCAGCGGTTGAAGGACGGCGCATTCAGGGAGGGAGCGATCTGATAGCCGCACACATCTCCAGCCTTTCAATGAGCGACTCACATTTGTAGTGTGCATTCAAAGTAAAAACGATTTATCAAGTGGTGGGTTTTCTCTCAAACCCCCCCCCCCCCGACAATGGCGCGGAGGATGGTGTAACTAAGAACATTTTATTGTGGGTATCTGTTATTCCACGAAGAATGCGGGGAGGTCAATATGTGGAGGCTCTCATGTAGCCCCGCGCGGCCTTGAGTTCCTATTGGCTGAGGACGGACGTCCACGCAGTCATCGCCGCTTTTTCAAAACTGCTGTCACTTTGCATCCTTGTGCTCTCAGAACCGGGAACCCTCGCAGGTTCAGAGTTTCATATCGCTTCACGACAAACATCTGAAAGAGGATTGCACGAGTCCGGTTACTTTGGTTTGGCTGGACCAAGACTGGAACTGTCATAGTTTCAGTTTAAGGTTATTTCAATATTTATATACAGTTTGAACTTGTACATGTGACCACTCAGTTCCATTAGAGAAAATCTTTAGTGATCTTTTTTATTCCACCATAAAATACTAAATGTTTCCTCAGATTGTTTTCACAGTTTAACAATTACATGTAATGATTTTCTGCTCTTTTAACTCCAAAATCAGCTGATTAACCATCTAACTGGTATATTACTACATTTAAAGTTTCCCTGGACTCTTTACTTAAGTTATATATGTGAGCATGTTGTAGAGCTGCAGAGCTCGCTGTCCCGCCCACGCTCTTACTATTTCACTGAACTCCTGTTTCATGCCTCATTATTTTGGAATCAGCTCCGTCCTCCTCAGCATCATGAAAGAAGTACCACTGTAAGGAAAGTTAACATTAGCCTGGACTCTTTTTTTTAACGAAACAACTGCTAATGTGATCACTTCTTTAAAGCCGGCTGTAAACAACCGTCTCACCGTATTCAGGTTTCAGATAAAATCTCTTAAGTTTACCTGTTGAGTTTCTCCAAAGTTATCTTTTCATCTGTAGCGAGCCGGCAGCAGTACTGAGAAGACTTGCAGCGCCGCTGGTTTGTCCGCCGTGTGTCGGGTACGAGGGCTTACTGGAATTCAGAAAAGAGAAAGGTTAGAAGGCATTAAAATGGCAGCAGCCAATGATAAAGCACCACTTCAGCAGGAATGTGAGCTCGAGTTTCCAGGATGTGATGATAAGTGGGCTGCCATATACAGTAAAGCATCTCACCTGTGGAGCCGAGCACAAAGTCCGTTTTGGGTTTCGGGACTGAGTAGACGTCCACGGGCGTTATCGTGTGTAGGCTGTACAACTTCGGCTTGTCTTACATTTGCAGAATATGACTTCATTAAATCAAAACTGTTTTGCATTATGGAACCATGAAATTCTAAAAGAATCTGCTCGGTGCAGAGCAAAAAGGACAGAAACACTTTTTTATTTTTAAAAAGTAAGAATGTAAATTACAACCAGTAATTTTTTTGTTCAAGCATGTAAATTGAATAGGAGTTAGAAATATGAGAACATGTTCGGTGTCATTAGCTGCATATTAGTCGACACGGTTGTGTGAGTAAGCAGAGACAAAAGGACCCCGGGGCTCCGGGTGAGTTCAGCTGTCAGGGCGTCTCAGTGGGTGTCTGTCAGGGTTTGACTCAACAGGTTGAGACATTCAGACTGATGGATGATGGCTATCCACCAGAGGAGACGCCGTCCAAGGAGCGGGCGGACGCGTGGACAAAGACAAGCTGAACATGATCCTGGAGGCCACGGTCTGAAAGAGTTCTCAAAGAACAGGAAAATCAACAAAGAAAGTCATCTGAACTCGGAGAGGAGAGAAGGTCAGTCTGAAACCCACAACTGTCATTTCTATTGAAATAAAGTCCATCCAAAGACTCCCAGTGTTGTTGTTGTTGTTGTTGTTTCTACGTGTTTTCTTTCTTTTTTTGAATCTGCTGAGCCATCACATCAAACAAGTCGAATAATCTTCATTTAACCAAGAACGTACTAACAGGTGGTCTGATAAACTGCAGGTAAACTGCCACAAATTGTACATTTATCAATATAAAAGGACCAACACATGGGAAAACGTACCAAAATAAAGAAGTCAGTGTGACGGGAGACCATGTGTCTGTCTCTGTTTGGGGTGTTTCAGCACCATGGACAGATTCAGCAACACTCAGTCTGTTTACATCGTCACATGATCATTTCATCAGTCCAATATGGCTCCTGCATGTTTCAGTCCATTCTCAAGATTTCTGTGTTTGTAGTGACATAAAACTCAAACTTGTTTTGATTTTTTTTTAATCAGGTCTTTTCTTGTTGAACATGGCGGCTCCTACAATCAGGGTTTCATCTTCACACACAAATACAAGGAATGATATCGAATGGATAAACAGGTTTGCATGCACTAACAGACTGGAGCATGAGGGATTCATTTATGTGTTTTAATCACATTTAATCAGAAATGCAATAATTGTCAAACCCTGGTCTATATTTATTTAGTGTGTATTAACAGATGTTACCACCATAGGTCTTCATCATGAGAAACCAAATTTGCATAATTTCCAAAACACTTGCGTTTGTCTTCTTGAACAAATTTCAGTTCTTCATTGGACCTAAAACGAAGCTTCTCTTCACTCCAAACTTTCTGCTGATCTGCATTACGCTTGTTGTCTTTTGTCTCCGCCTTATTTCAGATCAGATTAACGGGTTTACGTGCATGAAGAAATCTGATTTCCCCGTAATTAAATATGTGTCGTTATCTGACAGAGCCTGTCGCATGATGCCGTTCCCATGATCACTTGAATAATCTGATAACTCCAGAAGTGGATTCATGATTGGACATTTGTTTGGCGGGTGAAGCCGGACGGCCGTTTACAGTGTGTTATTACTAAAACGTTCTTTACAGGATTAATGATGAGTAAAGAAAACCTTCACTTGCTCCAGATCGTTGTCACACAAAAGCCTCTAAGTGCCTCGTCGTGATATTTGTGAACACATTGTGGTACTATAGCTGCCAGATTTAATGCAAAAAAAAAAAAACCCCAGCGAGAACCTTCCCGTCTCAGTTTGATCTTTATCTTAAGCTCTTTGTTCATGTGTTAACTGCTCACCGCTGACTTACCCCTTTGGCTTTTTCCAAAGAAGCCGACCGAGTATTGCAGTGATGATTTAACCAGGAAAGAGCTTTGTGTCTTTCATTCATCGTGGTACTCGGCGTGGAAGACACAGGTATCAAATCAGCCAAATGAAAGTACAGAAAAGTGCCTCCATTATTACCGAGGAACCAAAGTAAAGCGGTGCCTCCTGGCCAGAGATGAAATAGTTGTTTTACATGTGACGCACACTGATACTCAGCCAGACGGGGCGGCGATGAAGCAGAGGCCCTCCTGGTTACACCGCGTCTCCTCAAAAAAAAAAAAAAAACTCCCCCGGCGCGGCTCCAGCTCCGAGCTGATGCGGTGCTATAGGGAGCCGGGGTCACCGGTTCATCCGTCAGAGAGGCTCCGCGCTGATGGATGGCACTCAGAGCAACGCGCGCCCAATCCGCTGCAGCCCGAGCCGCCGAGGAAAGGCCTTTGCAGGCAGAGAAATAAATAAATAAACAGCAACATCAAAGGGATGTTCAAAAGAAAAACAAAGCCTGCACACGTTCGTTTGCAAACACACACACATTGGCGCTCTCGCACGCATCCGGCGAGAGGGAGGCAAAAAAAAAAAAAAAAAAAAAAAAAAGGGGAGGCGGAGGAGAGAAAAAATACAAAGGACTGAAAGCATACACATAGTTTACTCTCCAATGACACTCGGCTTGAAGAAAATCCAGACAAAACAAGGCAGAGTGGCGAAAATTGGAACGTTTGATGGTTCGATTTTCACGCTGAACAGACTCGAAAAACAAAGATCAGGCACCCCCACCCACCCCCCACCCCACCCCCTCCAAAAAAACCCCAACTATAAACAGTTTCAGGTTTGTGATGAAATCTACAAACCTGCTCATATGCTCAGTAATCGCAGCGTCTTGTCGAAGGGTTAAATTCTGAGGTTCAGGTCAGAAACCAATCCCGTGCCATCCTCCTCAATGTTCTCAGGACGACCCTGGGGGAGTCATGCTGATGAGATTTCATATTATCGTCAACGAGCCTCAAACCGCATAGAACAGGTTATCCAACTGTACCGTCGACCTTACCTGGGAAGTTTTTGTGTTTTATTCTGTCATATAAGGAATCAAATTCACATTATTCTATTTAAACATCCATTTCATGTGGTTAGGGAGCGTATTTGGTAACTTCCACATCTCTTTTTAATGCCAGTGGTCATATTTTGTCTTTTGAACAATCGTCGAACATTCAGGCTTCTTTGTTGACATATTATATAGCAGGATCTCCCGTAGATTACAGAGGATCGCTTACAGGAATCCATTAAACGCTTCAATTTGATTATGTGGTGGTTGAATAAAAAATGTGTGAGTTTGGTCAATTTCATGCTTGCAAACTGATTATTGTACATATATACATATGTTGTTTTGAAGTCTCTTGGTATTTCAATAATTGCCTATAAATACAAAAAACAACGTTCTTTTTCTGAATCTTCTCTCCTGACCCACTCTGGACGGGTCAACCGGAGGAAACCGACTCTCATTTTGATGGATTTTCTGGTTTTGCAAACCACTACAACATTTATTTATTATTTTATTTTAACATTACAATTGATAGTGGAACTTTTATCGGCTCAATTACATTTTGTTTTAATCTACCTGACCTTCGACTTTGAAGAAGAAAGAAAAGTGTTTTTTATATTATTGTTTTTCTTTCTATTGTTCGTCTTTTTATGTCGTCAAGCACATTTGACCTTCGGGTTCAGTCTATCAAATTAATTTTGAAAACAAAATAAAAACTAAAAGCCTAAAATATTTTTTGTCATTTCATAAAAACAGACAAATAGTTTTGCGTTAAGAGTTTGGTTAACTTGGTTTTACGGCTATTACATAAATAATACCTATTTGTTGTTATTGTTGTTGCTCAATCACACTGAACATGATCCACTTCACCTTTACATCTGTGCTTTTGTACTTTCCAGCCTGAACATTCGTCAGTATTTTCAAAGAAAAGCATGAAGCAAAGATTCTTTTTGGAAAGGCGAGTCCACGGAACCAAACTCTAAACCTTTAGCATTTAGCCACATGTTAGCTCGCTACCACAGACCATTGAATCTAGTATCAACAAGTTTAATGGTGAAGCTTAGCTTGCCCATATGTTATGTTACACTCTACAATATTAGTAAAATACCCTATATAAATGTGAGTAGTTGTGGGGTTTTTTTCAGTTTTGTGTGTTTCTGGACAGAGAGCCGCCTGCTGGAGGAGCCAGAACGGAGACGGAAAACTCCCCAGAAAAGTTGAAGCTCCTTGCATGAGGTAACTTCCCGCAATCATCCCCAAACAAGTCTGAACTGCACAAGGTTCTGCCTCTTTGGGCCCCACAGGACGCCATCAAGGATGAGCTGCATGTAATTGTGTTTCGGACTCAGAAATCCAAAATGTGCAAAATTGTTTGGTTGTTATTGCTCTAAAACAAATAAACAAACAATATAGATATTTATTTGTGCGGCCGGTTAACGTCTTCAGTTTTTGAGAAACCTGCCCGGAAAAAGAAAATCTACATTTGCATTTCTGGCAGATATCTTGGTTATTTGTTCGCTCGGGCTGATTCCTGGGAACTGCAGCTAAATGTTATTGTTTCCACGTTTGTGGATATTAGCAACCAGGAGCCTCAGCAGATTGTACGCGCTCTGGCCGCTTTGGGAGCCGTGCTTGCGTGGCCTTGAGTTAGTCAGCGTGGGCTCAACCCATGAAATATTGAGGAAGCTGGAAGGGCTGGGCTGGGCCCTAAGTCGGGTGTGTGTGTGCAAGTGGTGTGTGCGCACTGCCGTTAATGCCTGATGGTGGAAACAGTGGATGTTGTGTCAGCTCCCCCAAACCAAAACAAACTCCTATAGCCCCCTAGTGCACTCCTGAAATCAGAAAAGAGGATTGGACTATACCTTCTATTGAAAATATACCATTCTCTGTTTTGTCCCCCCCCCCCCCCCCCCCCCCTTCTGTGTTACACACTGGCTGGGCTCTCCCAGATTTAATCTCATCCTTATTCTCAGACCCTTAATCTTTTTGTTTCTTTACATCTCCATTTCCCCATGCAAATCAGCTCCTCTCATCTTCCCGATTGTTCCTTTTCACTTTCTGCTTTTCTCCTTTCTCTCTGTTTTCCAATCAGCCCTCAAAGCTGCTGCTGCTGCTGCTGTGTGTGTGTGTGTGTGTGTGTGTGTGTGTGTGTGTGTGTGTGTGTGTGTGTGTGTGTGTGTGTGTGTGTGTGTGTGTGTGTGTGTGTGTGTGTGTGTGTGTGTGTCTAGTCAGTCGGTGAGCTGAGCTACAGTAGAGACAGTTTAGTACAGTTGAAAGAGCACATCAGACTTCTGCCCTGCTCTCTCTGAGGGCTGATAATATGGGCCCCTCTTACCTGTTAGGAGCTAGTGAGCCGCGGCTCCTCCCTTTAAATGAACTTCAGAGGGGGGGGGGGGGGGGGGGGGGTTCAGATTGACAGGAACACAGAGAGGGCTGCCTCGTTTGACTGGCGGTCCTGTCAAGGTGAACCCAAGGTGCGCTCTCCTTTCCACAAGGCTGCCCTGCTGAGCTGATTGGGTCTTAATGGTACAGTAATGACCAAAACAAGCCCACACACACACACACACACACACAATCATACACACACACACACACACACATCGGCTCGCCGCTATTGTCTCGGCTTAGAGAGCGCTATCTCAAAAGATTTGGGGAAACTTAAAGGTCTAAGCCAGCTAATTTAGCAAGTTAACATCAGTTGAGCCTCCCTATTAATCTTTGTTTCAAAGTATGTGAGGGAAATATAAGGCTGAGCGTGCTAACTGTTTGAGAAACCATTAAGAGTGCGTGGTCTCGTTTTCCTTCCCCAGACGGCCTCTGCATAGTAATAACAGTGAGGGGAAGCCGCTCTTTAAGCCGCAGCACCTTAATAGCCTGTATGATGACACTTTATCTATAGTTTGTGCATATAATCACCAAACTAAAGGGGGCGACCTCAGGGCGTGGGTTCACCCACTGACATTTGACATCTTTATAATTAACTGGGAAGGTCTAATCTCTGCCTTCAAATGACGCGTGGCCACATTCCATTTAATATGCTTATAAGCACTATGTATTATTCAAATATGCTGATGAGGCGCCGTTCGAAAACAGACTTTTTGACACAGGTTTTTCCTCTCCCGTCGTGGCAGGGGAAGGGGCCACTAATGGACCTGCAGGGATCGGAGAGCAACAGCCCCTTCTGAAATTTTCATTCCCCGAGAACGACGGGGAAAGTTTTCCCTTCCACATCTTCTGTGTGTGTGTGTGTGTGTGTGTGTGTGTGTGTGTGTGTGTGTGTGTGTGTGTGTGTGTGTGTGTGTGTGTGTGTGTGTGTGTGTGTGTGTGTGTGTGTGTGTGTGTGTGTGTGTGTGTGCCGCTGTTTGAATTCCAGCAACTCGGGAAAGACAGACGTGTGAAAAGAGCTCTGGTGCATCAGACTCTGCCGCTTTGTTTCAACCGCAAAGGCTGTAAGAAGTTATTAAAAAATCTAATTCTTTCTGCTGTGCAAAGCCCGAGCCGGCGTTTATCAAGCCCTCATTAGCTGTTCTAAAACACTTTGAGGACAGGGACTGCTTGTGCGAAGATTTCTGAGGAGTTTGAACAGTTTGGACCGGAGATATTTGGAGGAATCGTCCATCTTTAGACTGAGTGGACCAGCAGAGCTTTTTATGGATGCGGGCTCTAACAGGGCTGGAAGAAAGAGGCTCTTATGTTCACTTTTGGCTTGAGTTACTTTTGAGAGGCTGGTGGTCGCTGGGTCAGAGGCTTCAGTGAGCCGGTAACCACTACACGAAGCCCTCAGTCCTCACCGGAGCCCTTCAGCTGCATCGCCACGTTCACGCCCGTCTCTCCTCGCAGGGATGAAGTCAGACTGATCAACGAGGCTCGTCCTGACTGAAAGAACCATTCGGTCTTTGGCTTTAAATCCATATTCATGAATCACAAACAAATTAAAAAATCAATATCATACCATCATTATCATATCGTGGCGAGGTCCTATGAGCTTGTTCTTTTTTTTTGGGGGGGGGGGGGGGGGGGTCATACATGCAACTGCACATTTAAGCAGAGCAAATAAATAAATAAATCTTCATTCAATTAATGAATGCATTAAAATCCACAATAATCACAAACAGTAATATCCATTATGTTTTCCATTAGGCTTTCGAAGCGAAACGTTTTTGTAATGTTGATTGTGGTGCGGTAATAATGTTTTTAAGGTCCGCTGGATTAAAAATTAAAACAGAAAAAGTTATGGCACATTTCCAGTGTTTAAGAGGATTACCTGGACTTTCACCAACTTCTGTATTTCTGTCGTCTCATGAGAAGGATTCATGAGAATTTGCCATGTTATTAGCCTCTCCATCACTCACTACACGCCCTTCATTGCTTTCAGTTTCCAAAAAATGTAAGAATGGCTGCGAGAAAGAAATTAGTCTGACAAATGTCTGGATTATCTGCCATCTGTTTTGGTTACAGGTTGATATCGAACAGCTTCGAATCACCTTTAGTTTGTTCCTTACAAACGTTTGTAAATGAGTGCTTGCATGTGTTGGAGGCATATTAGGTTTTTCTCCCCGGTGTCCATTGGGGGTTTTATTGAGTGTGCTGTTGTTGATCCTGGGCCACGGATCCTTCGCTGCCCTCTCCTCCGCCTGGAGCCTGCCCCCAGCCTCTCCACCACCTCCCACTGAGCTCCCTCTGTTTCTGGCTTCATCTCCACTTCTGTCTATCCGGCTCACCATCGCAGCTCCTGCCTCCTGTCTCATGTCCCTTTTAACTAAACCGAGGGATTTCTTTTTTCTTAAAAACAAGAAAAGAACAGAAAAGAAAACTCCATCTTGTTATTCAACTTTCTCCCATTAGTCATTGTGGGAGTTTAATTTGATCAAATTTCTTTTTATAAATCAAATACTCTCTCTATAACTTTAATTATTGAGATTGTTTTGTTTCTTTCTATATGTGCCAGGAGCTGTACAAAGATATGTATATGGACAGTTTTGATTATCATTTTTATTGGTGTCTCCTTTGTCTTGATATAACATTGCAAATGGCACAAACTAGTTGGCTGCACAGTCGTGTAGTGATTACCACTTTTACTTAACAGTAAGAAGGTCTCTGACTGGGAGTTTCCATGTTCTTCCTTTGTATTTTGTTTCTTCTGTTTATTCAAAATTCCTCCCCACAGTCCCAAAACATCCATTTGAGGTTAATCATTGATTGTAAAATTCCCATAAGTGGAAATTTGAGTGCTTGTCGAGGGTCTGTCCCAGTGTTGGTCCTGTGTGTCCAGGGTGTATCCAGTCATCACACACACTCAGCTGGGATCAATGACCATGACCCCAAGTTGTTCAAAGCCATACAGAATATGCCTCGATAGAAGGATGAAACAAACTCAAACTCAGCTTATTATGTCCACCCCGTTAGGATGAAACCTCGAAACCACAGAGCTGAACACTCCTTGTAATTACTAATCAACATTGTAGTTCAATACACCCCAGGTCCTCTTTGACACTCATCAGTTATAAGGAAGCAGTAAAATGTAGTTTTCATGTTGGGCCACTAGTGAAACACACACACACACACACACACACACACACACACACACACACACACACACACACACACACACACACACACACACACACACACACACACACACACACACACGTGTCCAGAGAACAACACACCAACAATGGTGAGTACATAAACGTTCGTATCTACAGACGATGAAGGTGGATTGCTATTACAGATGACTCTTTCTTTCTTTCTTTCTTTCTTTCTTTCTTTCTTTCTTTCTTTCTTTCTTTCTTTCTTCTGGAACCCAATTGGAAGAAGATGAAGGGAAACAGTCATCATGGACGAAAAAGCAGCTGATAACAGAGAGAGAGGGAAACAGTCATCAGGGATGATGAGAGCGGTGAGAAACAATTTAGATGGATAGAACCAGTAGATGGCAGTAATGCAACTTTATGAATGCAAACTGCTGTTAAACACCAAAGAAGAAGACGACTCTGAACTATAAAACTACGAAGTCCCAGGAGAATTTGGACTCATGACGCTCTGGATGCCGCCATTGTTGTTATTGTTCATCTACTCACATATGTGCAGAAAAACTATTTACTATGGTCGTGATACACGGTAGTAGCATTTCACAAAAGTTGTGTTTTCTACTATTAGCACAGAGACAAAGCTGGGTCACGTTGGAGCATTTTCAAAAAATTCCCCCGTGGGAGCTTTTGTCAAAAAGTTGCGTGCTCGGTGGCTTGGGCACCATTGTCATGTACACGCCAAAACCCAACAAACCTTTTCTGTTTAAAAAACGTTCAGACTTCAGATATGTGCAAACTCAACACAGGAAGACCCGTATTGTTAAATAGAAGCCTAACTGAGCTAACCGTGCTCGCCACTTCACCACCGTGCCGCCCTGTTGACTTTCAGCTCCACCTAAAATAAAACTATATTGGTAATCCTTCGCCTGTATTTATACATCCTATTTGAGGAGAAGCCATTCCCGCACACCACCAGCTGCACACTCAACACAGTCCGAATGGGAAATACCAGACAGAAATGATGTGGTGTGCAGGTATGCAGGGGGGGGGGGGGGGGGGGGGTCTCGCAAAACATCTCGTGCATCTGTTCGAAGAGCCGAGTCCGCCAACAATCTCCGTCCGCAGACAACAAAACAACCTGGGAAGTCATGGGGACGGCTGGCAGCCATCTTGGCGGTGTGATTTATTGCCCTCCTCACATCCACCTGTTGTTTTTCATGAGGCCCAATTAGAAGCGCACTGCGTGTGTCACCCTGCATCGTCACTCACGCAAACACACGTAAAATTGGATTTGCCCTAAATAACCAAGGGAAGAAATATTTTCCTGTCATCGGTCAAACGAGGTGACGGCGGCAGATGGTTGCAGCTATTTTGGCGCCTCGAAAGACTTTTTTTTGTGAAAGCGATGGCGAGGGTCCTATCTCCCCTTTTTCTTTTTCTTTTTTTTTAAACACTCTATATTTAACAAGTAAAATAATTCCCTTTTATTGCCCCTGCCCCCACCCCCTTCACACTCCCTCTGTCCCCCTCCAAGCCGTCTTTATCGCTTCCACACATCTCGCTCTCCTCCTCTCCCTCGCTCCTTCCCTCCATTTCTCGGCCCTGCAGATTGTCACTGTTATTTACCAAATATAGCCTGACAAAGAAGAAGTGGGATTTTTTACTGATTGAAGATCAAAGTAGCAAAGTCTCCTCCTCGAAGCCCGCCCCTTCTATTAGCCGCCCTTAAGAACAGAGGAAAACATCAATTTCTCCCACATCAATGGCGGCTTCATAATCAATTGAAAAAGACACTTGTATGGGGATGCAAATCTTATCTTTGTCTTATTAGAGCTTTTAGAAGATGCATGTCGGGATTTAATGTTATGAAATAAAAGGGGGTCGCTTTTTTTAATCTAAAGATGCAGAGGCGTTAGTAATGGTCCAAATCAAAGCCCAGAGACTGTGGTAATTACTGGAGGAGTTTGCCTATCCTTATTAATATTGATCAAATATTACTGTGATCTGATCTCTAGGCTTATGATGAATTTGGAAGGTGGTTAACGAGCACAAAGAGGAACATGGCATTTCTTCCCCCCCCCCATGCAGCCGCCACGAGCAGATGTCCATTTTCCTCTGGTTGGGCTTCCTGACCGACGCAGGTGGAACGAGCCGGGGAAACCGATGCAGTTGTGTTTCTCACTGGAAGCTTTACATCTCTGGTTTGGCCGCGCTCCTCTGTTTTACCTTTGTGCCTTGAGTCATAACAAGGTGATGCATGCCCCGCGCCGTTTGGAGCACTGGAAGAAGACAGTTGCGTCAAAAGGAATTCAAGGCTGCTTTTTCATTGACCAGACGATGTTGTGCAGAGTTTTCAAATGGCCCTAAATGAGCTGATGTCCTCTAGGCAGAGGGGATGCACAAAACGCACTGATTCATCCACCAACAATGCCGCAGATGATCACAGAATGTTTAAAGATCCTCATTTTGAAGTGTAAATAAGCCCGGCTCTAAAGTGTTGCCGGTGAGGGCACAGTCTCCACACAATGCATCCCAGTACTGGAAAGCCTTTTCCCTGCATTAAGTTATAGCTAAGCGACGTGATTTCATGCCCTGGAATATACATCGTGTATCACAGGGGGAATGTGAAAGGTGGAACATTCATTAATGTTCATTTTCATTGAAATTCATATATCAAAATCCTCCAGCTATGACCACATAAACAAAAGAGTGAAGGGGCTGCGGAGCCACCCATGTGGAAAGCATTGATTGCTGCTCGCTTGAAGCCTTCAGGAGTCCATTGGACATAAAACTTGAGGCCAATTGATTTTTCTGCATTAATTTCTCAATTAGGATGTTGGAAGAAGACCACGAGGGCTGAAGCCAAAACATTGCGGTTCAGGCAGAAACATGAAGCTTTGGGGCCTTATTGTGGTGTGTCTTTGTGTGTGTGTGTGTGTGTGTGAGTGGATATCTGATCTACCTAACACAGAACTATCTGTGTGATTATGAAGGATTTTTAGGATCAATTTCTTTTTTTTTTCCTTTTTTTTGGGGGGGAGAGAAATGAATACCTGAGAGGTAATCAATATCTGAACCAACTGTGCCCTCAAACTTCATACACTCACATCCCTCCATCAGAGTCGAACATTAAAAACAAAAGACCGACAGACCTTTAAGAGCAGCTGTGAGCGAACAGTGAGTGTCATGCTGACAACAAAGAGCTCCTCAACAAAGACAGAAATTACACCGCTAAATGTGCACTTTGTTGCTCCTGTTGCTTCGTACCTGCTGCAAAAATACACCTGCAACAAAACAACTGTTGGATTGTTCCGTCTGAGCCCATGTCCTTCAACTTCACAATAGATACGGGGGATTTATAATGCTAAAAGGTTAGTAATGTCTTAGAGCAGAGGATAAAATAACACACACACACACACACACACACACACACACACACACACACACACACACACACACACACACACACACACACACACACACACACACACACACACACACACACACACCTGTCCTCTTTTATCACTATGAGTAACTAAAAGCTGTTTATTAAGGGCTTCGGTGTTTTCCTATGGATAGAGAACCTAAAGCTTGATGAAAATAAAGAAAATGAGAGTTTGTGTGAACATGTGGCTGCATGTCACAGGCTGATTAACAGCTTCAGTTCAGATCAACATGCTGTTTTCATGTTCTCTTTGTTAGGAGATAATCACAGCAGTACGAGACTGAGGGGATAT
Source organism: Lipophrys pholis (assembly GCF_963383615.2). Lineage (NCBI taxonomy): Eukaryota > Metazoa > Chordata > Actinopteri > Blenniiformes > Blenniidae > Lipophrys > Lipophrys pholis. The sequence continues at coordinate 1,506,515 of NC_137635.1, read as the reverse complement.
GAGCCTTTGCATCAACTCTAACCTGCTCACAACTTAACCTTGGATGATGTTTAGCTTTATTTTTCTTTTTTTTCTGACTCGTATTGTACAAAGAACGTGGACTGATGCCTCATTAATGGCCTCATTTTCTATTCTGCTAATGAAAACATAGCTAAATTAACGCAGCGATGCTCTGATTTGTACCGAGAAGCGACTCGTTTGACTCAAGGTCACGTCTCTATTGTGTCACTCCATAATAAGTGTGCACACGGAGCGCTAAGGATGCAATCGCTTCTCTGTACAAAAGCTTCTCCAGGACTTCATGGCACTGAAAGAAAAGCAGCCACTACTTTGTAACTCAACAAATGAGCAGTGAAGTCAAGTTCACTGAGTGTATTTAATGTTTGAAATAATTAAAAACAGAATGATTTCCCCTCCGCGGTTTGATTAGATTTTTGATGAGATAATGTTTGTGGAAACACAAAATGTCCTTCACTTTACACGAGCGTCCCGGATAGCTTGAAAATAGCATTCGGGCAATAGCAATCCACAAATGCACCTAAAAAACCTGGACTTAAAAACTCCCACACAGAGTCGCACAAAGACAACCTGCCTCCATCATACACAGAATGACTCTTCATTCAGACCCCAAAAGGTCAACTTGTCCTCACTGTGACTTTAATTAAGGCCCTTTGTGGGAAAACAAGGCGAAGACACAGTTCCTCTTTTTAGTCCTCTCATAATAAGGCCTTCTGCTTCCTGTTTGAGGAAGTGCCTTCCACGAGATGCTCCCCATCACTTCACTGACAATCACAGAGAGTTTCCCTTATTGAAGAGCGGAGACGTGGAGGGTCCTTCTTCCAGAAAGGGGGACAATTCTTATTTTCCCCTGTAGATACAAAGCAGAGGTCAACGGCGAGCCACTTTCTGCACATTTGTCCCGAGCATCTGCCTGCAGCTTTTGTTTTGGCGCTGAACAACCACAAAGGTCAGAGATTGAATGAGTTGTCTGACTTTTGCTTTCGTGGCTCACCAGCTGACAAACTAAACATCTCAAACTCATCAGGAGCTGGACATTGTGACTGAAACACTGAGATAAGAGCTTATATCCATCTTTTCACCGGGGGTGGGGGGAGGGGGGGGGGCTGCTCTAAAGAAGAACCCCAGTGGCGTTTATCCATTTATCAGTCTTCCTCTGCTTTAATTACACTGTCTGCCAGCGATGTCCTGTGTGATAAAATCAACTCTGTGTGCAGACATGTGGACATTTAGGAAGGCAAATAACTGGACTTTACATTGCAGATGAATAGAAACTGAGGACACATACCAAGTCCCTCTTCCTATCAGGGAATGAATTGGCACATAAGATCCTCCTTTGGCTACCTGAAGCCTGATGCATTCGCCGTGAAGCCAGTGTGAAAATATTACTCTAACCACCACCCTGTTGGCTTATATACCATTGACCTTTAAGTAACATTTACCAGCCTGCAGCGGCTTGGCTCGCCTTCTCCCTGAGAGACGCTGCCGTGACGGACAGGTGAGCAGTGTGTGCGCAGGCCTGCAGATCCGCTGCAGCAGAGTACACAAGTTACCTCGCCTCTCAGGTGGATTCCATGTTTAGAGAGTTCAGGGCCTGCCTTGGACCTTGATTAATGACTATCGCGTCCATTTCTGAAAAACGCTGGGCTGTTTGTTTTGGAGGCGACGGGAGACAGCTCACGTAGCCGTCCTGATACGGTTCCCACGATGCTGTGGGGACGAGTTCTGGAGACACTCGGCTCCCGCTCCAGTCCAATACCTACAGCGATATGAAATGCAGCGCGTCTGCATTAATCATGTGTGTCCACATGCTTCTCAGGGAAAACTCACAAATCAAATCCAAGGATTTTTTCCCCCCTCTCATTTAAAAAAAATTGAGCATCCTGAGATTTGATATATTTTAGATATTGATTAACAAACTTCTAACCTAATGAAGTGCTTGTTAAGATATTTGTTGTCTCTCCTCTGGGGGTCGATATTGATTTTAGAGAGCAGAGTCACATGCCAGTGTGGCGGCTTCTTTTATTGCACTATTTCTTCTTTTTCTCACTGTTGTCACTGAGCTTTGTGATGCCGACTGTGATAATCTAACAGTGTGTACACGTGTGCTTGTTATAATTCAATTTCTTTTCAATTCTAATGCGCTAGACGAAAAACAATCCCTCTGACAGGTTCTGTAAATGTGCAATAATTCAACAGAGAGCTGTTTATATATGTGCAAACGTGATACCCTCTGGAGTTAAAGATTTGGTCAAAATAACACTGAGGACTCTGCTTTTTAAATTAATTCTTCAAGGACTCGAGAACGCAATTCCTATACACAAAGCTTTTATTTTTCAAATTGCATTGGCCTATTGTGTCAAATGATTAGAGTGCTGAGGAGCATGGGAGCAGAGAGACTCCTTTTCTACAAGTACAATAAGAGGCCGGAAATAAATATATATGTCAGCTGTCTATACGTTCTACACTCATTTCTTTTCTTTCTTTCTTTCTTTTTTTTTTTTAAGAAAACCAACTCTTTCCTCTTTATTTCCTGCGTTTTGATGTATAGAAACCCAATCCATCCCTCGAGTAATTAAAATAAGTCCACGTAGAAATGTTTTGGATGGAGAATATTGACGTGCTGAATTTAATAAGCACAATGAGTGCACTATTTAAGAAAACAGACTTCACCATTTACCCACAAAATACAAGCACAATCTAGATTTTTTGCTGTCTGATTTGCTTTTACTCTAATAAATAACATACAGCTTGACTCTTGCTTTTCATAATTAGGTAAATCGCACATCTATTTCTCCACCCTGTCCATTCGACCCCCCCCCCCCCCCCCCCCCCCCAAGAAAACTGACGAGGACCATTAGTATAGATGTAATTAAGGCTAACTGCAGTATTATCCCGCTGATAGAATTTATATGAGGTGTACTCACAAATAAATGCCCCAAAATATTTTTTACAGCATCTCCCACAAACAAAAGAGGGAATTTGCACTCAACTGAATCCAGCTAAAGTTAAATGTTAAGTTCAAGTGAGCAGACCTCATTACAGGAATAAATCAGCTACCGTAAACAAAGCATGTTTTGTGTGTGGGGAAAAAAAGAAGAAAATGTCCTACAGTAATATGTTAATCAGCGATGAGGAACCTTTTACAGGGTATGGTTGGCAGCGGAGATGCATGGTGTATAATTACCTGTTTGCAGACATACAGAAGAAGATATGTGCAGCTCATGTTTCCCTCCTTGCTTGAGAAACACACATGATTATTTCTTTAAGTCATAGAATTTTACAAATATGCATATGAGCTCATAAGTAAAATTTACTCAAACAGCCTTGGATGTATGTAATTGTGTGGGAAGTGCCCGCTTGCTCTTGCTTTTATTGCAAGGTCCTGACCTCACTATGCAAAATGCCCTAAGATGACGTTTGTTATGACTGAGTGCTTCATCAGTAAAAACTGAATTAAAATGAATTGCTTCTTCTCCCAGACTGTAAACACACACATACCTGTAGTGTGGAAATAGAGCAGCTCTGGTCTGATACATGAACATATATGTTACGTCGGCTGTATATGAACTAGTGACCAGCTTAAACACACTGTATGTTAATCGCCTCGCATTTATTTGCTGTAGCCGCTGTTGTTTAAAACGTCGGGCTTCACGCAGGTAAATCATATATATATGCAGAGACATTCAGGAAAATTATGAGATTATTATTGATATTAAACAGTGACCCCTCTTCATGAAAGCGCTGCTCACTCTGCATATCCAAACAGTGTTTTGATGGTGGATTGACTATTTAATTATTCAACATTAATAAAAATCACCACCCTTGAATCCTTTGAAGCCAGAAAACAATTAAAGCTAAAATGTGCAATATGTAAAAATCTCCTCTATATTTATTTCAAGGTAAGCTGAGAGATTGACGTTTTTGTCCCCCCCCCCCCCCGACCTTTGTAGAAGTAGCATTAAACAGGTAGGATAAATCCAAACAGCAGATATGAATATGATTTAAGAGGGCAATAATGGGTTGAGCATTCCTATTTCAAAGCTGCACAAAGTATATGGAGCACATTTGAGCTGCCACCAAGGTAACACATGAATATGTGAAATATTTGTGTTTGTTTATTTTGGAGTTGGTATAGAAATGCGTCACTCGTATCGAATCGTGATCGATGGCAAAAGTGACATTCAAAGGCGCCGAGGTCAAAGTGGACCTGGAGAAGCTGTGATCAGGAACACGGCCGACTTCTTCGCGCCCTCAGACATGGCGGATGAGGCAATCCACAGTGGCGCCAAACTGCAAAAAAAATCTCAGGGAGCAGAGGTGAACATGTGGAATAAAAATAATAAGGCTAAGAAAATAAAGCAGCACCAGCAGAACCAGTTCACGCTCCGGCTCCGTCACAGAGCGGCGGCGGCGGCGGCCGCACAGCCTCTCATTATGTTATTAAAGGGTCCTGCAGATTAGAATCACCAGGTCGGCATCAGAGGCAGGTGTCCCCACGGCACGCATGATAACACGCTGCCAGCCCCCAGTAAACCCTCAGCTGCCTGCTGAGGCGATCCGGGGAGAGGCCAGCTTGGAGCCCCTCTGCTTTGGTCTGGTCTGTGTGGGCTCGGGTTTGGAGGGCCCCGAGCGGCGGGGTGCCTCTTCTTCCACCAGGCTGCCTAAACACAGACACACTGGATGAGAACCAGAGACGGCGAAGCCCTTTCCCTCTCCTCCCCTGCTCTCTAACACTGCCGGCTGGGCCGCAGCCAGCGAACACAGGCAGCGCTCCTCACCTCATCCAGATAAAGCACATCAGTGATCACTGAGCGAAATCGTCTGCTTTCATGGCGTTGCCTGGTCTAGGTGCGTCGGCAGGCAGATTCACCGGCGCTCCGGCGCTCCACTGTGCACATAATTCCCCATCACTGCTGTTTGACAACACTGCTGAGAGCAGATACAGAGGAATTAGTGTCATAATATTTGTTTTTACACGTCGAGCAGCGTGATGACATGAAACAATATTTTTTAATCAGCTATTCTACGTCTCGGGTTTTGATCCTACTGCTTTAGTTTGCTTGAAAGGAGCCAGCCATGTTGCAACAGAGTGTAAGTGTCACCTGGATGTATGTTTGAGCTCGATTCCTCGCAGCTACAACGGAATTAATTGATGCTTTAGTGATTGCTCCCTCAAATATTGTCTATAGCAGAAAGTGCATTTCCCGGCTGAGGAGATAAGGCGACTGAATCGCTGGCGCTGAGCTCCTCTCTGACATATAAGCACACGAATGCACGCACAGAGCCACGCACACATGCGTACTCCCCCTTTTTTTTTTTTTTTTTTGTACGAGGGGAGGTGAGCTCCGGCGTCTGTTTTACCCCCCTTGTATTGATTTTAATGTACATCTCATGTGGGCGGAAACACATTTTTTTTTTTCACAATCTATTTCTAATTAACCTGTTTTTATTCTGAGGACACACTTTAATAATTAAAATCCTAGCATTTTTTTCTCATGCATTTCTTCTTAACGATATAAATATATTTTTTTTTTTAAATTGCATGTAAATATAACACATTTGGGAAAGATGTATATACTATAAATATGTTTGATTTCCTGTTCAGAAATTGTGTTTTTTGAATTAAAAGCCTAAATCTCCCCGATAAATAAGCCTTTTTTAAGTGCAGACTTTCCATAAAATCAACCCCAGAAGTGGAGCATCCAAATCTGCATCAGTTATTTGTGTCCAGTCTGACTGCTGGAGGAGAGGGAAGGGAAAATAAAAACAGCTCAGTCTGTGCTCCCAGTGAGGAATTCAGGTTCGTCCCAGAGGACATCACACCTGTCAAGAAAGCAGGATGCAATAACACCCTCCATCCCAAAAAATAGATCTAAGGAAACATTATCTAATACGATGAAAAATAGATCTAAAGGACACTGACAAAGCAGATAAAATAGGAAAACAAGCCGGTGTAATAGCTTTTATTCTGCTTTGATAGGCCTCTAGTATTAGTGAGCTTTTTTTTTTTTTTTTTTTTTTAAAAAAGGGAATGAATGTGAAGGACAGGAAAAAAAAAAAAAAAGAAATAGAATTAATTGAAGATATAAATGGAATTTCTTTTTTTTTTTTTTTTAGTGGGGGGGGGGGGGGCTGAATGGTGACAGACTGGTGGGGTAAAAGAGGAGTCAAACTGGTTGCAAACAGCCTGAGGAAGTACCCCTCTTTTCTTTTTTTTTCCTCCACTGGGAGACCGCCCATATGTGCGTTTAATCCACATTTGCAAGCAACTCCTATCTTCCTCCTATTTCACCATCACTGTCCTGCTCCCAAACTGCCTCTTTCCTCCTCACATGCTTTTCACTGCAGTCGTCCTTCGGCTTCCTCTCTCTCTCTCTCTCTCTCTCTCTCTCTCTCTCGCTCTCTCTCTCTCTCCCTCCCTCCCTCCCTCTCTCTCTCTTTTCCTCCTATTTATGAAAACGTCACTTCAAGTCCCTCCCTGTTTGAATCTCATTAGTTTCTTGTGTGTTTCTCCCTGTCAATAATCCTGAATCCAGACTCTCTCTATTTCCATCCCTCTCTATCTGTCAATCAGCGCCGCCTTTGAACTGAAAACCACTCCGACCAACTTCAACTCCCTCAATCCGAGCGGCTCGGCTCCTTCTCCGGCTTCCTTTTTCTGCCAACATTCCCTTCTTTTTTAGTTTTGTACCGACCGCCAGAAGCTTTTTGGAAAACGCCAGTTTGCAGACCCCCAAACTTAAACTCGGGACTTTTCTAGATCGCACGAGATCAAGGGTGTTTCTTTTTTTTTTTTTTTTTTTTTTTTTTTTTGGTAACAAACTTTTTGTTTGTTTTTTTTTATTTTTAATTTTTGCTCGTATAGAAAACAACAAAACAGAGAATTTTTTTTTTTTTTTTTTTTCCTTCCCTTTTCCTCGCTCGGGAAAAATGCCGCAGCTCAACGGCGGTGGAGGGGACGATCTGGGGTGCAAACGATGAAATGATTTCCTTCAAAGACGAAGGCGAGCAGGAAGAGAAGATTTCGGAGAACTCCTCGGCAGAAAGGGATTTAGCAGACGTCAAATCTTCGCTTGTAAACGAGTCGGAAACGAATCAGAACAGCTCGTCGGATTCAGAGGTGAGTGCCGCTCCGGGACCCGGGGAGACAGACGCGGACCGGGGCGTCCGCTGAGTTCAGGGCCCCCGCGGTTCGTGCATAAAAAAAAATAAAATAAAAGTTAACTGTCGCCCCGTCGTGTTAACTTTAACGCAATCCTTGTGTTTCATTGCATTTTTTCAAGGCGGAGAGACGGCCTCCCGCCTAGATCTGAAACTTTCAGAGACAAAACAAGAGAAAGTTTAGAGGAGGGTGAGTCTCGTGCTTTTACTCTGTTTTTCCCCCACTGTGACGTGACGGTGTGGCCGGCGGAGGGGACATGTCTCCCCCCCCCCCGGTTCACTC
>NC_137635.1:1481059-1498850 GCF_963383615.2 Lipophrys pholis | reverse complement strand
ACGTGTGTCACACAACTCAAACTTCAGCTAAGAAAGAAGCTGTTGAATTCATATGATCTGTTCTCATAGCTTCAGACTTCTTTGTCAATATCGGGGAACTCTAGCCCCTCCCTTGAGGCTGATATGTCCACTCTGGTGAAAGTGAATATGAGAGGTCATTAGTGGTGTAACAGATAGCAGGTGATCCATACAAACAACCCGACAGGATCTTTCACTGTGACACGGATGGCAGTTTCATCTGGATTTAGTTAAAAACATATGAAAGTCTTGTTTGGTTCAATGTGTTGAATAAGATGCAGATAAAGCCGTATGAATTTGGTATGATTGAAAATAGCTGATAGTCACATTTAGAGCCGCTAGAAGGGCACAAGTTGGGATCTTAACTAAAACCAGTGAGTTTAACAATCCTTAAAGATACTGAGGCCAGCTGGTTTTTGTCCGTTCTTTCTCTCCTTATTGTCCCTTTCTTTTTTTTATCTCTAATTATGAAGGTTGGAGAATTAGCAAGACTCAAATGTTCTGGTTCTTCTCATCAATTCTTTCTCAGATATTCATTTCTTTCATGTATAGAGTTCACCAAAAATTCACCAAACCAAAGTCAGTGACATGATTCCAATTTATATATCAAAACACCAAATGCTTATTTTCTAGAATATGGAGGCTTCGGTCCGCAAAAAGGATCAAGCACTCATCCAGCAGCGTGCAGCATACTTTGGTAAAGTGACCCGGCAGCTACTATTGGTTCCCCCCCTCACCCTCTCTGTCTCACTTTCTCTTATTTCTCCATCTACAGCGCTCATTATGTGCTATATATCACCACAACCCTCCTCAACTCCTTCGCTTTCTTTCCCACTCTTCCCCCATCTCGCAAATGCCACGACTCTCGAGGAATCTGTATTTTCAAGAGTAGAACCACCATCACTGGCAGGAAGGCTTGATTGATGGACACACCACTTTGATGGTTGCCAAAGATATGAAGTTTTCTCGTGGCCAACATCCATATTTAACCTGAGGATGTTCCGTGTCTCTAAATGTATTTCCAGTTTCATTTTTCCCACAATGTGTGGCTGTACACAAGGGCACATTGAAATTTGGGGCGTGTGTCCTTTTAGCGTGCTTTACAAACCGGTTGGCTGGCAGACCTGGGGATGGAGGTGTGGGAGGGGCACCGGAGGGGGGTCGGATTCTGGGTGTGTGTGAGTGAGGGGGTGAGATCGACGGGATATGTGGGAAGGAAGGGCTTGCTGTCAGCCAGCTGGACCTCTTAATCCTACAGCCTTGGGGAAAGGGTGTGTGTGTGTGTGTGTGTGTGTGTGTGTGTGTGTGTGTGTGTGTGTGTGTGTGTGTGTGTGTGTGTGTGTGTGTGTGTGTGTTTCGTACAGATTTGTCAATTTTAGCACACCTCTGCTCCACTCTGTGGCCCAGCTGAGCCCACTGTGTGTTTCTGCTGTGGCGAGACACAACCAGGACTTCACTGTGTTTACTGTAGTCCTCGCTTTAACGACACACTGTATATTTATGTCGAGACGACACAGCCTCTCGCCCCCTTGATGTCAGAGAGGAATGGAGGGGGGGGGGGGGGGGGTATGGGGGGTTGGTGCGAGCTGGAAGTGGAGGGGCTGTCCCGCGTTGCCGGTTGAGGTTGAGTGGGGAGAGAGAGAGAGAGCGATGTAGGGATGAAGGGGAAGTTATAAGGGCAACAAACACTGCCAGCAACCCCCCCCCCCCCCCCCCAGATCCACCCCATCCCATCCCATTCACTTGCCTGCCTACACTCCCGGCCCCTCTGAGCATCAAGCGCCTGCCCTCTGAAACTTGTGTGCATGCACTTTATCCCCTGCTACGTCACACTGCAACTAACCGGCTGATTGCATCACCCCCTTGTCATTCATTAGAACACAAAACATGCTATTTAGCCACATTCCATGCAAGCTTTCTCTCTCTCTTTTTTTTTTTTTAACCCCCTCCTCCCGAGCATCCTCTCCTGCTCTTTCTGCCTCTCTCTCCCTGCCCCGCTCTCTCTCTCTTTTGGCGTAGACTTTTGCATATATAACAGGCTGGCAGGCTAAGAGCTTGGGACTTCCCCACGCCACACTCCAAGCCTTTGATCCTTTGCTTTGGAGGTAACATCAAAAGGAGAGGCATAGAAAGGCAGCTACTACTGTGAAGTTCAATGTTCAACTTGATGGCTTGGCTGAGGGCTTTTTTTTTTTTTTTTTTTTTCCCCCACTCTCCTCCTCCTCCCCTCCTTCTCCCTCACCTCCCTCCTCCCGCTGCTCCCTCGATCCCTTCGCTGCATCCCTCAGCTGACAAAAACACACAGTTTGTAGCCAAGGGTTTTTTTTTTTGTGTGCCTCTGACCTCACCTCCATAGAACCTCTCTGACATAAAACAAGATCTCATCCCCCCATAAAAACTAGGTATACACATGGTGTACAGAAGGATTCAGACATTTCTTTCTTGACACTGAGGTAAAAGGTACAGATCCAGTGCCTGGCCCTTTTTTTTTTTGTTCCACTCTCTGTGTGGGAAGCATCCAGCATCCTATATTGCAGCGTGTTGCATCAATGCCAAGCTAGGCCCTGAGGTTGATAGGTTAGCAGGAGGAAAAGGGCATCACACCACATTGTTTTCTGCACGCCCTTTCTGCAAAGAACCGGTGTCGAGCCAGTTTTAGGGCCACTCCAAACCGCATGTCGGGTGACCCTGAAAACCTCCACACACCTTTCAGATATCAAGTCGTGGGTGTCTGGGTCACCCCTCTGTCTGCACTCAAACCGATGATCCATCACAAGCCACGGTCGGCCTGCTTGCATGGAGGTGAGAGAGGAGGAGGAGGGCCTTAAACTTCTATTTCTATCTCTTTGTTTTCCACTTGTTGTTTAGCTATTTCTGTCACTTTACATGTGTACAGCCCAATGCAGCGTTATCACTGCCACCTTAGAGCGAATGTCTGGATTTGTTCGCCCTTGTATTTATGCAGCAGTGCATCTCCCTACTACCTCTGAGAGCTTTTCACTCCAGCCCCGTCTGTAAACATGTGTGATTTTCATCAGTGTCGATTGGCGTGTCTTCTAAACTTGTTCAGAGACCGCCAGCTGAACTCGTGTCTCTACGGCACCATTTCTTTTTCCCTCATTGTGAGGAAGGGAGAATGTCAGAAAATGCTCAGAGGAGGAAAAAAAGACCTTTTCTCAGCTTTTTTTATTTTTTTCTCCTTCATCTCCTTTGGTTGTTGTGTTGACTCCGGTCGCCTCAAGCTTGCAATCAGTCGTCGAGAGGAAAACAAACGATTTCATAATGAACGCCTCAACCGAGTTTCTTATGCAAACTCTCTAAATTAAGGAAGTAGCAGATGAAGCCATGCGTTCGAGGTCAGAACCAGATTCTCCTGTGGTGTTGTCAGCCGTATTTAAATGACACAGACTTGATAAGGCGATCTAGAAAGCCGAGGTGCTTCACTAAATGCTTTTTCTTTATACGTTTCCCTGTCTGACGATGCCAATTAGCAAAGGCGTGTGGCCTGCTTTTCTTCTCCTCTTTCTCTTTCCCTCTCTCTCTCTCCTGCTCCAGCTCTCTTTCTAGATAGACACTGTCTCTATCCTGCCCCTGCGCTCACACACACACACACACACACACACACACACACACACACACACACACACACACACACACACACACACACACACACACACACACACACACACACACACACACAGACAGATATATATACACACTGCTGTACACACATTTGGTGTATCATTAGCTTAGTGTGCGGGGAGGCGTGCGAGCCTGGGCTCTCTCCTGCCTTATCTCCATGTCAATCACAGCGTGTGTGTGAACATCAGTTGTAATGATCTCCATCCAGTCTGTCGGTGCGTGTTAGCGCCTGGCTTCCCTCGCCCCCGGAGCAAGCCGTTCCCTAGCTAATAGATGCAAAATTAAGCTGATCAATAGATGGCCTCAGCTCATTATTGACATGTTATCGCGGCGTGGGATTTTTGTCCGGGGGTTTGTTTTTAGAGAGCTAACCAGAGATCCAAGACAGGAGGAGCAAAAAAAAGAAGAAGAAGAAAAAAAAAAAGTTGGCGATCTTCACCAAATGGTTCAGGTCACTTTATTTCAGCCCTGCAATGATATTCCATTACGCTAATGTATTCTTACTCAATCCTCGGCATGTAATATTTTCAATGCTAAAGCCTCACTGGAAGTGTAATCACCGGCTCAGTGGTAGGAAATGAGATGGAGACTTTGTAAAACGCCATATTAAAGATTCATCAATAATTGGCATGTGTGCTGCTGTTTGTGTTGCGGGGGAGGGGGGGTGGAGGGGCTCTTATGGACGGATCACCACGTGATGGAGCTAAGTGGTAATTAACTATGAGAGAGGTCTGTACGTCTTTTTGAGCCTGTGTTTGTAGCTATGTGTGTGTGTGTGTGTGGGTATTCATGAAGATTCATGCGCGTGCAGCAGCGTGTCGGGGAAGTGGGGCCGCGGAGGGGTGAGGTTAACGGGGCTGCATCACTGACAGAGTTGATTTGAAGGTGATCTGGGGCCGTGTGGTCAGGTCATCAATAGATGGGGGGGGGGGGGCTGGGGGACTGGAGACCTCGTCACACAACCGCCTCCCCTGACCCTCTTCAGGTCTTATTGTCTCGTGAGCATCACCCATTTTAATGAGCTCCAATAACCAAGTCCTTATTACTTATTTATTCATTAAGCCACCGTGGCAAAGCGGCAGTACCCCACTGAGCAAGTGCGCATGTAATTGGTTGTGTGGGATTTTTTTTTTCTTCTTCTCGTTCATGGATGATATCATAGTAAATACTCTTTTTCAGCAACAGTAATAAGTTACTTTCAAGCTAATTGAACCCAAAATAGATATTTTAAAGCAGATGATTTACTCTGGTCTGTTGGGTTACAGAGCCATAACCTGAAACCATATTTGAGATTTGAGTTGATACCCTTAAAATCCTGAGCTTTCGGTATGCTGAGGGAGTCGGTCTCATGAATATGGAAGCTGAACTGCTTCAAGGTGTATGTGCGAGTGTGAAAGAGACACAAAACAGGCAAAGTGTTTGTTGGTTTCGTATGATTCTTTTGTGAAGATTAATTGCCTGGTGGTATGTGTGTGTGATGCCTTCAACATAATGCTTTCTGATTGATGAATGTGTGTAGGTGGAAGTGTGTGATAGCGTGCAGTGTTTTCAGAATATCGGAAGTCTTTGTGAAGCCTGAGAGTCTACACATTTTCTCCCTCTGAGGCATGTTTCATAGCTTCCTTATATCCAGTCTACCGTTTAACTAATTCATAGTGAACTCTCGCAGAACAAAACCAGACACCCAACATCAAGGGCAGCGTTCAGCCCTCCTCCAGCACAATACCAAATACAGCATTCTCCAGCAGAACGTGGGCGCTGCAATCAGCTTACTTTTCTCCCTTAGCAGAGCTCAGCTGCTGTTCACCTTTTTAACTCTCCCCTCCACACCCCTGAGCCTGCTTCCTGCAAACAAAGGTAAGCGTGTAGCGAGCGTACCAGTTGCCCAACCTCTTCTCCTTCCGCCCCCTGGCCTGGCCTTGCATAAGGGACTCAGACACACCTAGGCCTGCAGACGTGCCTCCGTGTAGCCTCTAAGTAGGTCAGTGTGCATGAGACTCCAAGCAGGAAGGTCCAGGACCTGGTCTTTGGCCTGTCAGTCTGTCGGGCTACTTCCACTGAGTCGGAGGTCTTCAGCGAACTGCCAGTAACAATGAACCAATGAGAATTAGTCAGAATATCACAATAACTGTAAATACTCCAACTGAGGCAAAAGATCCCTCCCTAGATTTCAATCATATTTTGTTCTTGCTTCATCGAGTTGATGCATGACATTATGTGTTGTAGCCTACAAAACGATTTAAAAAGAAATAAAAAAAAAAGAAAATGAACGTAGCAAATAGAAATGCAACTTTTACTGTTTCAAACATTTCACCCTCGATCCAAGATTACTTTTTCCTTCTCAGGAGCACGTGCTCAAAACACAACCAGTAAATCCAGTTGCTCTTGATTGCGTACATGACGATATCTGATTACACGGCAGACTAAAGTAGAGGCACTCGTTCATCTTGTTCATTCTGATAGAGTTTGTAAAAATCACCTGTAGTGTTTTGTATAATCTGTAATCTTCTGCAGGTCAGTGTTCAGAGGTTCTCTGCTTTTGTCTTCTACCATTTCTTGTATTTTGTAATCAGTCTCAGAAGGTATTGTTAAACTTTTCACAAGTTTCATTATGAGTGTGTTATCTGTTGGGGTCTTTTGGAAGATCATTTTGAGGCTATTCTTGTTAACCAATCTTCTTGGATGATGCGTCTCACTGGAGTGGTAGAGAGGGTCGTATCTGAATCAGATGTTTGCTGGTTCAATCCCCTATCTCCCCCGAACGAAAATGTCCTTGAGCAAGACTAGAAGTACTCCCTAAAAATCAGTGGAGCATGTTGGATGGCAGCCGTTACCATTGCTGTGTCAGTATGTGTATGAATGGATGAAGGTGGCTAACAAAGTGCTATTAAAGTGATATCCATTTTCCACTGTTCTGTTGTTACATACACACATATATAACACTTCTATGCTCATGATGAAAACTAGTGGTGTAACAATGCCAATAAAGGAGCATTAGATAATATATTTATAAAGCAATTATGAGTAAATGGTACAAGTCAATTTATCACTATCCCATTTATTACTATTTCAGTAACCCGCCTAATATCAGGTAACCTGCTCCTGTTTGTCACCCAGCTCATAATGAAAGCTCCTCAGAGCCCAGGGTTATATTTGTATTTGAAACAAAAGGAAGTGGAAGAGTCACTCAGATAGAAGTGCAGTTCTGTGAAACAGGGGGAACACCTGAAAGAAAAGGCATTCTGCTGCAGAGCCCGATGCTAAAGGTGCCAGAGTGCCTGTTCATTAGCGGGCCTGATGGAAGACTAGCCATCTCCTGCTGGCCTTCACCCTCCCTGCCACTATTTATAGAGCAGCCAAGAGATCCTCTTAATGACACAGGACAGTGGCAAAGGTGGGAGGAGGGTGTGCAAAAGTCAGAAATGGAACGCTGTTTACTTTCTGAGACTTGCTGCGAAGTTGGCAGATCTTGGAATGCAGACATGTCACCCATACACCTCCTTCTTGTGAACTTTATAGCTATATCCAGGTGTGTGTAGTCACTGCTTCAGCGTCTCACCATTCACTCAGTTTTATTGAAGGTAGTGATGTGCATTTTTGCTAAACGTTTGACGAGTGGACAGTCAGGCCTCCTTGTGATTCTTGCGGGGAGATTTGTCGACTGTGTGTTGTGCAATCCTTTGAAACTTTCCGGTCAATCAGCTGTTGTTTGAACAGCACATTTGTCCACACCTGCTAAGTAAACAGTGTCAGAGCAAAGCTATACTTATCTCATGAACTGCTGTTTAAGCCAGTACAACTAACTTCCAGAGCAGGCCTGATAAATATATGTCCATGGACGTATAACGAAAGGCCACAAAACACATCAGTTACAAAAACACGATCAATTCCTCCGTTTTGGTTTTTTTTGTGTCAAAGACTGCAATACTATATTCTTAACAATGGTAGTTTCACGTGTATTTTTTCAGCCTCGTTTTAAGGTTGTGAACAGAGTGTGAGTTGGGTGGAGAGCAAGGCGAGGTCACATGCTCATTCTCCCTGTGGTTAAAGAAAAAAAGGCTTTATATGAAAGTGTCAGGTTGAGTTTTTCTGCAAGAAAGATGGAGAGAAGGGGAGTTTGAGTGTTGAGGTGGAGATTTCTGGCAAAAGGGGGGCGAGGGGTAGGAGGTGGGGAGGGAAGGTTTTGGATCAGGTCGGCGGCCCCAATGCTGTCAGGGCCAGTGGAACCCCCAAGCGGTTCTGGCTTTGGAGTAAATATGGGCCCAGCGGACCCTTTCCCGCCCCAGGGCACACAAACCCCAGGCCTTCCCACATTTCACTTTTATTTTCCTGGTTGCAAAATGCCTCTGGCTATCAGAGCAGGTGGGGTGCTTTTTTTTTTTTTTTTTTTTTCTTTAATATTTACTCATAAAATGTGCATTAGTAGAACTAAAGCAGCCATGATGGGCCCCGCTTGTGTTGGTTAACTTTTTCCCAATTTTGTCAAGGAACTCTCGCTTTTCTTCCTCACCCAATCCCCTGAAGGAATTTCCTGTATGAAGAAAGAGAGATAGCAAACCATCATATTAGCCCTTTGAGCTTTCTGTTACTGTGAGGGTGTAACTTGGAGCTGGTCCCTCAATTACAGAAAATTATTTTCCCCTCCTTAATAAATTACATGTTTGTATACACGTGTGGTTATTACTTTTTTTGCACCTACAAGTGAGGACAAAGACTTGCAACGTTATCCAGAACAGATCTAGACAATATGCTCAGCTCTCGTTTTTTAAAGGGATAAAATTGTAGTCAAACTGGAAGGACTAATCTCTTAAGCTCAGCACAGTTTACTCGCAGAGCTTTGAGTGGGCTCCTCTTACTAGCCTTGATCATTTCAGACTTAAATAAAGCTCTTTATAGTAGCGGTCTGATTGGTGTAATCTGCAAGCTGTCAATCCCATCTCTGAGCACTGTCCCCGAGGAGATGCTGGGCCTGTCGACCACGAGATGTTCAAGTATGGGTGAGCATTGTTGTTCAGGTGGGAATCAGTGACTGGGCACGGACAGCATGTTCGGGTTGGAGACGGGGGATCACTGCTGTTGTTCATGCATTAAGTGTATGCATACTCCGAGATGCCCACATAGAGCTATGTCATATATGTGATGTGAGGTGACCACAGATGGCTCAAAGATCTATTGGACTCTCTGGAGCAACACCCAGTATCCATATGCTGACTGTAAACCCAAGCTGCTGTCTGTCTGTCCTTCTGTGTCTGTCCCCCCCTCCGCTCTCACATTGCTCACATGGCTGAAATGTTTGATGGAGCCCCAGTGGCCCTCCTCATTTGTCTCATGGTCCTGTGCTGGAAAGTGGACCAGTATTCTGGAGCCACATTGGCACATAAGGAGCTCTGTTTGTTTGATTGGTCTCAAGCCCTCTGCTCTTAATCCAAAACAAAACGAACGGCTGCTGCTCCAGCCGCCAGGCCGCATGTGACAAACACATCAGATTGGGGGGGCCTGATGGAAAACAGCTTGGTTGTTGACGAAATATCCTGCACTCTCTGTGTTGGTCATTCACACTAAGAAAATTATGAGTAAGACTCCTTTCCCCCGTTGTCAGCAGCACATATTGACGTTAAGTTAATATTTGATCGCAAGTGGAGAAATAGGTTTATCTCTGGGAGGATCATAGTTGATAACTGGAGCCAGGGGGGGTTGTTTTGGGTCAAAGCACTTCTGTGCCAGTCTGCTGAATTAGTAACAACAGTGGTAGAAGTTGGTGTGTGGATGTGTGGAGATGATGTGTGAGAAGTCAGGATGCCCCCTCTGTTTGTCTCTAACTGTGACACTAAGACCAGGGCCCCAGCTTGTTTTCACCGTGATGACAGTCAATATGGATCTGGGTTAACACTCTGCAGCTCCCAACATGCCAAACCTGGGTACAGCAGCAGTCGATTACACATGGGTGAATGGCTCAACAGGCAAAGAACAAACACACACACATTGAATACAACCACAATTACTTAAGTAATTCACCAACATACAGAGAATTAGGCCTTAAAAATGCAAACATCTCCCAGCACTGTTGACAGAGATATCTCCTTAGCCATTGGGTAATTGAAATAAACGGCAAATAAAATAATCAATGTTCACATTGATTACCCCTTTAGTTATCCCCCAGTCCCAGTCTTGAATCCCATGCTTGGGAAAGCAGCAGACGACAGGGAAATCGGGACAGTGATGGTAAGTTCATCCCTCCGTAAGGATTTAGAGGACTCCCTTGTCTTTCACTTCATCAGAGACAATTGAGTCATTCAGCTCCCATTGTGGGGCTGGCCTGCGAGGAGGGGCGCAGGGTAGGGGAAGAGAACAGGAGGGACGTGGGGTTGGAAGGCTGAAAAGGAGAGGGTTGTGGACGAGGGGGGCGATGTCTGTTGCTCAACCCTGGAGCTGGAGTGCAACCACTGGGTGGCTCTGACAGGGTGGGGGTCTGTCAAGACGAGGGGGGGGCGTGGGGTTAGGCTGGTTAGTGTTTGTGTGTGTGTGTGTGTGTGTGTGGGGGGGGGGGGGGGGGGGCAAAGAAAGACAGAGGAGAAGAGAGAGTTATCCTGGAACTCCGGAGCAATTTGTCACATTGGAATGGCTCTTGAGTTACATGGGGGGCCCCCTCATAGCAGGGAAGTTTTCAGGTCGCAGAGTGGGGAACAGGGAGGGGCTTGGAGCCCCATAGAGGGGTCAGAGGTCACGGCCTACTCAAAGCCCAGGCAGTGTGTCCGTTAGCAGGGCAGACAGGCGGGTGGAGAGAAAGTGGCAGGAGGCCAGGAAGGGGGTGGTCGGAAAGCCCAGTGCCTGCCAAGGGTCCGTTTTCCTCAGCATGCCTATAAAACGTCCAGGAGAGATTAGTGTGTGCGAACATTTGCAATAGCAGAGTTGAAGTGGAGCCACTTGTCAGGGCATGCGCTGCAGCCGCCCCTCCCCTCGTCTTTTGGTGTCTCTCGTTACCACAGTGCCACACTCAGGGGTGTCACCTTCATGTTTCTCAGCCACCTCCTCAGAATGTCCGCCCGTCCGACCCCTCTCCCCGCTGCAGCTGTGTTTGAATATCGGCATGTGGGGGCATGTGCACATTTGCACGCGCCACGGCAGGGCTTTCCCATGGCTGGATTCACAATTCCCCTTTTCTCCAGCTCTGCCCTGTCTTCTCGCCCTCTGGCACCAGTGGACACAGTCTTGAATTACCTCATAGATGACAGCAGCCTCGTCACTCTCCTCCTCCTTTTAGTGTTACAACACCGCCCTCCTCTCCTCCTCTCTCCTCTTCATGGCAATTAATACCCAGTGTGGGGGGTCCATAAAAACACCACAAGACCTCAACTGTGGAGAGTTTACAACCTTTCCTTTTTCCACTTAAAGGACATACAAACAAGCATACACAAACCCAGTTTTTTTTGCAGTAAAATCTGTCTTTGGGTCATAAATGAGCACAAGCAGTGGAGAAACACCAGACTGGGAACAGTTTTTTTTTTTATTTCCACTACCATCTCTTACACGGCCTGTAACCGAGGACATGGAGTCAATAACTCCCTCCAGCGTCTAGCAGTGGTTGGCACCCCACAGTGAACTCCTCACTAATTACCACTGATTTAGACACAGTCTCAGGAAGGTTCATGACACACTCACTCTCTGAGCACACACACACACACACTCACACTCACACACTCACTTGTGGTCACCTTTGCAGGATTGCAACACAATGAAAATGCATTAAATGTACCTACATTTCCACGTGACGTGCCAAACTGCTGCCAGATCTCTGGACGCATGCTGACGGGTTTGTCACCACTATGTGATACCGGGTTTGATGAGAATGGCTGCTTACATAATTGTTGGAGTCCTATTACTGCAATGAAGCTTCTGATCTCAATCATTCTTAAAGCATAATTCTAGACCTCAGTGAGAAGGCCAACGAAAACCAGGGAAATGTTTGGTAATGTCCAAGGTCTGTATCACAATGGCTGCTCCAAGTCCAAACTCTCTCGTCATTGTGGTGGCTTGTCATAAAACAGCTTATATTATCCCCACTAGGTTTTAATGAGTGTCTGTAGCACTGAGGTTACAACATCTGCCTGTTACCCTCTTTTGCATTAACGAGCAGCAGCCATTGCTCCTGCTCTTTCATTTTCGTCTTTGAGACAAACCAGGTTTCACTGCCAGAATTTGGATTTTTAAAGTGTGCGGACCTCAAACGACCTTTCTCAGTCAAGTTTTTTTTATCGGATAGATTTTTCTGAATCAAACCTGTTGGTAATTGCGTACAAGTACAGAAAAAAAACAAACATCATTAACAATGCAAACTATTTCAGTGTAATGAAACTAAAAGCAACCAGTTCTCAGGGAGTCGTTGTTTGTACACCGTGTACAGCTGTTGCCTCTGTTGTAGATTCCCCCTGAGTCGTTTCCCCTCTTCGGACATTTCTGGGCCTTTTACCTCGCAGCTGAAACAGCTGCTGTGACCTCTTTTCCTCAAACAACTGTAGGTGGCTGTGACATTGATAAGCAGAGTTTGGACAACATACGGTAGCAAAGTCAAACACCATGCGTTCAGTGGGTGAAACATCTGTGGGGAGTTTTCTGCAGGGTCAACGAATGGCTTCCACTTTCGTGGCAGTCTACAGAAAACAGATCTCAGTCTTGGCAGATTGGGGTGTTTTTCATTTTTGTTTGGATTGTCAAAAGTTTTCATGGATGCTTTCGAAAAAGAAAAAAAGAAAAAACTATATCAGGTCAGCCAATGTCATCAAATTGAAAAAATAAGAGCTCCACCCATTTTATTACACAGACAGATGTTTCTCATGACCCTTGTTTCTGCTTATCTGTGTTTCTGTGCTCGTGAGTGTGTGTGTGAGGGTGGGTGAAAGACAGGCGGACTCCTGATAGAGGCCAAGTCAATCATTTATGGGAGCAGTCATGAGGTTTAGCCCCAGAGGAGCGTGTTGAGACGCCACGCTTGGTCGTCTTTATGGTTCCCAATAAAAGTCTGACAACAGTCACATTTATGACTTTGGGTCATCTTAAAGCCATAAGCCAAAATCCAACCCCAACTCATCATATGTGGGAGGAGTGCGACTAAATTTAAATCACCCACCTGCTGTTTAATAGAATGTTGATGACTATAGCTCATAATGAAAAACAACAAACACACAAAAGAAACCTAGTCACTAAAGCAAATGTTTTGTGTTGTATGTTTCTGGAAAATCAAATTACTTGATTCCCACAACTATCGTGTGCTCTCTCATGCATGCCCGAGGCCATCGTCACCTCATCTGCCATCCGCCTTAAGATTTTTATTTGCCTTTCTGAGTTTCCAACACCCCTACACGTGTCAAGAAATGTCGTCTCCCCTCGTTTTGTCTTACTTTTGATTTGTTCTTTTTGCCTTTTGCTTTCTGCATTGTTAACATGTTTTGTTTCTTTCTTTCCATTGTGTTTCCTTTCTGCCATTCAGTACCTACAGATGAAATGGCCCCTGCTAGATGTTCAACCAGGAGGTCTTCAAAGTAGACAAGCACTTAAAGATGCCAGGTCCCCGTCACCGGCACACATCGTTGTAAGTAACACCCCGCTCGGTACTTTTTCCCTCTTTCACCAGATGTTGCTTCACTCATGTCAAGGAAGAACAGTACGAATGAGCCCTGCTTTCTTGCTATTGTCAGTGTGGACTGGATAGGCACATTTGTTGGGTTTTACTGTTAAGTCTCTCATGTAGGCATTCATACATGTAGATTTCTGACAGACTTGTGGATTGTGGAAAGTTAACCTTTTCGTGGCTTTGGGATGGCCACTGTGTCTGGTGCAGTAGTTTTTGTTACTTGTAATCTCTTGTAATGTAAGAAATGGCAACTCCTCATTCCCAAAACTGGTCTCACATTGACAACTTGTTCATGAGAACGAGTGAAGGCCGGGCTGTTGGTGCACTGTCTTTGAGGAAAGCGTGGGCGTTCCTTCAACATTGATTACCCTATCCATGGAGTTGGAGGAGTGCTGGAGCAGGAGAGTTGGCTGGACAGCCATAGGGGCATATGCAGTCCGTGCTCATAACAAAGCATCCACCTCGGGCATGTCAATATCTAAGAGGCTAACGGCTCTAGAATGAGCGGTTGAATGTGAACTCCGTAGTTAGCCGAAGGCTTAAAGTTTTCTGGAGGTCAGTGGAAAGGTTGAACGTAGGGAAGTGTTCGTATGTGGTCACAGGGTTAGCGAGCCAGGAAAATCAATGGGAGTGGGGATTGAGCAGAATTAGCGAGGTGACCATTGGTGCCCCGGGCCATTATTGGCACAGTTGTTACTTCTGTTTTTGGAGTCGTACATCAACATATTGTTATGGAAATGAAAATTTGCGAATTCTGATAACGATTTGAGATGGAGAGCCTTCCAAGTTTGTGAGCTCATGAATACTGCATCTCTTGCAGTAGCAGTTCAGTGTGGGAGCTAATAAAGTCACGCCGGGACCCTTGTTGTTTATGCCCCTGGTGAAACAGCATGGTAAATTGTTGTTCCACGCACACACATTCACACGTACACACGCAGGGTGGTGATGATTTTTATCACACTGCTTACAGTGTCAAGATACATTGTCCCTCTGAGTCACATTTGATATTTGATCAGTTCCTTCAGTTTTATGGTCTGTCATAAATACCATCTGAAACAGTTACTCAAAAGTTGGCAAACCAAGGCCTCTTTGGTATTTTTCCCGTTTAAGTTAAGCACGTCTTAAAATAGCAGGAGTTGACAGGGCTGTTTATTTGAAACAGAAACCTTGTCAAAAGTTACGTTTAAGACAAAGAGCCGGTGATGACAGTGTTATTCTGAACAAAACAAGCTCTGCTCAGGCCCTCCTTATCTCCCCCTGCGATGCTGGTGTTATTTTTATACCAAAGAGTTCAGGGGCCTCTTCTTGCTCTTGTTATTTTCGGAGACGCTAAGAAATAGAATCCCGACTCCGATGAAGTCATTAAACTGGTCGTAGGCTGCTGAAGTTTGCAGGTAAATCGTTGAGGTTTTATCCTGATATGAGTCACAGAGCCGTAAATACTTTCAGCCTCACGTACACACAAACTCCCGCTGCACAGTTTACACAGCAACAGGAAAATATCACAGCTCTGACTTGTGCCAACGCATTACTGATGTCATGACGCATTTATGCACAGTTCTGTTTTGTTTTTTAAAAAATTATATTGCTCTGGTACAAATTGCCACACATTCCTATATATACATGCCGCTGTAATATTATAACTGACGGAGGGAGTCATGATACAACTTCCAGGAAGTCAGTCTAGTGTGCCGCACTGGAGCCAGGTAAAACAGCCAACACCGGCTCTTTATCACAAAACAGAAACTGGCTGAGAAACAAAAACAAACCTACAACAACAAAGATGGACTCCAGTAAAGCGGGAAGCCTGGACGTTAATCAAAGCAGGGAAATGGGAAGACTCTGCTCACATTCCGGTAAAATAAACAGATAAAAGAAATAAAATCATAAATGAGTCATTCATAATATGTAGGTGAAGTGCAAAGATACAAGGTCATGGCCATTGATATTAATAAAATAATTAGAATATTGTAAATGCTTAGTCATTTTACAGTTTTATGGCACGATGTTGCTTTTGAAAATTGCAGTTGCTTTTGTTTGGATAGGAGAACAATACAGTTTATCTCTTCATAGGTTGGCTACTAAAGAAGGTGTGGACAAAGATAAGCAGCACAGACTTGTGTTAAAGCGTGCGATGATTTTGAAAATATGTTGGTACAAAAAAGAACAAAAGATTTCCCTTTATTTTTCTTTAGATATGAATTTTCTGACCTGAATTGAATTGGTAATTTAGACCCAGAAAAAAAGAGACTTTGTTTTTACAGGGTTAACAGTTTGATTTGAAGATTAAATAGACCGTAGTTTTTTTTATTTTATGTCTCCAGGCTTCACTTCTAAGCAGAAAACTGAAGCCAAGGCAGATTGCAGAAGTGGGAGCGCTATTAAACACAAATTGTGATTAGTACTGACAGTGATCAATATGAGAGAATATATTGTAATATTTGTGGTCATATTGCCCAACCCCAGTGTGATCTGTTTGATAGAGTACACAGGCTGGTAAGATCAGAGACATTGCAGCATCGCTGCATAGGCACACAACAGGCTGTTAGTACAAGTGATGAAATTGAATGTGAAATGCAGCTTGTATTGTTGGCGCCGCTTCCATCCTGCTTCAGCATCCACCTCTGACTGAGAAGGAAGTGTGATCGAATGTTTCCCTGGTTTGCATCATACCGGCTGTCGTTCATATAGAAAAGACAGATTACTGTGTACAGCATTGTGAATTTCAATGATAACCCCACACGGACTCCCGGAGGTGTCACTCAATCGGTCAAGCTCTCTCTCTCTCTCTCTCTCTCTCTCTCTCTCTCTCTCTTTTTTTTCCTTCTTTCATTTCTACTACAGGATGTAATCCTGCATGTTCCTGTACGTGAGGCCTTTATCAATGGATGGGGCCGTAAACGGTAGTTTCCCTTTGTTTACAAATGGGAAGAAATATTCAAGCTCCGTGACCTCTGCCTACCTCGAGCGCCAGCAGGCTGCACTGGTAGTGATAAGAAGCTGTTGATTGGCCGGCCAGATAACGGCGATCTGATCCAAGTGACCCAGAGACGTTTGAAACAACAACAGAGAGACAGTTAGCGATAGAAGGAACGATCGGAGGATAACGCCTCGGAGAAAGTTGCAGCAGTGGAAGAGGATAGGAAAAAAAAAAGATGGGACAGGGACAGGGACAGGAACAGGGACAGAGACGCAGACAGCAGGTTTTTTTTTTTTTATTTCTGTCTGGGAGGGTCCGGGCGAGGTGGAGAGCTGGAGGATCAGCCGAGAAAAGGTGGAAGTGACCTCACGCAGGCTGGTCTTTCTGAGGGCACGCTGAATGCCCCTGTTTACCATGGCCTCAAAGGGGGCCACGCAGGACCTTTTTGAAGTGCCTGACCACCCCCGCAGGCAGCCTCAAAACCTGCCGCAGCTGAACTTTTATTCCATTGGCTGAAAGTTATTCAATATTTATCCACCTATTGATGTGTACTTTTTGAGGGAGAGATTCGAAGAAACATTTTTCTGCCTCGCAGAGCTCCCGAGGGAAAGATCATAAACAGTCCTGGCTTCGTCAACCCGCCTTTTATTGTGACGTTTTTTAATTTGACATTGTCAGCTTGAAGCTTCTGTGTGGATACTTAACAGCAGGAAGCAGCTTAAAGGTGCTTGATGAATTTCAGGATACGCACATTTCTGTCTTTTATCGGGTTCACACTTTATAATTTAGACAGTGATCATTGCATTAACCCAGTAACACAGCATACCCTACCAGCTTGTTTAGTAAATCCAGGGCTTAGGCTGTGTGTGTGTTGATAGCATCAACAATGCAGTGAAGGACTCAGCAGCAGTCCAGACTCATGTCGGTAATGTCATGACATCATTTGCCTGCAAGGTATTAAACCATCTCCTCTCACAGTTGTGTCTTTTCTCCACTTTTACATCCTGCAGCACCTTGGCAGTGACATTTGTAAACATTTTAAACACGAGGCATACCAATTGAATCACAGCTCTTAATTTGCTATTCTGGGAAATGAGGGAAAAAACTATGTTGAGAGTGTACACACACACACACACACACACACACACGCACACGCACACACACACACCACGCATGCACATACTGCTTTTTGACATCCTCGTGCACGCACACATGCACAGCCTTAGAGTCTAGAGTCTAGCCCTGGCCGAACAATGTCTCCATTGTTTCGTGGGCTTTCACTGGCAGCAGGGGACGGCTGGAGTGTTAACCATTTCCCAACTGCACTTCTGTGTGTGTGTGTGTGTGTGTGTGTGTGTGTGTGTGTGTGTGTGTGTGTGTGTGTGTGTGTGTGTGTGTGTGTGTGTGTGTGTGTGTGTGTGTGTGTGTGTGTGTGTGTGTGTGTGTGTGTGTGTGTGTGTGTGTGTTGGAGGTAGTGAAGCAAGGGCCCGGGGATGAGGAGAGGGAGGGTACTCGCTGGAAATGTATGGTAATTAGTGCAGAGGAAGTGATGGAATCTGGCCATTTTTACAGCGTGCAAGACC
>NC_137635.1:1456059-1476059 GCF_963383615.2 Lipophrys pholis | reverse complement strand
CTTTTCAGCTTGAAGTTTTCGGGGGATTATCTTTCCTTCCGAACTCTGGTAGATTGTGCAGGTTTTTGTTTTTTTTCCTTCCTTTTTCTCATTACAGACAAACTCTTTGGCAGTTAATTCTGCGAACACATGTCCATCTGCAGGAGCGGTAATTTGTTTTTGCTGTTCTCACTCCGGTGCGAGGCAGAACTGAGTGGGATTAAACACAATGTTATTACTTTGTACTGTTATTACTCTCGCTAAACCTCTTTGTTGTTCCTCAGAAATATCTGCTCCTTTTTCCAGGAAGTTTGAAAGTGAACTTTTGACAGCAGGGTGAGGTGACTTAGTGAACGTCCCAGGACTGGCCTGCAGAAGGGAGATTGCGTTTTGGCTCTTGATTGTTATGACACGGATCCGTGGCCGCGCGCCTTATCTGCAGGTACATTAAGTCACTGCTCAAGAAAATGAGAGGCTTCTTTGAACGTCACAACCGTTTTCCTTTCGAGCTGACTAATCACAACAGAGAAAACTCATCTTCCTCCATGTAGCTGCAGTTTGTTTACAAAAATAACAAACGGACTAAAACTGGAGCGTTGCAAAGTTGAAGGATTTTTGTACTCTGATGTGTCAGTCTGACTGGGTCACACACATCGGTGACATTATTGGCAGAGAGACTCAAGTTCACCAAAATGTCAAACAAAACATGTTTTGTTTTTTTTGGTACTTTGGCTCAAGTACAAGTGACATAAACTGTTTATGTGGAAGTTTCTTTTTGTTTCCTTTAGTTTTAGCAATTATTCAAATATATCCCTCGCTGGGCTGACGGGCGCATTTTTTTGAAAATGATCAACACTCTTCATCTACACAAGGTGATTCAAGGACGCCAAACAAGTTATTCTTGCATCCTTTAACAGCTCTGGATCACAGTTTAACTCAGTGGATATCTCTGGTTTTACGATGAATCAGAGCACAATTGCTTTGGCAGTTTTTCTGTTGTTTTCTTTTTGTTTTTTTTACCTTTGTTTCTCCCCGGCTTGTTATGGAGAGCGGTGTGGACAGCCTTTTGGAAAGGAAAGATGAGGGACTAGAGTGAGGAAGGGTCGTGGTGGGGTGGGGTTAGGTTAGAGGGAGGAGTATGAAGCCTCACCACATTCCCCAAAGAACAATTTAAAGTTATGGATGAATACACTGTCGCAGTCAAATTTCCTCTCCGTGAATGTGTGTATGTGAAGGACGGCGGGATGCTGAGTGATTCCAGAGAGCGCTTAAGCTCCCATGAATTTGGTTTTCTGTTCCCGCCTGCGTTCTAACAGGCGAGGGAGCTTTTCTTTGGAGTTTGCTGGGGTAAACACAGGGTTTCTGCTTTCTGAGTCATTTAGCATCGTCCTCTGTCACCTTCCACGTATATTCTAAACAGTGTTTTCTGGTTTGCCGGGGCAGCCTGAACGAGACTAACCCCCCCCAATTTATTTGATTTTGTTCCACTCGGCAGTTCCAATGAAGACCTATCTGAACTTTTCTTGGATTTGTTTGGCTCTGGTTTTGATGTGCATGTTGTTATTTTTTTCCCTTCTCCGTCTGTGTAGTCGACAGCGTGAGTGCCAGGCCCTGCTTTTGTCTCGGCCCTGAGAAGGAATTTGATGTGATACTTATTTTCCTACTCAGTCAGTTTCTTTGAGCATTTTTTTTATTTATTTTTTTGTCCTTCTGCTGTTCTGTTTATTCTTCTTTTTTTTTTTTCTAATAGTCCAGGAAGTTTGGGCCACGTCTTTTGAGGCAGGTGATTCTGTGATTTGACTGCATACTGACGCTGCAGCACCACACGTGGCTTTTGTATTTATTTATCTAGCCTATTTAACAACTGGGCTGTTATTGAATGGCCTGTTCAAGCCTCACTGGTGTCAGTCATGTAGGACGGAGGTGTGATGAGGTGAGAAGGAGACCTGCATTTTGTGAGATTGTGTGTGTGTGTGGGGGGGGGGGGGGGGGGGGGTAATCATACCAGAGGTTCTGGATGGAGCGAGAGAATCGCTCACCACTGATGGGGGTATGGGCTGTTTTTCAGAGGAGAGAAGTCTAAACTAATGTGTCACACTTTACTTTCCCATCATCAGCAAGATGCGCTATCGACGCCCAGCGTTGGCCAGACATAGCCTGCGAGAGACGCCGAGAAATGCATGCTGGGAAAAGAATAAACAAGCCTGTCACCACAGTGAGAAAGAATCCTTAGTGCAGCGTTACTGTCAAAAAGCAGCTTCCATTTCATACATTATTAACATTACCTAAACGCATTATTTGTGTATTTATGCATTCATTTGTCTTGTTAACATCCTCCTGGAGTAAGATAAACAGCACGGCCAGACTGGCTGTGTGACAGTTGTGTGTGAGATTTGAATAAAAAGCTCCGGCAGCATGATTGGAGCGAGACAGGAGCCCATTCTTTGGACACCAGACTTCCTCTCCAGGCTCATTAAGGGACAGTAAGGCGATGATGTCGAATCGGCGCGCACTTTACCGGCCTGCCTTTTCCTTTGAACAGCGTCGCCCTCTTATCTGCGACATGCTCTGTTCCTCCATAACAAGACGCTCCCACTGCCGCGTGCACACGCTCAGTCTGTCTCCTCTTCCTCGCGCACACACATTCTGCCTACACACACACTCTTCATACTTATTTAGTTTGTGTAGACAGAAAAACTCTTAAGTATGTGGCTTGTCCACAGAATTTTGGCAGCTTTTGTTGTATTTTCTCCTACGCTATCGAAAAAGCCTGGTACTTGTTTTTTTTTTTTGTTTTGTTTTGTTTTTTTCGTCTTTTTTTTTTTTTTGTTCTTTTTTTTTTTTGCACAGACATCACAAATGGATATTTTAATTGGAACTTTTGGCACTGTCTCCATCTTGTGTTGAAATGGCAGACAAGTGAGTGTCTGGCGAGGCCGGGGACTGGGCTGATTGGTGTGTAGCGAGGCGTGCCTAAATCAACTGGCAGCATGAATAGCTCGCTTGATTCTCACTGGCATTCACTGGAATCCATGGCATTTTTTTTTTTTTTTTTTTTTTTTTAAAACAAGATTCTTTCTTTGGAAACGTGTGGAATAACCAACAAGGGGGAGAGAATACCTCCTGCTTCCCTGAAGCATGACTTCCCTTTTGTTTTGTTGGTGCAATTTACTTGCCTTTATGGCAACTCACTTCGTGGTTCTTTGGAGCTTTTGTTGGACTGAAATGGCTCACCCATGTAGTTGCTGTTCTCCAGCTATAGATTCATTCACTTCACAACTCCACATCACAGTTTCAGAACATTAGAATGGAAATAAACATGTTGCCACGTTGAATTATTCCCTGGGACGTGCTGTTGTTATTTTTCAGTCTCCTAACTCAAAGAAGTGGTAAGTGCGCTGGGATTAGTGGAGGAATAAACTGATTGAATCAAGCCCTGAAGATAATTCTAAAAATCTGCTTTTTGAAGTGACATTCAGTCTCCAGACTGTGTTGCGGAGGTATTAATGACACTTTTTATGCACCGTGGTGTTTGGATGTTTTTAAGTTGTTACAAGAACTTCATGAAACAGTGATGTCATCCCAGGGTCTTCGTGCACCTTCAGGTTCAGCCGAGATGGGGATTAAAGCGATTGATTTACACGGAGAGGATAAGATTTGAGACGAGGTAAAAACTAAAAGCTTGTTGTTGTTTTTTCTGCGGTTGAGTCACAATACACCTGTTATTCTTTCACCCATGATATTTACAGTGAACGAAAGATTATAATTGCCATTGCTCTTGAGATTAAATAAACATGCAGACTTGAGTGGAGAGTTTATTTGGTCATTTTCTACTTTTAGGAAAGTCTTGAATTCCTGAATTAAAGGATTTGAAACTAAATAGATCACCGAACCCAAATGACGCACCGGGCCTGAGTCATTCTGGCTCCACAACGGCCGCTAATGCAAGCCACATGTTTGAGCCATACATCTGCATAAATACACACCTGTTTAATGGTCTTACCTCAAAACAGTAAATCCAGGCCCACTCCCGCCAGAGGGAAGGCAGCCACATAACCAGGTCAGGTTGGAGTCATTGTAATCCTCCGCGACTTAATACAGTCTTTGTGTTTGGCTGGACTTGTGTACATGTGTGAGGAGAAGAAGAATCGGAGAATGTCTGTGTGTGTGTGTGTGTGTGTGTGTGTGTGTGTGTGTGTGTGTGTGCGTGCGTGCGCGTGCAAAGTGGAGTTGTATGCAAATAGGTGTTTTTGTGAATGTTTGTGTGGCCTGTTCTCTTTGCACTGGTAGTCAGTGATGTGTAATTACCTGGCTGTCTGCCACCAGGCCTCACTGGAGCTGAGTCTTACACAACGCAGTGTAGCAGCCCGTCTGAACCACCGGCTCAGTTTGATCAGCTCAGGGTCAACAGGGGATCTCTTGCCATGCAGGTCAGGTCAGGGAAGACCGACTTGAAAAATTACAATCAACACACCATTGGAGAAAAAAAAAAAAAAACAGGCCTCAAGTGTCTTGTTTTCTCTCATTTTATTTGATGAAAAAAAAAGTAAAATAACATGATTTTACATGTTTTAGCCCCAGGTGACACTTTGCCAGCTCTTGCCTGTTTACCCAGTTCATATTTGAATAATTTAAACATAAATGTGTCGGATTTTGTACATTTAGAATTGAAGTATATTTGTTTGATAATATACTTTTGACTTGCAGCTGACCTAGGCTTCAGTAAATACAGCTCTACTGGCCAGACGAGGTTGTGAAACACTGCTGCTTACGTGCAGAATGCACCAAACTGACAGGCACAGATGGAAACCGGGCCAGCCAGTCAGAAGACAAGCAAAGCCCCAAGAGACAGATTTATAGCTCTGATATAAAGAACATATCTCAACTTGAATGTGACTTCTTATTGCCTCACCAGTCATCGCTCTAATACTGAGGTGCACCCCCTACCTGCGAGGGCCAGTGTCTTCGGTGCACGGGCGAGCACATGCCTGCATGGGCACATACAGCGATGTCAGCCTGCCGCTCCCCGCCATTTTAATTGTTATATCTCCACAGCCTTGATATGAGCAAAAAGGGAGGCCTCGGCAAAACCTAGCACATCAAAGACAACCTCCCCTAGACTTACAAGTTGCCTGTCTCTTTGGAGGAGCCCGGGCTTTGGTGAGTCAGGGAAGGGGATTGGAGAGGCGCTGTGGATTCCCGGCTGGAATGAGTTTGATGGACTAATTGTAGCCCCCAGTGGACACAGGCACACATCACAGAGGGCTGGCAGAGCGAGGGAGCAGAGGCTGGAAAAGTATTCCCTCCATATCGGGATCTTCGCACATGGCCCCCTGCTTCCTTTGATTTGAGAAATCGTGTCTTGAGTAAATGGACGTCGTGAATATATCCAACATGTCACTATTTTAATTTGCTGTTTCTTTGTGCTGCTCATTTCAATTCTCCTTTTTTTTTTTTGGGACCCATAGACCTGGCAGGCATTCTTATTATAACGCCTTTCTCAGAAAGCTGCATTTTTAAAAAAATATATATAATTTTCTGTGAGATTGAGCCTAATCTGCTCACTTTGACATTCTCCGTCAGAATTAACTCTTTTAAAAGGTGATTGCGGTCATTAACGATGCAAGCACGGCAGCGAGCCTCCAAGAGAGGGTCCGCCGGTCACTACAGGCCAGGCCATGTGACCGTGCAGAATCCGGGGCTGAGCCATAACACAGTGCACTACAAAGCAGTGTAATGCACAGACAAACTCGCACAACGCCTTACTACCAGCAACATTACCAACTGGCTCGACTGTAGCCGTGATCAAAAAGGCTCTCGGCAGCTTTGAACAGTTTTCTTTTTTCCCTATCTGCATCAAAAAGAAATCAATAGCCCAAACTTTTGAGCGCATGTATCATTTCTTCCTCCCATCGCACTCCCCTCCCTGCCCACCAGTTTGGCAGTTGCACATTATGCCACAAGAGTAAAACACAGTTAAAAGGAGGAAGGCACAAGGCGATGACACCGGCAAGGAAGCGGCTCGTGTTGGGTAGGGCCTTGGCTGGGAGAAAATCAATGGGAGGGAACACTCCCATACACGGAAATGGCACAATGGGAGGGAGAGGAGGGAGTAAAGATTTTTTTATTTTTTTTTTCTGAAAAATGATGCATTTGTTTTACCCAGGGAGCGAAAAAGCATAGACGAGCAGAGAGGGAAAAAAAAAAACACTCTTCTGAACATCTTTTGAAAAAAAAAGAAGCTTGTTCTTTGGTGAGGTTGAGTTGTGTGGTTAAGGTTTGTTTTATCCAACTGTGCGGAAGCGTGTGTAGCTGTCTTTCAGGTCTCTTTTTAGTTGAGGCGCAGAAAGACTACTCATGGCATGTTCAAGGGCACTCAGTGGACACGGATGCCCTGCAGGAGGTGGAATTATGAATACAACATGAGTAAACAGACACCTACATATACTATTAAAATAGCAAGCCTACTACTTGGCAAGAGACCGTCTGAAGTAGTAATTTGAGCCAGTCCGCAGCAGTTCAACCTTACTCTTCTGAGGGTCATTGATAAAGACTTGTGAAAAATCAGTTCTAATTTGCCTGATAGTGGAATGATTTGCACATTGGCAGTAATGTATTCCTGTGTGCATTCCTCCAGTACAACCGTTTTAGTATTCAGCTTAGTGATAAAGGATTTTTTTACACAGCAGCTGTGAACAAAGAATACAATAGCACACAAACTCGAAACACAATTCCAAGCCTGAGCCTTGAATGGCATTCAGACTTCACTGTGACTGAGTGAGCCCATTCAGTGGGAGTACGCGGCGGTTGAGATGGTATCAAGTTGCCTGCAGATGGAGGTCAGTGTGACTGGCACAGTTGGCACCTTGGCACGGCAGCAAGTGCGCTGCAGCTCTCAGCTCCGCAAAGGATGCGTCTTCTGAAGGGGGGCTGGGGGTTGGGGGGGGGGGGGGGCTGGGGAGCGGAGCGTTCTTCTCACTTCTCCTTTTTTTTTTATTGTCTGCGCTTCCTGTTTTGAAAGCCATTAAGGAGCAAATTTCCTCACAGCGAGAGGGGAGATGAAAAGGCCCGGTCTTTTGAAACATGTCCAAGCACAAATGTGAAAAAGAGGGGGAATGATAGCTATCTGTAAACATCTCTGTCGAGGGGTCGACGGAAAAGGAATTGTGAGGGGGGAAAATGATACATTCATTTGCGTTCTCCCTTTTTTTTTTGATTTGCTGATGAAAGAGACGCTGCAGTTTTTGTTCCAAGCCAGCTGTATTGCTCTTTTCACTACCACACTAATGTATCAGGGCAGAATCACATAACCACACAGCCACCACCCTCTTAACCCCCTTCCGAAAATGCTTTGTGACATCTGCATCCACACATGTCTGCATTCACTGTCGCCAGTGAGTATTTATAGATGAGTTGGTTTTGTCATCCATTGATCCCCAGAGGTTCTCTGATCACAAAATTGTACTTTTACAAGCAGCTTTTATGTGCCCCCATAAAGGTAATTACTGTCTATTTGAACCGAGATCACTGGAGGTTACCTGCTGAACCTGACCCACGTTGAAGTCTTGCTCAGGTCCTCGGCATTTACCTTGTTTCAAAGATCAACGCTGGTTCGCCGTTTCTGTCGCAGCTGTCATTTCTGTTTAGTTGGCATGCAGTGTATTTACACCAGCTTCCTCTCTGTGATGCTCGCAGCAGTGGCTTAATGCAGTCGAGTCTCCTCCTCCCTCTCTCCCTCTCCTTCCCCTCACTCTCCCTCCTCTACCCCTCACTGCCCCCGAGCCTGGCCAGTCTGTGCCTCTTAATAAAACCGACAGGCTCTAATTGGGCTTAATTGCACCCTTCGGGCGTCGTCAAAAGGAGTGTTGCTAAACAAACTGCAGGGTCTGCAAGCAGGCCAGCCAGTCTACGGCTGCACATTGGCCGCTGAGCTCATTCCTCCATGTATGCGTGCGAATTGCCAAAGCTGCTGCGTAAATGTACAGCACACGAGTGTACGAAGGTACACGAGGAATGTGCATGAGTAAGCATCCGATTTGACTGCGTGGGAGTGCGCACTCTGAGTTTGGAGAAGCGCAGCGCACCATTCATCCTTCTCAGCAAGCCAACAAAACAAGAGCTCACAAGCCTGAGAATCTTATGCATTCAAGTAGGCAGCATCACCTGACTGTGAACCTCTCAGCGCTCTTTGCCGCTAAATCGACACCGACAGTAAAACAGAGTGCGTCTGTGTCTTTGAGGAAGTGTCTACAACTCCAGGTGTCAGAAAAAGGCTTTTTAAATCTGCGCTATTATGAAAAACCCCCACCAAACAAATCCCCGTCTGCCTTTCAGCAATGTAAGTAAGAAGATGAAGCGTGGCTCGACATCCCAGTAGCACCACCTCCTGGTTAATGGACAGGGGCGGCTTGATTCAGAGAGCTGGAGCCAGCACGCGGGTCTGTGCAGGGTCACTGGTCACAATTGATGGAGAGCTCCAGATGTGATTGAGCTATAGAAATGGCAAAGCCTAACCTGTGTGTGTGTGTGTGTGTGTGTGCGTGTGTGCATGTGTTCGACGGCAGTGACCCTAAAGCTGAAACCCACAAGGAAAAAGGCGAGATAATCACAATGAGCGCAGCACAGCACCAAAATCCTTCTGGCTATTTGTTGGACTTCCACCCTATTGAGTTATTTACTCATTACAGCTTTTCACAGCCTGTTAGTCTTTCCCCCCCAAAAAAAGTTTTGGAGTTCCAGTTTGTTTTTGAAGGCATACGGCTTGATACGAAAAAATGCCACAAACCGGATTGTTTCCATTGTGCAGTCTTCGCAGCGCTTTACGCCAGGAAAGACACGGGGAACGAGGCATCCACTGTGTTTTTGTCCAGAGCTTAAAAGTCATGTAATGATGCAGTGGCTGAGCTGGAGGCCCCATAAAGACTGGAAGGGCCTCATTTCAGTGGCCTGCTGCTGCTCCAGTGTCTGACTAGCAGCCTCTGTCACCCCTTCTTTTAGGAAAAGAAGCAAAGCACATAATTAAGATATACAGCCTGGGGTGGACTGAATATATAGACTGAAAATATAGAGGAGCAGGCCAGTCGGCCTCAATCACAGCCTGTGGCTCAGTGTTTGGCTGCAGACGCTGCCCAGACCTGTGTGTGTGTGTGTGTGTGTGTGTGTGTGTGTGTGTGTGTGTGTGTGTGTGTGTGTGTGTGTGTGTGTGTGTGTGTGTGTGTGTGTGTGTGTGTGTGTGTGTGTGTGTGTGTGTGTGTGTGTGTGTGTGTGTGTGTGTGTGTGTGTGTGTGTGTCAGCGGTGTGAGCAGCATGCTATAAAAGGCTGGTGAGTTGAGCCATAGCCTCTCAGTGTGCCGGGGTCACACTGAGCCAAACTGTCTGTGTGTGTGTGAGAGCTTGGACACACACACACACACACACACACACATCGGCCTGCTTATGGATATTCTATATATTTATTTATGTGTGAAGGATGCAGGCCTGCTCCCTGACCTAAAGTCCTTTCCCCCGTCCCGTCTCCCCGTATTCCCTCCCGTTGTAATATATAATCCTGCTGTCCAGCCGGCAGCGTGTATCTGAGGGGACACGTCCTCTTGCTTCTCGACTGCACATGCACAGCCGCCCCGCGTCGCTCACGCCTCGGTTGTTTCAGTGCTTTGTCACTCTCTAATGATAACTATCCATCAATGGTAGGGGCGTTGCTCTTGGAAATGAAGATGGATTGAATTAGCGTTGAGTGTGCTAGCCGCTGCGTCGTAGTGGCAACCCGTAATTACACTGTCAGGACCATTGAACCCCCCCCCCCCCACACCCCCCTCAACGAGACACTGAACTTAACACATTTACACCAGTGTTGATTACAAGGTCTTTTAGTCTGGGCAGATTCACATCATGTAGTTCCTAATAGCAAGTGAAAGGGGCAGTCATTTGCAGAAGATTAGTGTGCTGTGGTGCGTTTGCAGCGGTTCTCTTGCAGCGAAGCCACCGGTAGACTGCCTCACGTCCAGGCGTCGTAAGAGGAATGATAGCATGGGCTTCACACGGAGTCATTGTCCCGTCGAAAACAAATGCGATCGAGGTTGGAGCTTGCCTACTGGTGGGAGGGGGGGGGGGGGGGGAAAGAGAAAAGAAAAACAGTTTAAAAATGCACAAGTGAAAAGGGGAACTGCTTTATAACTGCCGCATATTTGGAGGGAGGTGTGTCGGCAGGATGCACTTGGACAAGATGTTCAGTGGCGTGCTTTTTTTTTTTAACCATAGCAAAGTGAGTAAAGCAGATCTGTTTTGGGAAATGGAGGGTGCATCTCTCGTTTTAAATATGGCACCATTTTACAGACGTGCAAGCAACAAATACATCCTTAAATCTGATCATATATTATTAGCAATGCAGCAATAAATACATTTTTATTCTTTTTAATAATTTCTACAAATTTGTATAGAATGCAGGTCTGGAAACGCTGCAGAACAAAACAAAAACCATATCTGGTGACGTCTATGTGACATACAAAATCCACAACAACCTACATAAATACAGTCTCCGGCTTTATTGGATTTCAGGGGGAAAAAAAGAGGAAAAAAACTGCAGTAATTGGCTGGTAATTAGCTTTCAGGTATCTGTGGAAAACACAGCAGTATTTGCAGCTGTAATAAACAGCAAGCCATTCATGAGGGTTCAGAAATGGAGTTGACATTACACCGTTGGTCTTTGAAGAAACACAAGATAGTGTTTCCAGCGTGGGGCAATGGAGGCAAGGAGCACATGCAGAAACAACCAAACTCTTCCCCACTCTGCCACGCCTCGCGCTGTAGACCCCCCCCCCCCCCCCCCCCCCCCCCCCCCCTCCGTGTGGGAAATGAAAATTGAAGTGAAGTGTTTGTTATTAAATACGTCCTGGGAAACTCTAGGAAATGGACCTAATTTCATATAGAGGCACATGACTCAGAGGATCTTAGTGAACCAATTAACCTTACCTCAGCTCATTAAAAACTCTTCTTTCATGGCCAGAAGCAGCAACTCATCAGCTAACACGGGACATGAAAGCACAAATTTGTCCATCCAAAACTCTTAAAAGTAATTGGAAAGGTAGATACGAAGGGCCAGTAATCTAGTGACACAGCCTAACTGGAGTGAAGTGAAAATCGAGGTGATTATAGGAAACGGCGGGGCGATCAGAAAGTGCAAGCACACGTTCTCACGCAAATCCTAGTTTATTATCGGCGTCGAAAGCACGCGGGAGATTTAAAAAAAAAAAATCAACCCCTCGGGTTTAAGACGATTTCATTCAAGGTCACCGCACGGTTAAGGGCCGTCCTGAGTGGAGCCGGAGCCCGAAACGCCGAAGCTCTCTTTTGTGGGAGATCAGTTCACGTGGCGCGTCGGTAGAACGCCCGGAGAGCGCTTTTGAAAATTGTTTCAAGGAGTCGCAACTTCGCCGTGCTTTTTTTTTTTTTTGCATTTTTTTGCCGTCGTTTAATTAAATGGTTTTCTACTCAAATGACTCGTTCCCATGTCAGAATGAGGAATGCAAGGGTGAGCATTCATATTTTCCTGATCCTGCTACGTACTGTGGAATATGAATAAACGCAGATATTTTTCTTTTTTCAATAAAGGGAGCACTTTTTATTTTTCCTCCCTACGTCCTCCACCACAGAATGTAAGACGTGTGTAGTGATGTTTTCCTGCAGCGGTTGCATCTATAAGCTTAGCTCAACAAATTCCATTGTTGCCAGAGGTTTTCACTTTCAGTCTCATTGAAAGTCCATTTGTGTCGCCCAACAAAAACATTATTATTAGTCGTAACTTAAGGATTATGGCTCGGTAATTGCATGTGCACAGTGGGCTGACGTGCTTTTTTTTTTTTTTCCCCGCTTCCTGGAACATAAAACATTATCTTCAGGCCTTCGTTGAAACTATCTAATGGGTTAATGGCATTGAGAGGACCCATTCAGCTCTTTCCACGCCAGCATGTGGCTGCGCGTGTGTCTTTGTGAGCGTGCGTCTTCGCTCACACTGCGCACACTCATCCAGCCACATGCAAACAACCAATCTCTGTCATCTGCATCAAAATAATTACAGAGAGATAAACACACCATTTGACCATTTTCACAGTGATCTAATCTGAAGCTGGGCTGTGAAAGCGCACGGGGGAGATGATCAAATCCCGGCTTAATGGAACTGATCACTACTGTGTGTTCAGCATTCAACCGACAGCCGTATTACAGATGCATCACTCCCGTCTTTTTCTGCATTAAACATGTCAGCTTCATCCCCTCAGCCGTGTCTATTTAGAACAGAATTTAGGCTTTGAAATGACTTTTGTTTAATATTTAGATTTTGACTGCTTGACCCATTTTTATTTTTTTAATTATTTCTCGGCCGTCCCGGATTCTAGAAAACAAGGCCGTCTGTGCAGAGGTCAGGACGGCGATGAACTCTAAGTGTATTGGTTACAGCTGGATTGTTCCACGCGTTTCCATCTCCTTTTCGCTAGAAGGCAAACGGCATCCGAAATCTGATTAGCCTCCATTATAAAGAGTGATATTTTCATCCCGGGGATTCTCGGCACTGCGTCGGAGCATTTGGCCGCCGCAGTGCCGGGAAAAGCCGGCTCTTTTGACACATAGTAGATATTCCCAACGTCACTTGTTTGGACATTTCTGTCTTTTGTGACATGGAATAAAAGACGGGCAAGAAAATAAAAAGCAGCTAAATAATGTCAAAAGATCAGAAATCAATGGGCCGGAGGAATGTGATCCGCACGGCTTCGAATGCGACCCCCCCCCCCCCCCCCCCCCTTCCCCCCCCACATCCTTCTCCCACCGTCCGCCTTGCATTACGAGTGTCTTTCCACAGCCACTAAAGTTGCTTTTGTTCACCCCCTCGGAGACGTAACTCAAGCATGAGGAAGCCGCCTGACAATGTTTGGATATCGGCAAAAAATAGCCTTTTACTTAAAGGTTACCGGCCAAGGTTTATTGAGTTACACGTTCATCACTGATGGGAGGCAGAAGAATTGAGCCGTGAGAGCTTCATTAATGTGTAGGTTTGTATTTCACGTTTTGATGTAACCATGAAGTGGAGGAGCAGGAAATGATCAATGAGGCTGTGGATAAAATGGTAGGTTTTGTTTTATTTATTTATTTATTTATTAATTTTTTTTAAACTTTGAAACAACCAAGCAAATTGGAGCAAAATACAATAAAATCCATTTAAATTACAGGCTGACAAGAGAAGCTAAAATTTAAATAATTGTGACTTACAAGATCGCAGTTTTAATTTAAACGGAATTAAATGTACATTTGCAGTAAACATATATTTGTGATTGATGCAATTAATTATTTATTTTAAAGAGCCATTAACATTGTATGAAAAGAGGAACATTTGCATGAACAAATTCGGTAAAACATACATTTAAAATATTTCCCCCTTAATATGTACAATATATTTGAAATTGTATTATTACATTTTCATTGCTGAATATAAACAATCTGCTTGGAATATTTTCACAAGCTCTTAATACAGATCAAACAGTAACTTCAGTCACTTAAATGCTCTCGTGAAGTTTGATTTCCACAATCGATGAATGCGAAAAGACAGAAAGAAATGTTCCCGTCGTGCATTTCATTTCTTTAGTCCGATAATAGCTCCCCTCCTAGGGTAAAAATAGACACTACATTTATCGACATCTAGTATTTTTGTGGAAAACTTAGGTCACCGGCAGGTTACGTTATCGCTTTCTTTTCTTCCTACAGAAACGTGGGACTCCTTTTAAAATAATTTTTCCGGGTTACACTCGAGGTTACAGTATAGGGTTTCAACTTCTGTGGCAGTTGTGATCTGTTCTAATGAGAAAAGGAAAATACAGCACCACAATGCTTTGTGTCACCCACTGAGGCTGAGAGATAGACACCGGATTAAAAAAAAAAAAAAAAAAGAAAGAAAGAGGGGGGGGGGGGAAACAATTTCTGGACATTTCTAGGAGATAAATTTAATTTCTTTGCTATTTGGAGGTCTTCTTTGAAAAGGCAATTGTAATGAACACATTCAAAACTGGAGAATAGATTTACCCTCGGCTTCAAATAAGTCTGCGTTATCGGACTCTGTCATTCGCTCCTTCCCATTTTCGAGCTGCTAATTGATGTTTTTGATGTCGGCGAGAAAATTGAAGAAAATGTCATGTGTGAACCGGCGCGGAAGTTAATAAGATTGACTTCGTTGACTGAATTCACAATGAGCGACGGAGAGGCGTGTAATGGGGACTGCTGCGAGTTCGCCCGTCCATCTGCCGAGGGATGAAATCGACACCGAGCGCGAATGGGCCCGTAGAGGTCGATATGAAGGGATGGAGCGTCTGGGATGCCCCATCCAACCCCCCCCTCCCACCAACCCCCCCCCTCCCACCAACCCCCCCCCTCCCACCAACCCCCACCCCCACCACCAACCCCCCTAAAAAAACAAACAAAAAAATCCCATTTTCTTTTTTTTTTTTTTTTCTCCTTTCGTGTCCTTCTTAGCATTTTTGGGTTTTCCTGCTGATCTGAGTGCACAAGCAGCTGTTTTTCCAGAGGGCTCCTTCCCCGGCCCCCGGCCCCCGGCCCCCCGGCCCCCGGACCCCGGTCCAGCCTTTCTGTGGCGTGGTCTCCCCGGGCCGCCGCTCTCCCCACTCCAGACAAAGCTCGTTCTTAATGCTGTTTTGAGTTTGAAAAGCCGCGGAGCTTCATAAAGGTTAGATTAAGATGTGGCGAAAAAGATGCACCAATATGAGTTGGGGTCATTGCATATGTTTGGCCGATGTGTAGCCGAGCCTGAACCTAAATCCCCTTCAATCAAAGGACAGAAGCACCACCGGGGTCGCGCCATCTTGAGCCATCTTGAGCCATTTATCGAGCGCTGGCTGAAAGCCAAACGTCGAGCGTTTATTTTTTTGGGCCGTTTTTCGCACTAAAGCAGAACTTCCTTTCAAATAAAATTCAAAAATCTAAAATATGACTCACAATTTCCAATTTTGAATCAATCCGGCTTTCATATTAAAAGTATTTATTTGTCCCTTCTCATTAATGTTAGGTGTAATGAGTTCGGCGTTTTTAATTGGGGGACGGATTAGTTGAGTTTGGTTCAATGCTTCTGATTATTTATTTTCCCCAGCCTAAAGGGGACTGAGCTAAACCCCTAATACGGCCAGTACCCCTAAGCGCTCTTCTTTTTGAAGACACCAAACAAAACAAAACAAAAAAAAAAAAAGTGGCCTCAGCTAGCGTTCGGCCCTCCGAGGATCGCGGTTAAGGGACATTATTCTCAGAATAGGCAATTAATTCCGCTGGCAACGATCGGCTCGAGCTTCTTCCCCCACCGCCCCTCCAAATGCCCTCCTCTCCACCCTCCGCTCGCCATTTGAAATGCTAACACAATGAAATATTTTTCTATTGGTCCGTGTCCCTCGGCTAAGCCACCGCCGCGGGCGAAGAATTTCATCGACTGATGAGACCACAGGCATGCCCGATAAAAAGGTTAACTGTACGTGACACGCACTCCAAGCAGCCCGCGCTACCTTGAACTCTCAAGTTCTGTAACTTTTATTTGACTTTTTATTGTTCGCGAGTCGGGGCCTGCTCGGCCGCCGAAACAGATTTGTGTAGCCGCGTTACGGAAGGAAGCGAGGATAACGTCAGATTTGTTGTTGTTTTTTTTTTTTTAATGGAGTAAGCGTCTCAATTTTTTTGCCGTTGAGCTTCCATTGACGTTTTTAAAAAAACAAATATATATATATAGAATTTTTTTTCTTTAAATAAAGAAAATTAGCTTTAATCAAGCTAAGTGGCTAACAGGATAGCTTTAAAGGAAGCGTCATATTTGATCAAATATGGATCCATTATTATTATTATTATTATTATTATTATTATTATTGTTATTATTATTATCATCATCATTATTATTATTATTATCATCATCATCATTATTATTATTATCATTATTATTATTATTATTATTATTTATTATTATTATTATCATTATTATTATTATTATTATTATTATTATCATATGATTTTATTTATTGTTGTTGTTATTGTTGTTTATTGTGTTGTGTTTTACCATAGCTTGCCTTTGCTGTGTGAGAATAAAGAACAATTGAAGATGGCACATTTCTTCCGGGGTAGGCAGGGTAGGCTGCCAGAGAGTGGGAGGAGGATTCCAGGCTCTTTTCAAATTGTTAGTAAAAGATATATGGGCACAGAATAGGTATGGCTGCTGCAATACCCCCAACCCCATCTTTCACGCACGTAAACACACACACACACACACACACACACATATACTTATGTGCGCGCACACACACACACACACACACACACCGAGTGCTGTGCGAGGACTGAGGCAGGTGGCTCCCCATGGCTGCAGCTTCATGACAACATGCCATTAGAAATAGCAGGCCTGTTGATCAATCCTGCCGACATGACAGCTTCGCCGCGAGGCCTGGCTCTTTGAGTGCCGACGCCGCGGCAGCTCCCTCTCCCGTTTCTCCCCACTAATTGGTGAAGGTTTCTCTTATATATGCTTGTGGCACAGGGCTTTTTTTTTTTCTCCACCTCCTCCTCCTTTTCTTCTCTCTCTCTCTCTCTCTCTCTCTCTCTCTCTCTCTCTCTCCCTCTCCCCCATCCACCCCCCGTACACCTCTGCCACCCATTTTTATCTCCGTCTCCCTCCCTCGCTCTATACTGTGATGTGTATATATGATATAAATACACGCACAGTATAGATTTGCTATATATATATATATATATATAAAAAATGTATTTTTTGTTTTTCCAGTTCACCATTGTCACATTGGAAACGATAACTTTGGGTGAGATTTTGCAAGTGGGTTGAGTAAAAGGAATGTGTGCGCCGCGGGCGCCGTTCGTTCTGTATTTTTTGCGGGACTTTCGGAGCTGGGATTTGACATTGACTCTAGGCAATGTGCATCAGCGCGAGATACACAATGGGGATCAACCAGAAGAAGAAAAAAAAAAGAAAATAAAAAATGTAATCTTTGTCAGGTGAAATGAAGGAGAAACTCAGGCCTTTGATACCCTTGCATTTTTAATTGCATGGTTTGTTTTGACAATTTAGGCAATGCTGCTAAAAATACCATATCCATAATTAAGTGTCATCGTGTCATTTACATTGAAACTTTCTTTTTTTTAATTTTTTTTTTTGCTTTTCAGAAACAGCTGTGTAGCAGAATCCACATTTTGTGTTTATTTGATTTATCACCTAATCCCTTCCTTTCTCATCAAACAGAATTAAGTTTGCAAAACGTCAAAACAATTGTCAGGAAATGGCTGCGCGTTGCTCGCTGACTCCTCGCGGCACACGGGGCTGCGTTCTAATTCCGCCAGCGTTTCGCCGGCACATCACTCTTAAAACGCCACCCACTCTGAATCTCTCCCAACTAAATAAATGAGGGGGGGAGATAAGCACACATTAAATGTTTAACTGTCTCGCATTTGTCATCCGTTTTACCCCTCTTAATTAAACAGACGCAGCTTAGCCCTGGCACTCCAAGTGCACACACACACACACACACATATGCACACACACACACACATCCGCACGCCCTGCCTTTGAGCAGTGGAGCCTGAGCGCAAACACTGTCCTGCCGATGATTAATGTGGCCGTTAATATTTATTTTACTGAGTCCTGCTAAGTTAGCGGCTCAGTGGAGGGCAAACCGAAGATTTAGTCTCACTTCTGGAGGTTTTACTGCAAAATTAGGAGGAAAAAAATAGATTTTTATTTTTCTTGTTGTTTCTCTCTTCTTCGTCTTTTTCTTTCTTTTTTTTTTTTTATTATTACTATTATTTGTCCTGTAATGTTTCAGCTTGTAGAGACGAGAGGTCGTCTGCGGGCCAGTTGTGGTTTGTGTCTGCCTCAGTTTATAGTGGTGATACAGTGCATGTTGAAAACATTAACTACTACCTCCACCCAGTGGCACAAAATGAAAAAAATAAAATAAAATAAAAGGGCAGGTGTGATTGGCAGCACACAGTATTTAATGTAGTGGGAAGACTTGCCTTAAGCGAAGAGGGGGATGTATTCAGCACACAATAGTGCTGCTATCTCCCTCTCTGCATTGTCTCTCTCATCGCCGACCTTATTACATGCCGTATTTGGCACGAAGAATCCCCTTCTTATCGACAATGAATTCTAATGCCAATACGCTCAGATGGCCGCCTTATTCTACTCGTTGTTTTGACATCATATTGCATTTTCTCTGCGCGCGTGTGTGTGTGTGTGTGTGTGTGTGTGTGTGTGTGTGTGTGTGTGTGTGTGTGTGTGTGTGTGTGTGTGTGTGTGTGTGTGTGTGTGTGTGTGTGTGTGTGTGTGTGTGTGTGTGTGTGTGTGTGTGTGTGTGGTTTATTATTTTGTCGGTGAGTCAGAAACGAGATCTGCCTGCGCCGCTGTACACACCACCAATGCTCTCCACTTGCTAACTGTTCAGTAAAAATGCACTGCGATTGAACATGGGGTGGCACCGCGGCCTCGCTGGTTCTCGGGGCATCAGCGGCGAGACGTGGGGAAAGAGGGAGCCGGGAGCGGGTGACTGGGAGAGGAGAGGGGAGCAGAATTGGGGGGGTACCTCTGAAGCCCCCTCTCAAGATCCGAGGAGCGGCGCGGGGATCAAAGTGGCTTGTTTTATGCGGGCTGGTGCGAGACTTTGAAGTCCCAGAGTCACCTACAGCACTCACTTCATCAAGTTCACTAGTGTCTTAATAGCAGATCAATAAATTTCAAAGTCGGAGAGTTAATTTGATACCAGCACTGATGTGATCACGCTGGGCCACAGAGCTGCCTGCTCGGCTCGCGCTCGCCTCGCTCTCTCTCTTCCCCCTTTTCCTTCTCCTCTCCCAGATTGGACGTGTTTTAGACTCTCAACTTGAATTAAGTCGCGGCGCCTGGTGCCTGTTTGTGTGGACGGCCTCGCGCGAACGCTTAATAAGCGTTCTGCGCTCGTGTCACAACAATTAAGAGATAATTTGTTAAATTAAAATTCATTTACGGCACACCTTCGCAGTGATTTACCGTGTTTGATCTGCCTTTTGTATCCCTTTATTTTTTATTTTTGAGTAATTAGGAAATTATTTAGCGATGTGGTTTCATGTATTTTTTTATATCCGTTTAATTTTTTATTCCATTATCTTATGTTGATATTAAAATTACAATTTGCAATCTGTCTCTATTATATTTCTCATTATTTACCTCTCAAACTTTAAGTTCTAAATATTATTAGTAAATCACGTTTTTATTAACACAGAAACAAGCAGCAACTTTATACAGCAATTAAATAAATCAGTAACTACATTAGAAATAATAAT
Organism: Lipophrys pholis; assembly: GCF_963383615.2. NCBI lineage: Eukaryota > Metazoa > Chordata > Actinopteri > Blenniiformes > Blenniidae > Lipophrys > Lipophrys pholis. Next base: position 1,456,730 of record NC_137635.1, on the reverse strand, counting down.
ATGTAAAGTTTTAAAAGGGCACGAAACGCTAAAAAGAATTTCGTGACGCCGACGGGAGAATCGGCTAAAAAAGGGGGAGAGTTTTCTAAAGCGCGCTATTCATTTCAGGAAAAAGAAAAAGGAGCGCCATCTGTATCGGCGCCGCGGTACCAGCACCTCGGTGCGGCCGGATCGGCACCCGGAGAACAAAAGGCCAATTTAGTATGTTCATCTAAGGGTTGCTAATGGTATTAGGGAGCCGGCAGGGTGGTCGGCGGGGGCCCGGCGCTCTGAGGTGAGCCCGCAGCTTGACCTCCACACTCACACCCATTCACCCCGGCGCTGGCATTAGTGCCCCACATCTGCCATTTTTTTTCTCTCGCCGTGTGACCCCGGCGGCGGCTCGCACGTTTATTTTATTCTTAAGACCGACGCAAACAGAAAACGTGTTTGAATCGAGCCCGAGCGGGAGGGAAGTGAGTGGACTGAGAAAAGTGGGCAGATAAAAAAAAAAAAAAAAAAAGAGGATGGATGTGGTTTGGGAATCCCGATGCTGAAGGAGAAGAAAAAACAACTAAATCTAAGAAAAGTGAAAAGTATTCCGTTTTAGTAATGATGCAGAAAATTGTGGGATTATTTTGGGTTGCAGAGTGAAGATGCAACGTCATCCGCTTAATTTTTCAAGACAGGTG
>NC_137635.1:1128559-1451059 GCF_963383615.2 Lipophrys pholis | reverse complement strand
CCCCCCACCTGAAAGTGGGTCTGAAGAGGGGACTGTCAGCATCACACAGATAAAGTGACTGTTGGCCACACTTTGCTGAGCCTGCCCTCCCTTTGTGGATGTTGTTGTGTCTTGTTTCTTTTTTTCTCTTCCTTCTCTCTCTCTCTCTCTCTCTCTCTCTCTCTCTCTCTCTCTCTCTCTCTCTCTCTCTCTCTCTCTCTCCTGCTCTCCCCTCTTTGTCTCCATCTCTCGCTTTGCTCGCTTTACCTTGTAGCCAAAGCTTTTCAAGCTGCCAGTTCGTCTCTGGGCATCCTGGAGGCACAGCAGAGCCCACACACATACACACACATACACACACATACACACACATACACACACATACACACACATACACACACATGCTCTTAAGAAACACATACACAGACCCGACGTACAGCAGGGATTTGGGTAATAACTGATTTTGGGTGTGTGTGTGTGTGTGTGCACGTTTGTGAGTATATATTTTTATGGAGTATTGCTAGTGGGAAGACTGCTGCAGTGCTGAAGAGCTGCTCACAGTAATCTTTCCTTCTCTCTGTCCACATTCTGCCGCTCACGTCTCGTACTTGTTGTCACCGGCGTCAAAACTTTCCCCGGGAAAGAAGAGGAGACTGCCGGCCGCTAAGAGCTGAGGCTTCTGTGGTTGGAGTGAAGGATTTTTGGAGATTTTGCTTGCAGGGTGGATTTGGGTGGGTGGGGAGGATTGTGGTGACTGTATGTTTACAGGGGAGGGGGGTGTTGGGGGGGGGGGGGGGGGGTAGGCCTCAAAGCCTGAGCCTTCTCTAGACGCGTCAAACACACACACATATACACACACACACACTCTAATGTCAAAACCTGTGGGAACAATGGTCAGCTGGCTGAGGCGCCAAGTGCAAAGCGAGGGGGGACGATAAACACAAACGCACACACGCCGCACATGCCCAGCAAGACACTCGGCGGAGGAACGAGCCAAGACAGGAGCAGACAAAGAAGGAGGAGAAGTGCAGGAAGGAAGCGGCCAAGAGAAGCGTGAGGGCTTCTCCCCGGCGTAGACGGGGAAGGAGGAGCTGGGGGGGGTCAGGTGGAAGGAGGAGGAGGAGGAGGAGGAGGAGGGGGAAGGAGGAGACGAGGGCGGGGGTGGGACCGACGGGGTCATGTACCCGCGGGATGGAGCTCCAGCCGGGCCGGAGGAGACGGGAGCCAAGGCAGGAGTCCTAGGCCCCGGGCTCTCTCTCCTCCAGCAGGTGGGCTGCTGGCACCTCAATCTGAGCAGCTGGGTGAGTAGCGCCGCACTGCTCCCCTGCTTCTTCACCGTCTCTGCTGTTTCTTCCCTCTGAAGGCTTTTAGCATTGTTTTGACAGGTTGTTGTGGTGGTGCAGGCTGGTGGTAGACGGGCCGAGCGAGTGGTGGTCATCACATTTCAGGAGTCGGCTTCAAAATATTGTGGCACATCGAAAAAAAAGGAACTTCTCTGTGGGCGTGTGTCGTGTGTGTGTGTGTGTGTGTGTGTGTGTGTGTGTGTGTGTGTGTGTGTGTGTGTGTGTGTGTGTGTGTGTGTGTGTGTGTGTGTGTGTGTGTGTTGACAGGTTCTTCCTCTTCTGTCTGCATGCTGATTGCTCAGTACTTGTAATCAATGAGATGAAGGCTCCACACACTGTTAAGTCACTCACTTTATATTAAAAAAAACCCTCACTTTTAAAGCCTCAATAATAAACCTTCCTCACTGCGTTTCAAAATTTTTTTAAAAAGTAAATTTTCCGCAACCTGATTCACTCAAGAGGAATACGATTTACTTGACAAAACATTATTTGATCAAGCTCATGTCTTAACCATGAAATGTAAAATAAGATTTCAATAACCTCCCAGATTACCATATTCCTTTGTTAATGTTGCCATCCAATTCAAATTCTTAATTGCTTGGCTTTCAACTGAAATTCTGAGGGGCTGATTGCATTTCAAAAGGCAGAATTCAGTCTGGCTCTTAACACTGTGATACAATATCACCTCTTAGAGAAGCCCCCTTTAACTCAGGTATGGGAGTTCAAGAGGCTGTTTACTCTGAAAAGGGGGAGAAGAGGAAAAAAAAAGCTTTAACACGTGTGTCTTAAGAGGCGATTTGTCTGCACAGAATACAACAGTTCTACCAAATACCACTTCATATTTAAGCTATTTGTGCACAGTTTTATTTATCTGTGACATATCAGAACATGTCCTTTCTGCGATTCTATTTGATGTGCCGACTATCAAAGATGGGAAGCGAAAATAAATGGTGACGAGCGACTTGAGTGCTAGCGAAGAGAGCAGGAGGAAGGGGAGCAAAGGCTCTGGCCCACATAATATTTTTGTTCAGCGCTCTGATCAAGCAGTCAGCATGTCACTGCAGCAAAGTGAATAGATTAACTTTTAAATATACTGTGGTCTCCGGAGCCTCTTGCCCTCAGAGATGCATCTTCACTGCAAGAGGAAACTGATCAACACCTCCTATCTGCTTCTTAACCCCCCCCCCCTGAAATATTGAGGTTGCTAATAATGTTTGGAGCTTTTTCTTTACTACTTTGTGAATAACCCAAAAAAATACTATTTCAGAGTTGAAGCAGGGTTTTAATCAGCATGATATGAAGGTCACGGCTGTGATGAGCCTGTAAATTGTCAGAACGGTTCACATCGCGTCACTGTTAATCCCTGAGTATCCTTCAGATTGTCGGCCTGAATGTGAGGATTGATGTGGCAGGGTGCTACCAGAACAAGTGTGGGGGGGGGGGGGGGTTACTTCTAGATGAGGATCTTTAGCCTGGAGGGGGCACTCTGTCCCTCCCAGAGGACCAGGGTTAGTGCATGTAAACACATTTCAACAGGCCAGCACTGACTGATAACAGACGCTTTATCACATCGGTTTATTTGTTTTGTTTTGCGTGAATCAAATTGTGCTCTCAGCTTGGCCGTGTTGCAAATGGTGCGTTTTTCTGTGTGGCGTCACTCCATGTGCCTTGGATGTGGGCCCGCCTGCACGGTCAGGAAGAGGCAGCTCTCTGGTAGCTTTTTCTGCTTGCTTTGGAATTTGGAGGACTCCAATCCATCACAGCACTGTCATCCCCACATCTCTCTCTCTCTCTCTCTCTCTCTCTCTCTCTCTCTCTCTCTCTCTCTCTCTCTCTCTCTCCTCCTGGCCTCCCCTCCCTGCCCCGGCCTCACTACAGCTCATTAGCGCCCCGCAAGCTGTTGTGACAACTCATCATATCATGACATAAAGCAGAGAGACGGAGGCTCCGGCCCCCTGCCCAGCCACCCACTGGGCCCGCAAGGTCGCCACCTTCACATTTAGGGCTCAAATTGGCCCTGCGAGGTGCCACCAGGCGGAAATGCAAGGCCAACAGCTTTTTCCTGTCCGGCCTCCACCTCTCGCTCTCCCTCCCTTTGTCTTACTTCGGCCCGCTGTCACTTTTACCCCCCCCCCCCCGCTCTCTCTTCCCCAGGGGTCTTACTTGAAGCGGCTCTTTCATTATTTGTCCGCCTCCATAAGGGTCTTTTCACATGATATTGGAGCGAAGTCCCCAGCTAATATAAAATATTTCCTACGTCTGGTCGTAGCAGCGCTGCAGCTTGTGGAAAATCAGTTCAGCACCAGCAGAGTTCTGAAAAGTTTTGAGGCCAGAAATGGTCACTTAAAGTAGCCGTCAGCAGCGAGTTGATTCAGAGGAACTCTGAAGAAACATCGCCATCAAGAGAAGGTGCTCATAATGACTATTCTGAAGCACAAAGGTTTCTTTTCCTCTCCGTAGATTTCAGCTTTTCGTGAGTAGAACAGACTGAGTAAAGCTCAGACGATATCAATACCACATACAGAGGCGACAGCGTCTGATTGTGTCTGCTCCAGTTCAGTGTGCTCGGTGGATGTCACGGCTCTGGCCTTCTTCAGCAGCCAGTGCTGGATGAATCCTGGATGTGGAAAGAGTAAACATGTTCATTGATGTTCATACAAGATGGTGCCTTTTAGTTTGTTTGTTTTTTTCCTTCGGCATCGTTTTAGATCTGAAATCTTATTCTGAAGCTTGGAAACATGGTCATTGTGTCTGCGGAGCAGCACGTCTCCTACTATGTTTGTTTGTTGTAATGACAGAGGTGGTGAGACGGATGTGAGCCAGCGGGGGTGTCCGGGGCAGGAAATGTTCTTTCTTTTCCCCTGGCTTTTGTGGACCAGTGAGAGTAGAGCCTCCCACGTCGCCTGCTTTTGTTTCTCTGCGGGCTGAAGCACCCAGCAGCCTGCCAGACGAGTCCCGGGCGCATTGTCCCACGGCAGCCACAGGGCAGGTGCTGGGCCTCCCTTCCGCTGGGACCACCGGGTGCTGCCTTGACGTCAGCGTGAGACAAAAGTGGATGTTAGTGCGATGATCACACAACATGTGGAGTGTACGTTTGAGCTGGAGACGGCAGGCCACAGATGAGGACGCGTGTGACTGATGGCACGATGGATTTCTTACGTTTCCTCCAACCTATTGAGAATAAAAAACCTCCAGTAGAGCCTTGATATATATATAAAAGAAACAGCTTCTTTATTTTCTAAGCCAGAAATCTTACTAAACTTGTGTTTATGTTACTATTTTCCTTTCTTGGCTTTACATCCAGCCTGCAGAGGATTGAGCTGACTGGAGGCAGGAGTCGCTCCAGCCTATTGCCATTTACATCTCCCTGGGCGTTTTGGGGGGGGGGGGGGGGGGCACACTCAAGTGACTATGATGTAAATCATTTGGCCTCTAGCTCTCTCCATCGCTCTCTCTATCTCAGCCCCATACGCACCCTCTCTCACACCCTCTGTCTAAATGTGGACTCAGTGGATGGGCATTTTGAACTGTCTTCTCAATGGCCGGGGTCCCCGGACAAAAGAACTCATTTAAATGGCCACTAAAGCTTTTCAGCGCACAGCGACCAAGAATTGACAACATTCTTTCACATCATTACCCGAGGGAGGAGCGGGTAGTCGTGAAGGAGGAGGTTAGGAGGTAAGAAATGGCAATGGGGTGGGGGGGGTGGTGGTGGGGGGGCTCACAAGAAAGGGGGATAGAACGAGAGACTGAGCGAGAAAAAGGAGGAGACTTGAGGCCGTCTTCCAGCGTTCAGCTGCAGACTCATCGGCCGCATTTGGCAGCTGACATAACCTCCATCTTGATTGTTTTTTTTTTTCTACCACTTTTCTCCCTCATCTTTTCATCCCTCCTTTCTGGGTGTGCAGATCAGATCAGCCCCCCCCCCAATGCAACAAACGTCTCGGGTTGTGTTTTTCTTTTAACGAATCCCATACCTCCCACCGCCCCCTCCACCACCCCCAGCACACAAACGCGTATACACTCCCCAGCTCTGAACTCTCCCTCTCCCTCTCCCTCTCCCTCTCTCCCTCCCTCTCTCTTCTCCCTCTCCCTTCTCCCCTCCCTTCTCCCCTCCCTTCTCCCCTCCCTTCTCCCCTCCCTCGCCTTTTCAGCTCAGGGCTGTGAATGAGTCCCAGGAGTCTCTGTGCCTCCCTGGAGTTCTGCTGGGGTTCATTAATCTTTCATTGGGACCAAGGCAATAGGGAATGCCCCCCTCCCTGCTCTTGTGCGCACACACACACACACACACACACACTCCCCACTCCCCCACCACTGCTGCTATAGAACAGGAGTCTAGATGGCCACACTTGTCCCAGCCATACAGATGGGCCGCTTTCAGCTACACAGTGAACATTTACGCCGGCTTCTGAATAGTTATGTTGGTGTTTGAGTCCTGATATTAACTTCGGCCTCAAACGGGCCCGGCTGCTGATTAGTTTGGGTTTGGGTTGAGCTTCGCTCCCGTTTGTCTTGCCGTGGGCCCACAGCTTCGCATTTGTATTGTCAATGAGCATGTTATGCATGTATGCCCCCCCACCCCCAAACATCTAGTCCCATTAATGTTTTTCAAAGTCTCTTGGAAATGTGCCACAGTGGAGCTTTTTCTTTTTCTTTTTTCTTATTTTCCCTCCCTTCTTGCATGGGTTAAAGTCACTAATGAGGTTGTGTGGCCTAGGAGAGAGTAGATTGCGCACACACACACACACACACACACACACACACACACACACACACACACACACACACACACAAGCAGCTTGGTGTCTCACTCACCCTGAACATATCATCCATGTTATGATAAGCCTGATTAGTGCTGCTTCTTTGACTGCTGAGGGCAGGATAAGGATGTGTGGGTAAAGAGGCGAGAGCAGCCTCTGCCACTAGCCTAATCTACAGCAGAGCTCTAATCTGGTTATCTTGTGGTCGGGGGGACTGTGTGTATTAGTCTCTGTCCCAGCCTGGCCTGATGAGAGGGGCTGAGCTCCGGTTAACACAGGGGCCCACGGCAGCACACCCCTAAAGCTCCACTGTAATCTTTTGGTAATTGAAAAAAGGGGCCTGCACCACTTAGGAGCACAAAGAGAAGATTACATAGCTAAAACTAATTTGGCAAAAATGTAGAAATGGATTTTCAGCCCCACCTCTTCTTTCCTAACCCTTTTATTACAATACACCCAAACCCTCCATGAACTGGGCCCCGGGGGAATAGACGAGGGAAGGGGAGCGAGAAAGGGGGGGGGGGTGAGGGGGTAGAAGGAGGCCCGAGAGCAGGGCAGAGCTGGCTAGGGCTTCTAATGACTGTGGATTTACACGCGCTGCCTTGATTTTGTGGTTTACAGATGATCGATTACTTGACTGCAACCGTGGTTAAAAGTGCCTCATCACACATCAAACCCAAATGTGAATTGGCAACCCCCCAAGCCTCGTGGATTGTGTTACTGTCTTCCAAGTTGACACCACAGAAGTGTTTTTAATTGCAAACCGTGTTATTTTCACTGTGGTTTGGTGGTTTGGTGGTTTGGCCCTTCAAGTGGACAGAGAATTTGATAGTCCTTCGCTCTCTCAATGTTCAGTTGTAAGTCTGCGGGCAAGCGCCTGCAATCTGTAACCCTGAACCCAAATATCAATGTTCTGACCTCCTCTTTTTTCCCCTTCTTTCTCTCTCTTTATGTCTGTCCATCTATATCTCTCCATCTCAGTCTAATAAGGTTCCAGTGGTACAGCACCCCCACCATGTGCACCCTCTCACACCTCTGATCACCTACAGCAATGAGCACTTCACACCGGGGAACCCCCCACCTCACCTACAGACAGACGTGGATCCCAAAACAGGTATTTATTTTTCTCTCTTTGCGTCCAGTTTCTCCTCTCATATAGGTGTGTATTAATAATTCCTAAAGTGAAAACCCTGGAAACTGATTGCCTGTTTAGCTTTTGTACACATACTCATCTTTTTATACTTACAGTACACTTACCGTGAACATGAACTGCTTACTTGAATACTTTAGAAATGTATTTTCCTCTTTGTACAGATGGACAATGCAGTAGTTAAAGTAGGACAAGGTCGACACGAGGGGCTCACGTTGACAACTGCGGCTCTCGTCTCATTGCATTGATTGAGTTAGCGTTCTCATTTCATTTAATTTCATTTATTTTCCACAATTTCACATATACAACAATGATTTTGATTTGCACATGAATTGGACACCCAGAAAAGCTTGGCGCTCATCATGTTGGGGTCCAACACACCACCACCCAGTGCATCTTGTGCTGTACATTAACCAGGACCATCAACCACAACCAGGTCCCTCAGACATCACTAGCGAGTAGTAGTAGTAGTAGTAGTAGTAGTAGTAGTAGTAATGTGGATAGTGTGGCTGATTGTTTTAAGTAGCTTTCCAGCTATGAGTTCGCGTAATCTAGTATTTGACCTGTTAACAACATTATACATAATACATGCATTGTGATAAAGATTCACTTCAGGAAGCTTGAGGAGACCATATCTATGGAAGAGAGCATTTTGTTGGAGAGTTTGGCATCGACCATGAAATGACTCTTAATTAAAGTATGTATTGTTCCAGATAAAGTTACAATACTTCAAGCGAGGCTCAAACAGAGATCTGTACGGTGATAAGAGGGCATCTATTGGGACCAACTGTCACATTTTAAACAATATGCCGACAATTTTAGACAATTTTTTAACAAATTCTATTAAATGTATGAATTCTATATGGATTCCTAAAGATTTTATGGAATCAACTATTTTAATATCTATACCATCTATTTTTATATTCATGACCTGATCACTGTACTTTTGACTGTTTAAGCAGAAAATAATATCAAAGGTCCTGCTAATATTTAATGATAATTTATTACGTTTAAACCATCAAGTTGCTCATTCAGGAGCTTTTCAAGCTGATCCACGTGCTCGTGTAACATAACGTTGTGTCATCTGCAAAGAGTTTTTTATGAATATCACTTGAACAATGTACAAATTCATTAACATAAATGATAAACCATTAACGTGGTTTGGCTTCGATGAAAAGCAGCCTTTACTTTTCAGAGCTGGTGAAACATGGAATCGAGCAAACAACCACAAACCCTCATGACCACAACTCCCAATTATAACAAAACACAACAGCTCAGATAGTCCTGGGGAGTATTTCTACTCCAGTTAAGGATATAAGACTTAATACAGAGGATTGAACGCTGCAGTTTGAAACTAGTTTTCAGGGCTCCTCCTTGTGCCTCTTAGATCTGCAGGTTCCTCTTTATCTGGTCCTACAGATCCAGAATCCATGTTTAGCAGTCAGATGCTGCCCACACGTCCTTGTCATGCAACCATTCAGCGCACATTTTTAGGTATTTTTCATTCATTCCGTCTTGACCCACCACTTCATTTTGTTAACTGTCATTCAGCCCATCCTTTCAGGATAATGCGTTTTATTATGGAGAATAATTTCATGCTTTTCAGTGGTCTCTGGTGGATTCAGCCAGTGTTTTAGGTAATAATGTTCCCTTATTATGATGGCCCTTACAAAGGGGAAATAATGTGCCAGCTGCTGTTTAATGTAGTGCTTAATGGGGCTGCGTAATTGGGCACAGTGTTTAATTAATTAATGAGTTATATTAGGTCGTGAGCGCTGGGTTGCAATGGGATAATGTTTCCCAGGCTTTCATATTTAATAGAACGTGCCTTTGTAGTATTCCAAGAAAAAGTTTAAGTTTTCAATCGAGATCTAAAACGTTATATTTGGAGTCTGATCCTGGATAACCTACATCATCCTCCGCTTTGGATGCAAACACCAACACTCGCCAAACTCTGATCTAAGACGACTCGTCTGGCTTTGCTTTCACCGGCCAAAATACCTGCGCAGGCGAACCAGCTGTGTCAAGATGCAGCCCGCCTCCTCGGTCCCCGCTGTGGTTTTTTTTACACGTCTAGCGTTCCCAGTTTCAAGTTTGTCATGAGAGAGAAAGTTATTTTTACACTGCAAGACCTTTTCAAGGCGCTCATTCAGGGCGGCTTGTCGATGCAGTTTTCTGCGCCTGTCAGCTGCCACGGGAAAGTAAAGGCAACACCATGGATGCTGTGATTGCCCTCAAAGAGAGCTGTCCTCAAATTGGACATCTTTGTCATCGTTCGTCAGAGGGGATAACAACCGCACACAGAAATCACTGCTGTTTCCGTGGGAAATCTGAAAATCTGTAGAATTATTTGAAGCCAGCGATCCTATAATATATGTTTAATCAGCATTTACATTGTCGTGGTCCTTTATATGGTACTCATTAGATAGTTGGCAGTGGGGATTATCTAAAGGTTTTGTTTTTTATTAACAAAAAAACAAACAAAAGTAAAACTGATCAAATTTGAAAAAATATTCACATAAATAAGTATTTCTTTCCACACTGGATTTTTTTTTAAAAGACAAAAAAATATATAGATTTCATAGCCTTTTCAGTATCACTGTCACACAGTTTAAAGTCTGTACTTGCCACTTTTTTGTGTGTGTGAGTAGAATCCACACATCCATACAGCGAGAGTGCCAATGTAAATCAGCAGGCAGAGGCAACCTGCTCGCCCCATATTGGCAGCTCTCTGATCACAGAGACGGCTTTAATTGTATTTCTGTGTTTTGTTAACTTCTAAACCTCAGTCATTTTATATCATTAATCTCCTGATTCGCCCGACAAATGTGACAAGAATCGTGTTGGTGTTTTCTCCTCACCTCTCTCCCCTCTGCCTCTTCCAACACATTGTGCCGCCGCGCCGCCTCAAAGGCCTTTGATCAGAAAGTGTGATTTAGCACTGTGTGTACATGCGAGCAACAAGCCCTCTTCCTCCTCCTCTTCCTCCCATCTGCACTCCTGTGATGTCTGCCCCGTTCAGATGTGAAGCTCAACAAAGAATGAATTCAGCACTGACAAAGATTTGGTTCTCTCTCTGTCATCGTCTTGTCTGTCCACCTCCTCCCTGCTCCTGTCATCCTCTTTTCTTCTGCAGGAATTCCAAGGCCTCCACATCCTCCAGATATATCTCCTTATTACCCACTGTCACCCGGCACCGTCGGCCAGATCCCCCATCCGCTAGGATGGTTAGTACCACAGTAAGCGAATCCTCTTATTTTTTACTACCCTTTCCACTGTATCATCTTGTTGTTGACTTGCATGGAAGGCTAGAAACATTCACATATTATTAAAATTAATAAGCACAAGTTGTATCCTCAGCTTTAAGAACAGTAAAGTGGGTCTTGCCTTTTATGTGCATGCGTGCTTTATGTTGAGTGTTGATGATGCTTCCTCTGTCTCTCTGAACACGTTTACTTCACGACCACAGCGCCTCGATTCAGCTACTTTAGGCCCTCACCAACCTCAACTTGCTATTTCGTGGCAAATACTATTTTGCATGTCTGTGTACGGTTCAATTAGAGTAATGAACTGTGATTGCCCGTATTTTACCCACAATTCCACATGGGGGCTCTCCCCTGGTAACTCTTGTCAACACTTGTTAATATGACAAAAGGCTACAAATTAAGCTCTGTTAATTTAATGTTTTCTCACTGCGATCTAAATACCGAGAGAGGCCCTGAGCGCAGCCATGGCGCCCTTTGATTTGCTGCACTTTATTTTGGTATAAATTTACATTCATTATTGTTTGTCTTTGGATGTGTAGACCTCAATTAGTGTGATGGCTCCATTAAAGAGAGCCGCGCTTCGTCTTTAATTATCACAACAAAACACCTAGTTCCAGCTTGGGGAGGAACAGGGCCCCACTCTGTCGACACAGAGCGAAGGGTTATGAAATTTAATTAGCCACCGCTATCAAGATTTGTGGCATTCAAATTGTTCAGAGTTTTCGTCCCTTTGATCTGCGCTCTGCAATCCCCCAGATTTTTGTCCTGATCAAATGAGAATAAAGAGGCCAACGGTGGGGAGACGCGAGAGACAGAGGGCTTTAGCTTCTCCTCTTCCATCAACCCCGTTCCTTTACCTTTTTGTCTTTCTTCTTTTCTTCCCCCTTCCTAGGCAAGGTCAACCTGTTTATCCAATCACAACAGGGGGTTTTAGACACCCCTACCCAACTGCGCTCACTGTCAACGCATCCATGTCAAGGTGAGTTAAGCCCTAGAAGCTTAACACACACACACACACACACACACACACACACACACACACACACACACACACACACACACACACACACACACAAACACACTCTCTTTCTCACTCATACATTGGTTTTTGTGTGCATGTGTGTGTGTGTGTGCGTGCGCGCACACGTGTTTGTGTTGGCAATGCACAAGCAACACAGTCGTGTGCACACAGAGCGAGCAAGAAACTTCTCCCTCAAGGAGAGCTCGCACTTCCCATCTCAGTGTTCAAAAGGCCAATTCTCCAGTGTGTGGCTCCAGCGAGCATGCTCAAATATTAATTATATTTATCATTTTCTAATGAGGCCCCTGAAGAGCATTTACCCCCTCTGCATGTCAGGCACATCTGAAATAAGCTGGGGCATGTCCTTGCTGTGGATTTAAGCAGCCAGACTGATAAACAAACAGCAACACTTTGAAGGGGACTTGATGATGTAAGCTGGGGCCTGACACTTGGCTGCTGATTTGGTCCAGCCCATTAGGGTCCAGTTCAAGTGCTGCCGTGGACATTAGTGCACCCATGGGGAGGGGTGTGTGTGTGTGTGTGTGTGTGTGTGTGTGTGTGTGTGTGTGTGTGTGTGTGTGTGTGTATCCGTTGCCATCTTGTATGCACATGTGCGTATTTGTCAGTTGGTGTTTAGCTACTTACCGTTCCCTTGAGGGACGCATGTTCTCTATATTGTGTGGGAAGCGAACATAATTAATTTTGGATGCCTAAAAGCCTGTGATTTGTGGGTTGGGATGAGCCAAGTAGGCAGCAGCACGAAAAACAAACAGCCTCCCACTCTCTCCACTCCCACTCCCCACTCCCCACCCCCATCCCCCCGCCCCCCTTGCATGCCATGCAGCAGGGGACTTTTGGACAGGGGCTGGTTTGGAGTTGAGGGATGAAGCCAAGCTTTAGTTTAATTACGGGCTGATTGGAAAAGCAGCTCCTGAGGGCGTCTTGTTTAGACTGTCGTGACATTGATGGATCATGTAGACATGCGGAGGGAGCAGTCGCAAAGGGAGATGATTTATTTTTTTCCTCTGAGAAAGCTACGTAAATAAGCTCCTCCAACTGGGTTATTTAAATGTTTGTGTCTGTTGTTAAAAACTGGGAATACATGACTTTTAAACTTTCTGGTATTGTGTCCGGATTAGCGTCTGATTCATCTCTGATAGCCCATCTCAAAGCAAGTCTCAGGTGCAGAGGGTCAGATGGTGGGTCTGTCCAAACATTGGCATCTGGCAACAGTACCGAGCCAACCTGGGCTTTAAGCGACTGCTAATTCAGTCCCTTAATGACAGCCTCGACATTGTGATCATCTTGTTTCCAGTGCAGCTAATTGAATATACCGACTGGGGTGTGGGGGGACTGGCCATGGGGAAGAGCTAATGCCCTGTGATGAGGCCCCTAATTGAATTAGTATAACTGAATAGATGGAGGGCTCTGGGTGTTCTCTGGAGAATGGGAGGGTTTAGCACATTGCCTCCCCCCGCTTCCCAAAAAAAAAAACCCTGCAACCAGAACAGGGGGGAAAAAATTCAAATAGCTGGCAAAGTCTCGTAACAATCTGTCTAATTGTGTCAGCAAAATCGCAGGCTCCCTTCATACATAGCCTTCAGCTAGTCGGTTTTGGTGAAAGAATGGGCCAGATTGTTGTGATGGCTCAAACGTTTTGTAGTGAGCAGGCCGACTGAGGGAAACCGGCGAGAAAAGACATCCTGGCCTTGTACTCTTGTCGGGAGTTAGGTTTTTGCTGGAGAGCGCTGCTTGGTATCAGTCCCCCGTGCCGTAGCTCCAACCGAATTAGGATGCAGGGAACGAGTCTGGTACCCCGTCGTCCCGCAATGAGCACCTTACACCCAGGTCCTGATAAAAAAAACATTCTTGTAGAAAAGGAGCCAAGGAGTCCAGAGACGGTCTGCAGAGCAAATGAAAGACAATATTTTTGATAATGGGGTTGGAGCCAGTGCAGATTCCCTGTAGTGTGTGTGTGTGTGTGTGCGTGTGTGTGTGAGTGTGTGTGTGTGCGTGCGTGCGTGTGAATGTATGTGTGACAGGTGGGTGGATGTGAAGGCCCCTTTGCCCCTTATGCTTAAGCCTGGCCTTTGATATGTTCCCCCCGTCATCCCGCTCACTCTCTTTCTCCCGGGGAACGAGGGGAAGCACACCGGCCGGATCATTATACATTAAACAGGCACGGGGGCTACCGCTTCGCACTAGCAATTAAATGGCACTGGCTGACACTGGGCTTGCTGCGCCAGTGACCCCTCCCCACCCCACCTCGCCCCGCCAGCCATTCTTACCTTTTAGATTGAGACGTAGCAGCCCCGGGGTTGGGGTGGGTAGATTAGTGGGGGTCTTCGCCGCCTCTTCCTCTCTTGTGTTGCCTAAATTGGTCCAAGGCGCGGCTTGCTGCTGATGAGCGCGATGATGATGGTGATGATGATGATGATGATGAGGAGGAGGATGCCCCCACCCTTCAAAGGGATGGCCGTCATGTTTAAACCATAACCTGGGCCATGCAGTGGCAGCCAGAGGAGGGGAGGGATGGAGAGAGGGAGCGAAGGAGCAAGGAGGTGGTGAGGGGACAGGGAGGAGTAGAGAAGAAGAAGAAGAAGAGAAAAAAATAGATCTTGGAACAGAGGAAATTTTAACAAGTGCACAGAGAGGGAAGGAAAGGGAGGGTGAACAGGGAGAGGAAACCGAGCGAGTGAAGAAAATGCAGCAGCCTTAATGATGGGCGATATGCAGCCACTGCTGCCGAGCTCCATATCAACGGATGACATGGCACAAACACCAATGTGTCAGTGATGAAGGGAGAAGAGGGGAAAGGAGAAAAAGAGGGAAAGAGTTTGAGGGGGGAGCACTGGCACTCCCCTGAGATGGCCTCCAACAGAAACTAGTTGTTCCTGGCGAGTTTATCCTCATCATTATATTCTGGCTCGGAGCCATGCAGCCAGACACAGCCGGATAATGAGCTGCTTTAAAAAAAGAATTATTCCTTCTTTTTTTTTTCCCCCCCTTCTCCTTCATCCTCCTCTCTTCTCTTAAATTTGTGTGTGGTCACTCGCAAACTGAGGCGGCGCGCTGTAAACATACGCATGTAGATATGCATGTGCGCATAATCTGAGAGACGAATAATTAATGCCTCGCATCCACTGGCACATTCAGCACGGCGCTGTCTTCCGGCTGTTCTGGCCGGCGAAACGATTTTATAAATCAGGGGTTTCTGGCCTCGATTTGTGGAACAGTTGTAGATGATGAAATGATGATAGCGGCGCAGAGGGATGAAGATAAAAATGTCATAGCTGCTGACGGCGCTGAATTGGCAGAAAAAGAATGGGAGGAAGCAAATCGAGACCCGATACCTGAAGTGATACTAGACTTTGATAGAGCATTTTGCAATCTACTTTGCAATATTCCTCGATAAGAGATAATGTTCAAGCTTTAGCCCTCCAACACCTGGCACTTTTCTATCAGTTTAAACTATCAAAAGGTATTTCTTCCGGTGAAATAATACGACGGACTGAAGTTCCGCGATTTGTCATCTCCAGTTTGCGTGATGGAAAATGTCTCTGTCTCTAAAATCTCCTTCTGGAATCATCCGCCCACGTATTACAGATAATAAATGTTACGGGAGGCATAAACTTACCGTGCACATGTTCTTTTATATCAGAGAAGTGCTTAATGTGTCTCTGCGCTGATAGAAACTGTGAAAGGGAAAAAGATATATAAATAGAAAAAGTTCAAGGAACACCGAACCCCTTAAGTCAACATGTTTTATTGGCTCTGGGATAAGTGTTGTTGATACCTTTGATAAAAACATGATTAATTTTGGCGAGGATGTAATTAAATGAGTGTACAAATGCACTTGGCTCAAGTGGTCATTATATTGGTTTGCCGGGCTGTTTTGAAAAAAAAAAAAAAGGCATTCAAGAGGTTTATCCTTGTGCGATTGCACCTGATTAGTGCCACACAATATAGGCTTTTTCAAATCGTGTTTTCCTGAATGTTGGTGATTGTTGACCATAATCTGTTGTAATGTGTCTGTGACCGTCCAGGCTGAATTCTTTGCTCCAATTCAATCGTACAACATTTAACCCGGCACACGTTTTGTAGTGGCGGAGAGCAAATACTCCAGAAATCAGCCTTGGACTTGTTCTGCCTTCTTTTACTGTTTGTCTTTTTATTTTAAAAAAGATTTTGCGGCTAAAGATCAATTCCATCTTTGAGAAAGATACTAAACAGATGAATTTGAAAAATACTGTGACGTGTCAAGGAAGGATGAGAATTGATATTCAGCCTCAGATGTGTAGATTTTGTGTGTACATGTGTTCCATCTTCTCATTTCACCCGTGTCCATTCTGACGATTTACACAGTCTTCTGTCCTCTAGGTTCCCCCCACACATGGTGCCCCCCCACCACAGTTTGCACACCACGGGCATCCCTCACCCAGCCATCGTCACACCCAACGTCAAGCAGGAATCCTCCCACAGCGACATCAGCTCTCTCAACAGCTCGTGAGTAGACCCTCGCACTGGACTCTAACCTCTGGGGGACTGAGTCCGGCTGTGGGCTGACGGCGTCTCCTCTTGCCTCCGCCACAGGAAACAGTCAGACGCTAAAAAGGAAGAAGAGAAAAAGAAGCAGGTCCACATAAAGAAGCCTCTGAATGCCTTCATGCTCTACATGAAGGAGATGCGGGCCAAAGTGGTGGCTGAGTGCACACTGAAGGAGAGTGCTGCCATCAACCAGATCCTCGGGCGAAGGGTAAGACACCAAATGCTCTGATGGTCAAACCTGATTCGGAAACTCAGAGTAGTAGGGAATCTGCACGACTGCATACTTCTGTTTTCTTTTTCTCTGTTTTTATAATCTCTGCGTGCTTCCTGTTTTCCAGTGGCACGCCCTATCACGGGAGGAGCAGGCCAAGTACTACGAGCTGGCCAGGAAAGAACGACAGCTCCACATGCAGCTGTACCCAGGCTGGTCAGCACGAGACAACTATGTAAGTTTTTAATTTTTCAAATCGTAACCGCCGGCTCTTTCTCCCCTCTGTCACTAGGCCACATGTTCAGGTTGTTTTCCTGCTTGTTGCAGCCTCGAAAGAGCAGCAGAATGAAAGTTCTGGCGTCATCGTACATGGTTTCACCCTTTATTTGTGGTTTTTGCTGCAACCATATACACATTGTGTGAACAATTCAGTAATATTCCTCTAATGAAGCAGGAAGAAAAGAGAAATAACAACATTTC
This sequence comes from Lipophrys pholis, assembly GCF_963383615.2. Lineage (NCBI taxonomy): Eukaryota > Metazoa > Chordata > Actinopteri > Blenniiformes > Blenniidae > Lipophrys > Lipophrys pholis. The sequence continues at coordinate 1,434,304 of NC_137635.1, read as the reverse complement.
ATTTTTGAATAGAAAGTCAAACAAAGGAGTGGGAGAAGTAAGAGTGCAGGTGTAAGTACTTGTCTTTGTATTTAGAATGTGTTTGGTTTAGTAATACTGAGTGGGTGGCCAGGATCCATTGTGCAATGAGCAGCTCGTTTTCAGTCCAGCCAATTGGAAATTAAAAAAAAATAAAATAAAAAAATGGATCCAACTATGATGTCTCAGCTTTTGTTTATTTTTCTCGACATGGCATACGTCAGTATAAAAGGAAGTGTGTGGGAGATAAAGCCCTTTCGCCACAGTGCTCAAAGTTTGAGGGATTATAAGTAAGTAATGCGCATTAGGTCAAATTAAATCATCTTGTTAAATATTTTGTTGGAAATCCTTTGCAGTCAATGGCTGCCTGAAGTCTTCAGCCCACAGACATCATCAGACGCCTGGCTCTTCCCCCGGTGATGCTCTGCGAGGCCTTTATCTCCCGCCTTGAGCTGCCTCTTGTTGTGATGTCTCGCTGCCTTTTGAGTCTGGTCTTTAGCGAGTCATTGAGCTTGAGATCAGGTGATTGACTCGACCAGTCAAGGAGATTCCACCACTTCAGTCTGAAAAGCTTGTTTGGGCGCTCCGGCTGTATGTTTAGAGGATATGCTGTTGTGCTGAATGACTCGGTGGATTTGGGTGAATGCTCTTTGAATGTCTCTGGTTTCCTGCGCTCCGCTTCCATCCCCGGTGAAATGATCAGTAAATGCTGGCGTGCAGCGTCCACCGGTGGGAGTACGCTGATTAGTACCACCGATAACTTACCTCTTCCTATCATTTTGATTAAGTTGAATTTGTTTGGCTCTACAACTTTTCAGTTTTGTTTTTTTTTGCAAACTCAAAGCCTTCATTTGTTATTAAAGGTGTTTATGTCTTGTGGAAAGTCAGAGCTTCTATGCAAATTCATTTATGGTCGTTTCACCTTTCATTTGGCTCTTTTCCTCGCTTTTTGTTCATATAACTCTCGGTATTAGAAACCCGCTGCATTTACCATACGCTGCAGATCGAAGTACTATTATTCATGCCCCTCACCAGCAAGGCCTCTCTTTACAATGAAACACGGATCCAATTCACTTTTCAGAAGCAACATTAAACCACACAAGCTATTGTTGGAACTGAGACAGATTTAATAGCTGCGAGTTCGATTATTCTTGAACTTTTGCATTTTAAGTACTGAGAACTGGAAGTACTGCTTCTCCCACACAGGTCTTACTATATTAGTCCAAACCCACTCAAAGCACAGTCCTGAATGCTTTTTCCGTTAATCCGAACTGACAGTAAGGAGTCAAAAAGTGTCAAAAATCAAAAAGAGGAACAAAAGAACTGAACAACTGAACAGTATTTGTAGAGAAGTCTTTGTTTTGCACTCATAAATGTAAGATTCTCATCAGCTTCAACCAGTGTTTGTGATCGGGCTGACCGGTGGAGTACTCCTGAGGAACCTGCCTTCTAACGTGTGTCTAGATGTCCACAAAAACAGGAAAATAAAACAAAAGAGTTTAAAAAGAAAGAGAGAGAGAGAGAGAGAGAGCAGAAAAAGAGGAGCGAGGAGGGAGCGTTGTGGTCTGGCCTGGCCTGCAGTGGCTGCTACAAACCGGAGGGCAAAGGCAGAGAAAGAATGAATGAATAAATAAGTAAAGACAAAGATGAGTCCTATTCTCTGTTTTATGTTTTGGGCATTCTGCAATATAATAACTAAGGTTCCTGTCCGTGTCTATTTTTTTTCTTTCTATTTTTTTGGCGGCTAACCAACAGGGGAAAAGGAAGAAGAGAAAAAGGGAAAAGCAGCAAGCAGAGAGCAATGGTAAGTGAGCTGCAATTATCTCTCATATTAGAAGAACCCCATCATGTGTCAGGCAGATGTGACATCTTGCAAGATAAAAGTCAAGCTATTTTTTTGTGTTATGTGTGTTTTTTTTTTTGTTTTTTTTGTATGTGTGCGTGTGTGTTATTGTGCCTGGCTCCCCCCCCCCCCCCCCCCCCCCCCCTTTATTTGGTATAGTTATGCTACCCAATGCAATATTTAAATAGTAGAGTTGCTTGTAATGCCCCCCCCCCCCCCCCCCCCCCCCCCCTTCCCGTTTTCCCTAGTTCTCCCTAGCTAATAACAACTGAATATGCATGACCCCCCGCAGTCCTCCTCACCTCCCCCCCCACCCCTCCTCTCCCCCCCCTTTGGCCCTTAGCCTTTTTGGTATTGTGATATGTGTTTTCAGAATGTGAAGCATCGTAAAAGCCATTAACTTTGCCAGTGTTGTGTGTGTGTGTGTGTGTGTGTGTGTGTGTGTGTGTGTGTGTGTGCGTGTGTGCGTGTGTGCGTGTGTGCGTGCATTCGTGTGTGTGTGCGTGCGCGACTGTGCATGTGTGTGCTTGTTGGGCTCCCCCTTGCTTGCTCTGTGCATGCTTTTAGACCAACATAAGAAAAAATCACTTACAACCTAAAATTAAGGAGGTTTGCTAATTCTGTGATTTAGATATATTACATTTATTTTAATTCTCTTGATTCATATTCTTCTGATCTTATTGTGAGGAGCAATGCCGACTTGTTATCATGTATTTTGCGCTGGTTTGGTGACGGATTTCTTCTTGAAGGCCTCTCTATCTGTTCTTTTTTTTCAGAACACAGAGAATATTTTCCAAACCCTTGCCTTTCACTCCCTCCGATTACAGGTGCTAATGTCATTTTGAGTATTAAATTACTAACTGTTTTTATTTTAATTTTTCTTCCTTTTAAATTAATGTATATCTATTTATTCACCCATGAATGTGCCAGATGAGGCAGGTTTTAGCTTAAACTCTATATTTTGCTTTGTTTGCTGCTTTATTTTCTTAAGAAATGTTGCTATATATATTTTATTTTTCTTTAAACTAGATAATATTCCATTTATCTTACCTTCATTTACAATTTAGTTCCATCATTTTTTTAAATTTTTGGGCTAAAATCATGATGCAGCTGAGATTATTCTTGTATTCTGACTTGAAGGATGTGATGCCAGGGTAAACCTCCTTAATCTATACGCTTCAGTAGCTGCGCTTGTGCCTCTCCTACAGGCCAGCATGAGTTTGGCCCGACTCCTCTGTAAATATGTCTGTACTCTGACGAGGCCTGGACTCAAACGCCGCCCCGCAGCACTCTGCTGTCTGCTCTGACACCATCACTGAGCGGAGTTAGTGACTGGCAGCTGTTCTGCAACAGACAGCCAATGCTGGTGGAAAACAATCAACCGTTTGATGCCAGGTCTAAAGAGTAGCGTCCCTCTTCGGGTTCCAGCCTTTTTAATCCTTCCCCTGGCTCAGGCGAACTCACAAGCGTGCTGTTTTAGCAATCTGCTGCTCCTGCTTAGTTCTACCACTCTGACCTTGCCTCTTGTTTTTTTCTTTTTTTGTTTTAGTGCACCGATAACATCTAACAGTAAATTAATCCAGTCTGCATTGGCTTGCTTCCTGTCTCAGCACCACCTTATCTGCCGCTTTAACTCCAGTCAGAGTTTAGATCACTTGGCTGAAGGAAGTGATTGTTTTCACAATAATATCTTAATGTGATAATACGCATGCTTTTTGATTTCACTAATGTCTGAAACACACTGATTGTGTTCAGTCCCATCTTAAAGGCACACTCCATAATGGCTTTTAAAGGGGTTTTGGTGGGGAGGGGGGGTTCTTGCACAATGAGCCGCTGCCAAGCTTCATAGATTCACTGTTATCTGTTTTTTCTCCTCATTTCTCCCCTCTTTTGGATTTTCTGTTCCTCATTTTATTGATTTTGGTTCTATTCCTCCTCTCTGCTGGCTTCCCTTCCTTGTTGCGGCATCAGACCTGAGCGCTCCTAAGAAGTGTCGAGCGCGCTTTGGGCTCGATCAACAGAATAACTGGTGTGGCCCGTGCAGGTGTGTATGGTGTGTGCTTGCACAGGCCAGGGCCAGGTGAAGGCTGGGTAACTCCACGCTGGGACTTCCTCCTCTGTTCTATGCTGCTGCTTCTTCCCCCCCCCCCCTCCCCTCTTCGCTTCCCTCCCTGTTTGTCCGGCCAGGCTATTGTGACCTCTCAGCTTCCTCCAGCCACGCCCTGCCGATCTCTCTCTGGGGTCTCACTATTCCATTTTTTTTATTTATTTTTTTTTTTTGTGGTTTTTTTAACTTCCTGTTTGGGGATTTAAAAAAAAAAAAAAAAAAAGAGGGGGGTGGTATTTAAGACACACATGCCAGAGTGCTTGTATGAATGATGTCTGCGTGAATGTGTCCATAAAGAAACATCTCTGGGGTCACCAGGGTGTCATTTCAGGATGTTCAGTGCAATAAGGTTGGTCAGAAGTCCTAAACATGGCAGGTCGGGGCTTGGAGGATCTGGAGTCTGATGGCTTGGTCAATGTGGAGGACATCCCAGTGTTGCCAGCCTACAGCTAAGCCCTGGCTACATGTTTCTGTCTGTGCAATGACGTGTCCATTTTCTTTTTTCTTTTCTTTTCTTTCCTTTTTTTTTTGTTTGTTTTTTGTCTCTGTGTGTGTGTTTGTGTCTACCTCTTTGGCTAACAGATGCAAATACCCCAAAGAAGTGTCGTGCCTTGTTCGGGCTTGACCAGCTGAGTTTATGGTGCAAACCATGCAGGTATAACTGCTGTAGTACCAATGGGAGGAGGACATCCACAATGAGCACTTTCTTCTTGATTTTGTTGGCTCAGATGTCTTACTTTAAAAACATGTTTCCATCAGTGTGGCAACTGATGGAAAGCTCCTCAGCTCCTTTCTCTTCACCGAGAAGTTTCCTGCTCCTCTAAATTCCCGCACAGCTATTTCTGAACTCAGTTGAAGCCCAGTGGCAGAAAATGGATTTCCAAGTAGGACTGCTGAATATTTTATCTCAATGAAAAATCTCGTCGCAGGATCGTGCTTCCTGATGTAAATTCAAATAAAATCTCTTCCAGTCTTAAGTTGCTATGGTTGAAATCCATTTTCTCCCCAGGCAGTGGATAATTCCCTCCCATCGTAACTGTCATGTTTGTCCTAATTGGCACCCTTTTGAATAACAATGTTATGCTTACAAATTTAGCCCTGCTTTCTCTGAGGGCCTGCTCAGTGACACTCTTTTCTGTGCCCTCTTCCTCCTTCTCCACCTCCTCTTCCTCCAAACTCCTCTTCAATAACCCTTACTTAGTCCCTACCTGTTGTCTTTCTGTTCTGACACAAGCAGTCTTTGAATTGGGAATATTTTCATGGTAGGTATTTGTTTCTGCTAAGTAATACCCTTCTTTGTGTCTGGCTTGCACCACACCCCGCCCCTCTCCTTCTCTGCACAACTCTTCCACGTGCAGCACATTTGTTCCATGTTTCATTTGCATCGTTGTAAAACACTCGTGCAGGTCGGCTCCAAACTAAAGGCTTATTATCCATTCGAAACGTTATTCTTACTAATCTTGATCCAGATGTTACAGCTTCTGGGTTCTTCCCTTTACACGTCAACGCGTTCCGCCATTGCTGGGGTTTCTGGAAGGCCCCTGGTACTCACCCTTCTCGCTCACATATCAAACAACATTGCATCATAAGCGCATCATGATATCAGGAGACTGAAAAATACCATAATTCAGTCTTTATTTCTGGAGCAAAGAGGTTAAAAGTTCTCTCTGGGCTCCATTTAATAAAAGATGCATCTGCTATAATTTCCCCCGAGACAAAGAAATCGATACCATACACGGGCACATACTATAAATCAATAGGTCTGTTAAAAAATGGATATTAGCTCATTTGTTGGTGTTTGACAGACAGTTATGGAGACTGCGCAGCGTGTGGAGCAGATGAACGATACCTTTTAATGCCCAGTCGATGCTCCACGTCATCCAGGGCGACAACACGGGTGCAGAACCCACATTAAAGCTTCATGCTCATCCTTTTGTAGTCTGCTGTACTGTCTGATGTTGTGTGCCTGCTCAGTTGAGTTCATCGGCAATGCATGCCCGTCTTTCCCCCCTCGCATGTGATCAAGGTTCCTTAGACCTTTTTTGTAATTTCTTGATGTCCTTCTTCCGTTTCATTCTTAGCAATCTGCTCTCAGTGTATTTTTTATCCCCCTTTAGAGTTAGAGGAGAAGGTTTAATTTGGTAACCTTAATTAAACAGACGATCAGCCTATCATGTCCCAAAACCCTTGATCATTCTTTTTGTAAGTGCCTTGGAGTTTTTCTTTCACCTACCCTGTCCCTGTTAATCTTAAATAGTAAAAGTCCACGGCCTTCAGGCATCTTTGTGATAGAGTGGAGAGCTGAGAGAGGCGGGTCACTGCCAGGGTCAGGGTAAAGATGAGGTGGGCAGAGATTCCCCCTTAACCAAATTTGAACAGAGCAGAGTCGCCACAGATGAACGAACCACCCCCCCCCCCCCCCCCCCCCCTCCCCTCCCCCCTCCCAGTGTTTCCTTCGTAGGGTTCCACTGAGTCCAAGGAGTCTGGCCTCGGGACTCGGCAGGCAGGGGGAGGGTCCCAACCCCAGGCAGGAATGCAAACATGATGCCTTGACCCCTTGTGCACACACACTCGTGTCTGTGGGGCAGATGCGGGGTAGTGTGGATCTTGTTGACCTTTTCGCCTCGCATCCAAACTCAGTCCCCCCCAGGAGACGAGAGAGTAGAGGCTGATACGAGCGAGACGGGTTCCAGTAACCTCGCGTAGCAAGAGAGAACAGGCTGATCAGAAAGGCGAGCTCACATCCAGAGAGCATTCATTACCACATCCACCTCACTTTGTCCTCTTTTTAATCATCTCTGTGGGCTTTTCATCCCCCTTCTGCTTCCCACCCAGGTGCTCCACCTGTGATCTTTCCTTAATGTCTGTCCTGTCTCTCACTTGAGTAGAATTGACCATCCTTTCCTGCTGCTTTTCTCCTTAGCACCAAGTTCACAAAGTGACTTAAATGCACCTGCAGCCGTGTCATGATTTGGGGGCAGTAATGGGTTTCCTTGATTTGGGGGAAAGAAAAGAAAAAAAAAAGACCAAGGTGCATTAAAGTCAGCGACGGTGCTAAGAGGTGACGTGGTTTAAAGATGTGATGCTGAACAACGCTCTCCCTCTCCCTTGTCCCTCAGGAGAAAAAAAAAGTGCATTCGCTACATCCAAGGTGAAGGCAGCTGTGCCAGTCCTCCCTCTACGGACGGAAGCTTACTAGACTCCCCCCCATCCTCCCCCTCTTCAGTGGTTCCCTCCCCCTCCTCAAAAGAGTCCAAACCTCAGACTGAACAAATGCAACCTCTCTCACTGACTATGAAACCGGCCCACCAGCCACTCCACCATCCGCACCTCCTGGCTGGGCCGCCACCGCCATCTTTGGTTCAGCTGGAAAACTCTGCTGCAGCCAGCAAAACGCCCGGCGCCTCCTCCCACAACGGAGCTCTGGAGCACGGCGACGTCTCGTCCTCGCGGCCGCCGGGCTCCTCTGTGGCGTCCTCGCTGGCCCGGCCCTCGGCATCGCTGTGTCATTCCCTCTCCTCGCTCCTCCCCTCCACGGCCCCCCAGCCTCTGTCGCTAGTGACCAAGTCTATAGAATAGTCTACCCTATTCTCCTCTCTCTCTCTCTCTCTCTCTCTCTCTCTTTTTTTTTAAAGCTCTGCAGACTCACACACACACACACACACACACACACACACACACACACACACACACACACACACACACACACCTTTCTCGGCCCTCTCTGCTATAACTCGCTCACCATCAGTTCTTTTGTCTTTATGTTTCTGTGCCGCACGGCTTTGAAATTTTTTAGTTTTTGTTTTATTAAAGTTCATTGGTCAATATTTGACCCGTCATTATCGAGAAAAAAAAATAATAAAAAAAAATCTAATTATTATAAAGAAATGATACAATGAGCTGTAGTATAGCTTTGTGAATCTGCCAAAATTTTTATGACTTTTTTTTTTGTTTTGTTTTGTCTTTTTTTTTGTAGTGTTCCAACAGTGCAAACAGAAAAAAAAAAATTATCTAGTTCAACTTCAAAATGTTTAAAAGACGGATATAAAAAGGTAGGCTAGATTATTCAATGAGCCCTTTTCTTGAAAGAGTTGGTTCTCCTTCTTTATTTGTATTAAATACGAGCTTGCGAACCAATCATTTGACATCTGTTCAAACTCTCGGAGGGCATGAGGCTCGCGGCGACACCTCTCTGAGGAACAACTTTAATTGTGATGTTACTTGTTCTTGTTTAAATGTACAGAATAACGGGGAGGGGGGGGATTACTGTGTTAAATATGCATTCTTCCACTGCGTTGTCTTTTTTTTGTTGTTGTTTACCTTTGGGGCGGAGTCAGGTGGGGTTGACGGGAGGTCGGGTGGGACGGGTCGAGGGTTATTAAATTCAAAAATGTCACAACGCTAGGACCAGTAGTATTTATTGCTTTAGAGATTGCTTGTTGTATCTTGTACGTGTCTCTTTTTTTTTTTTTTTTTTTTTTTTCTCAACACATTGTACAAATATTTCTTTTCTTAAGGTAAGCAACTATACGAACGATCCATTTTTACAAGGAGGTTTTGAAAAGGCAAATCTTTTTGTTAATGATTTCTTTCCTCGCTGAAAAAAACCTGGATTCCACTCAGTGTACTGTGTAGATCTCATGAACAGAAGTATGCACAACTTCATTTCAAGAAATGCGTCTATAAGCCATTTTACAAAAAGAAGAAAAGAAAAACTTGAACCGAGACAGTGGGTACCGTGTGTTCAGTAGTTGGAAAAGTGTCTGAAGCCCTTCTTTTTTATTGCACAGTCACATCTCTCAGACTGTAGATTCGTGTACAGATTTTTCCGTGCCAAATTTTGTGATAATTTTCTCTGCCCCCACCCCCTAACCACGTAGGGATCTCTCCTATTTTTGTTTTGTTGTTGTTTGTTTTTTTTTTTTGTTTTTTTTTAATTTGGATACCATTTTTTGCTGTGACGTTACATAGATTGCTATGTATGTAGTATAAATGTTGCTATAACAAATGTGTTTGGTAGCAAATTGTCAAATATTAAAATTTAAACTTAATGAAAAGACGGACATCATACTGTATAAACCCACAAGGGCCAAATTATGTACATTAGGAGGTTCATAAAAAAACTATTAAATACAAAAAAATACACAAACTGCCACTTTTAAGTACACTACTACATATAGGTAGATAGAAAAAATAGGCATGTTGATGTTGCAAGAGGCTGTAAAAAAAGCTCCAAGAGAATCATCCACTCGGTGCCATTGTAGTTGACATGACGCGACTGTAATCTGTCGATTTCTTCTCTGGTTTATTAAGATGCTAATGATAAATAGTTTGAATGTTTCCTTAACGGCTGTGATGTTCCTGTTCTATTTTATGCTCTTATCTTTTTGTTTGTTTGTTTTTTCCTGTTATTTTAAATGGTTCTAAAACCATGTTTTTTTGTAATGAATAAATGTTTATGCTGTACAGTCTCTGTAGCATGCAGTTCTGTATTAATAAAAGCAACTTAGTATGTGCACATCTGTGGTTTCCTTTTTATTCTGAAATTCACGAGCAGGTGCAGCGCCCCCCCCCCCCCCCCCCCCCCCACCACCACCACCACCACCCTAACAAACTGTTTAACAAGCATCTCAGCAAGCAGCTCTTATTCAGCTGCAGTTTTGTTTTCCTAGTTAATAAAGGAGCATCCACAAATATTTGGATGTAATTTGGTTATTTTGGGGGAGCGGTGATTAAGAGTCATCCCATTGCACGAGAGAAAACTTCCAACTTATTCTTGACTCAACAAAATTTATAATAAAAAAATACCTGATGATTCAACTCCTGAGAGAAAACTGGGAAATGTAACTGGCAGTCAGAGTAGTACAGAGTAGTACAGCGAGATTTGTTAAATCCTCCACAAATCCGATCATTTATATAATAATTGGGGGGAAATTAGAGGCCAGCAGAGGTAAATCCCACTGGTGATTATGATTACACTCCAGTCCATAATGAGCCTTTCTGTTCAATTACACACTTTTAGACTCTTACTTTGAAAGAAGTACCATAACTTCCTCTCAACACAAAGTTGAGCTTTCTGCATAAGGTGGTGAAAATAAACACGTTTTAAAGGAGTTAATGTCTGTTACTTCGTGAAGGTTGTTTCATCGGCTTCATCCACTACTCCTAAAAACATAAAGGAAAACTTTACGGCGACAAACCAGCTAAAACAGGAAAGTGCGACCTCTTTTTGAGTTTTCGTTCATTTGAAGAGAAGACATAAAAAGACTAATTGGATTTATTTGGATGTGAAACAAGCACTAGCTGTAGGTTAAGGTTTTGATTTCCAAGCTAAGTTACTGAAATGAAACTCCAATTTTACTCAACTAACACACAACAAAGTATCCAAGTATTACCTGCCAAGTCAAGGTTTCTCGTTGAATTATTCATCCATCCATCTTCTGTACTACCTTATCCTTTATTTACACTGGACAGATCAACAACCCATCACAGGGCAAACACAGAGAGAAGCACACATTCACATCTTTTGCCAATGGTATACACTTTAGCAGCCAGGGTACTTACCTTTGTTGTTCACGTCCATACTTTTACACACAATGGATTCACAGTGTATTCATAGTCTGAGATGGTTTATGGTAGTTTACATATGGACAGAGGAGGATTCAATCTGAATGATGATCCACTCTACCGACTGAGCCATAGCCACTCCGATATACGGGGCAATACAAGTACATGTATATGTATTAGACTTGCATGGTTTTGGATTGTTGGAAATGACACTCCATACAGAAAGCTTGATTTGAACCCATCACTATCCTACTATGAGGTGAGAGCGAAAAACTATTTTGGAAGAAGCGATGTGAGAAGATGACATCCATCTATCCATCCATCCATCTCTTCGATAAAGTTTAATCCAACTTAGCGAGAGCTGATTTCGACGGACAGATTCAAGGTACACCCTCTGCAGGTGCTCACAGTACAAACATAAAGAGACACAATCACACACTTGAAGTCCAGAATTAACCTCAAATGCATGTTTCTGGTCTGTGCAAGGAAACGGGACAACCTGGGGAGAAGCTCTTGGCGCATTGAGAGGGGCATGCAATCTCCTGAAGCCTCGATTTGAACTTGTATAAACTCTGTGTGGCTCTAGAACAGTTGTAGAACAAACAAATGTTCCAAATTCCCAATAAAAAAATCACGTCTATAACGACAACATCTCTCCAAAGTGCCGGACGCCATCAAATGTGCAGAAATTCTTTGGTTATGCAAACGCCATTGGAGACGGCTTATGGTCAAGAAATTTACATTTAATTGACAAGCAACTGTGAACTGCCCTGCGTTTGAATGGCGCGCTATAAATAACTTCGCCTTGCCTTGCAACAGCTCTGGTGGACATTCCTGCTGTCAGCATGCCAACTGGACGCCCCTTCAAAACTTGCACCATCTGTGGCATTGTGCTGTGCGATCAACCTGCACATTTTGGAGTGTCCTTCCTTTTATTGTGGCCAGCCTAAAGCCCCCTGGGCAATAATCCTGTCGTCTAATCAGCATCTCGAGAGGTCACACTGTGAGGTGGATGGATTCTCTCACTAACACAGATTTAGACACAGTCGTGAACAATATTTGAGAGAAATAGACATTTTGTGTACATAAATAAAAAGTCTGAGGTTTTGGAGTTCAGCTCATGAAAAATGGGACCAAAAGAGTTGCGTTGATGTTTTTGTTTAGTGTGCATGTCCTCATGATAGTTCGAGAAAGCCTTTGCATTCAGACAAGTTGCTAATAAAACCTCAGGAGACAAAAGTTCAGAGAAAACAGACAGAGCGATGATTGAAAAGATTCAAAAAGCATTTATTAAAATCTTGCGGCAAGAAGTCTCAATACAACCTCATGTAAGAGCTTGGTTGGATCACTTTGGGCCCGGTCCATTTTTAAGAGAGCGAAAAGAACAATTGAGTTTGTTTGCAGGCAAAAGGCACCAAATTCCTCTGCTTCTGCCTCATCGGTGATTCTCCAGGTGAGAATGACCTTGCTACAAAGTGGAGAAGAAAAACATCTCATGTTTGCACATTTTTCGAACAGCATGCTTTCACAAAAGCAAACAGAACACAACAGAACGGTTTTAGAAACCTGCGGTACAGCGGAGATCTGTAATGTGTGAGGCAAACCTGCTCGCCACGTTGGGTTTTAGGGGTCTCATTTTATTAGAGTTGAATAAGAAGGTAAAACTTCTCCAATCCTCAAAGGAACGACCTCCATTCCCTTTGCTTTGCTTCACATGAAGGCCGGAGTCGAAGGTGGGCTGAGAGCAGCAGGACCCGGGGAGCCGGAGACTTGGTGACTTATGGAGAAACATTTCAATCAGGACTCTTCTTCTTTTTGGAGGTGACAATGGCATATGGATATTATACTTGCTTTGCTTGGTTCTGGTGACATCAACAAAGAAGCCCCGGACACATTCATAGTCGCTGGATGTCTTTTTATGGCGTTCGTTTCACTGTGCATCCGGTTACAGAATTATGCTCTAGCCTTTTCATCTGTTTAAAATTACAGCAGCATTTCATGTTTTTCAGAGAGGCTCTTGGTGAGGAATTTTAAAGTACAAATTTCCTGCACACAACAACATTGCATTGCAGCCACAGCCCTGTGTGGAGATTTTCTTTTTTTTGGGGGGGGGGGGGGGGGCTTTGGACTCCACTTATGTGACATCCTCAATGGATCCACAACAGCTTTGCAAGAAAACAGTCTTTGTGTACATACTGGCAACATTTTATAGATTCCTCCTTTACACTGAGGATAGCAGCATTGATTCCCTATTTATTTGAAGTTTTCTTAAATCTAGCAAACAAGGCAAAAGTATTAAAGGGCGGCTGAAATACGGCGCACATGCTGCACTTGAACATGGCCATAATGTATAGAGTGAATGGGAAACAAAGGAGAGCTGAAACCAAGGATTCTGTTGTGATCAAGCAAATACGGGACGGCTCCTTTGTTCCCTTTGAATGTATACAGTATCCACACTTAATGCATTTTTGTAGAATATACCCTTGAACCATAAACCGGCTGGCTACGTAGAACATGGAAGCGTCCGTGACGGTTCTATTAAATTTTGAGAGGAAGGAGAGGCTTTGTATACCTGAGTAGAGAAATGACGTGTTTTGATGTCAGTGTGGCATAGAGGAACAATGTTGAAGGCCATCGCTGCCGGCAAGCATACAAATCAGAAAACATTGCAAAACATTAAATATGTCCCCTGGGTTACAACAAACAAGGCACAAAAAGATATTGTTTTGGATGGTATTAAAAAAGGGATGTATACTGCTGACCCTGACAGGACAAATTGAAGTCATGGCTGCAGCAAAGCATAAACAGGCACAATCTCTTTTAATGAGGATTGCCACACATTCGCTCGCAGATTCACAGTAACAGATTCAAGTTGTCCTTCATAATTAATGCATCCCAATTAGGTTAATGTGACATTAAAAGAAAATGGGAAGAGGTCACTGTTTGGTTTCACTGTGGGACCCGTTTTTCAAAGGTGCACCTCAGTTTGAAACCACTGCAGTGTGTCACACAACACCACTGAAGCAAGAATAAAAAAAAAAGTAAATAAAAAAAAAAAAAAGAGAGAAACCTGAATTGCATGTGTAGTTGAAAAGAACATATTGAAACAATTCCAATACGATGCAGCCCTGACCTCCATCTGCAAGGAGCAAACTTTCATTTATTTCTGGTGCACTCTGGTGTGCAGCTCCCTGAAGAAGACCACTGCACAGCCATCCAAATACACGGGTTCAAAAAGCACTTGAGTAATTGTTTGGGAACTGAAATAGAGAGCCAGTGCCCCGTTCACGCTGTTCTTGACTGTATCTCATGCACAAAAGATTTAAGGCATGTGTCTAAGGACGAACTAAAGTCAATTGATTTTTGCAGGATTGTGGGAAATAAAACTGAAAGGATTCGGAGGTCGGGTCAATACTTATTACAAGTTTGCATTCAGCAGCATAGGTGAAAAGAGTGAGGAAGACGAGGGCCGTGGAAGAGGTGATCGGGACTGAAATAAAAGTGGTTCCTTCTCCGGGACAAAGTTGTGTTGTATTCTCAAACAGTGGACTGGGAAAAAGTTGAGTTGGTGTTACAGTACCTACAGGTTAAAAGGCTTCTCTTTTCTTTTTTTTAAATAAAACATCTTTCGAGAATGCGTTCTCTGTAATGTGAAAAAGTATAAACTGCTTTGTGAGAATCAAGTACGAGATTTGGATCACAGTCATTTCTACAGATTGTGGTTCTCACGTCGCCTCGATCAAAGAACAAACTGTCCAGAAAAAAGGGATATTTTCACAAGTCATCGTCACCTCAGCAAAAATAAATGAATAAATACTGGAATTTAAAGAGCAGCTTTACATATTTACATGAGACGTCCAAGAGGGGAATTTCTTAGTGCAAATATCAGTGAGACAGGACAAGACAAGGCAAGGCAAGGCAAGGCAAGGCAAGGCAAGGCAAGGCAAGGCAAGGCAAGGCAAGGCAAGGCAAGATAAGACAAGACAAGACAAGGCAAGGCAAGGCAAGGCAAGGCAAGGCAAGGCAAGGCAAGGCAAGGCAAGGCAAGGCAAGGCAAGGCAAGATAAGACAAGACAAGACAAGGCAAGGCAAGGCAAGGCAAGGCAAGGCAAGACAAGACAAGACAAGACAAGACAAGACAAGACAAGGCAAGGCAAGGCAAGGCAAGCGATGCGATACGACAAAGAGACTTCATATGCTTTCTGATTTGGAAACAAACCGTCATCGCACGCTGTTTCCTCCAAATACAAGAAGCGCGATAAACTGAACGAATAATGTAAATGAATCTCCCGGGTCGCAGATGCGAAGAAAGAAAAGGTTTGACGATTATTTCTTCCCAAATCCTTTCACCTTTTAATGATTAAACCTCCCCTGTTTTCATAAATTTTAATAGACCCAGTAATTTGTTGACTTGCATTACAAACTACTTTTGAACGAATCATCCCACTCTTCATTCGGTAACGATCGTCCTTTAACCTTGAAGAACAAAATGATCCACATGAAAGGCAGGTATTTTGAGAGATTTTTCCTCTTTCCTTCAATATGAAAGACTCTTTTATCGAAGGAATAAATAGGGGACTTTTACTGCACTGGGGGAAATTTGGTACAATTTGGTGCACAATGCTTTTCCTAAAGGACTATCCCGCGGTGTACCAGCAGCAAGGCCAGCTTTAATCAGAGAGATTTTGGATCCATAAGGGCCACATTGTGCGTATGGCACTACAATAGCTTCTGATAAGAGGGACAATAAAAGCAGCGATTATGTACACAGAGGGTAGGAGTACGCAACAGGGAGTGCAGGAACGCTCCATCAGAGAAACCCTTCAGCGGTTCAGACTGGAACGTGGAGAGTCCTCCTTCTCTTTGAGTTTGAGTCTCTCCCATGACCCTGTATGGGCCCTCCACAAGAAAACACTCCAGCATCACATCAAACCAAAGGTCACTCAGTTTCAACACAGCAGAGGAACAGAAGAAAGAGATCTGAGTCCGTTTTGAGCTCTTGAGCCAACTGGACAATCAGCTGCTTTAACAGTTTATTAATGACATGATCGGACAACACTGACTCAACAGACATTAAATTACAGTTTAATCTTGTTGCACTAATCACACTTGTGTTGGGAGGCATTTTCAGGTAATATCAGTCGACTCAGAGCTAAAACGGCTGCTTGTCTGGGGTAAGAAACGTGTAGATTCTCTACAGAAAAGGGTCAATATTCACACCAGAGGTGGACCTTTTTTTATTTTTAACCTTAACAAACAAACAAACTTGTGCTGGTCACCAAACATGGAATAGAACCCAATTCTTATCAACATAATTCATCCATTGCACTTTTTTTGAACAGGAAGCTGGATCCTCAGTGTATTTTTTTATTTTTTTATTTTTTTAAAACAAGCATAAACATGCATTTCTGTTTCTGTGTAACATGTATACACTTATCCACATACATTTTATACCAAGTCCAGCATCTTTTATTCTGAGGATCTTTTTGCCACCAACAATATATTTAACAAATATGTGCCTTTTGTTTCTGATTATGTTTACTACATACACATCTAGCATATCTTTAATGTGCGTAGTAATAAGTAATAAATATCATCAGCGTGTAAGCGCGAGCTGACACCTTGAAAATGGGTCAAATGGATAAAAGTAAATCCCACAAGCACAAACGTTGTCAATGGGGTCACTTTTAATTTAAAATCAAATCAAATAAAAGCAGAGCAGCATTTGACGCATAATGAAAAGTGATTTTTCTCCAACGGTGGATTTCTCATGGAGCTCACACAAGCTGATCAGGCACAACCAAAATGGCCGCATGTGGTCAATGGGCTGGAATCATCTTAATACTTTCCTCTTTAAGGCTTATTTACAGCTTTTTCCCTTACGAAGTTGGTTTCAGTGTAAGATCTCCCTGAGCAGACCACTTCACATGGGAACTCTTGTCTCGGAGATCTTACAGCAGAAATACTTTGAGACCAAGAAGTGTGAGACCAAAACCGACAGAATCGCAGAGAGGAAGTGCAGCATATTTACAGGTGTTACGTGTGTGTGTGCTGCCGTCTGAATGCAGGCTTGTGTTTCACCTTCCCAGCTCAAGTGCCCTAGTCCCTAATGATGGCGGTGTGCAGTAAGCTAACTACCCTCACAGTGGAGCAAGCCCCCAGGCTAGTGCCACATCTCTCCATCAAGGCCTGCCTTCATCCCGCTTTACACTGGGTCCTTTCCAAAGACACACACACACACACACACACACACACACACACACACACACACACACACACACACACACACACACACACACACACACACACACACACACACACACACACACACACACACACACACACACACACACACACACACACAGAGCCAATGACAAATAATTCATATTATGGCCTGCCTGAAAGTTTGCCACACTACCTCATTAAGCAGCCTATTGTAACTGGCTGACATTCTCTCAGCATAATAACATTCCTTGGCCGGGTTGTTTTTGAAGTGACATCTCACTAGAGGGAAACAGAAATAAAGAAATAAAAAATAAAAAAATAAAAAACAACCACCCAGTCGTGCTATGCTGTTTTTCACCTTCGGAACTCTCAAGGTGATGCAACTTTAGCTGCCAGGTATCAATAATGGATCCCTGTTATTCCTTGATATGGTACAAGGTCCAGCAATGACATATCAAATGAAGACAGAGATGTGCTTACCTGTGTCGTTCACTCGGAAAGAAAAACCGCTCTTTGTGTCTCAATAAATTACAGCTGCCGCTGATCTAGAGTGACAAGGACGGGAACAGAAGAGCACACACACAGTTTTAAACACCTTTGCAACCCTTTAAATCATCTAATTGCAAAGGCAAGGCCTCAACAGGCCGTCACTTCATGAGAATGCTGATGACCAAGGCTGAGGAGGCTTTTTGTTAGCACTGGTATGGTACATTGTAGAACAGAACAAGGGGAGTGGACTCGTATGGGGAAGGCATGAAGGAACACAAACCCCCTAGATCCTTCACCTTTCAGATGAGGTGACCAGCTCAGAAAAACACATATCATTTTGTTCAACGCACACCCTGAGATGACTGAAAAAATAAAAATAAAAGAAGAAGCTTCCACAGCCTTGTGTCCACGTGGACTTTTCACACACACATGCACACAAACAACAGAGGAAGATTTATTTGTCGTAATGAAGACGCTGGAGCTCAGTCCAAACCTCCATGTTGAGTTTGATCTCCCACTTAGAGCCGCATTGATTTGTTATTTTATTTTTTTCCTCTTTGCCACACGGTCCAGTGAACTTATTTCTGATACGCAGTGAAAACGAGTCTGTTCTAATTCAATTAGCAAATGTTAGTGTGGTCTACCAGAGAGAGGAGCTCGGCTGTGAGGGGGAGGAGGAGGAGGAGGAGGAGGAGTGCAGGGAGCATTAGGGATATGGGGTGTATGGTTTGATGAGGGTATAGAGAGGGGGTACGTGAATATGCTTCTTTGATGTGCTTGTTTTCACGCATGGCAGCAAATGGCAGAGTGGCAACAGTGTGGGAGGGTTTTTTTTTTTTTCTGAGTGGCAATCAGTCAGTTCAGAGGCGCTGAGCTGCTGGCGAGCCTACAAGGCATGTGGCTAGGTGCTCTCTGTCCTGGGGGCGAGACAGGGAGAGCTCTGACTTTTCCGGGGCAACAACGAGGCATGGGAGAGGAAGAAGAAACTTTCTCTGCAAAGTGAAAGAGGGGAGCGGAGGGGGAAGGGCGGGATCCTCCAAGTGAGACAGACTTGAAGTTGAAGCACTGACGAGCACTTCAATCTTCACTTCAGACCCAACAAGCGCACCAAACATGGGTTTTGCATAAACACAGAGCACTTCAGAGGCAGACGACGAGACGCAGATGAAGTTATTCGTATAACAAAAGGGAAAATGAGAGGAAGACGGAAAGCGAACCCCCCGAAACACGGCGAACGGGGGGAGGAGGAGGAGGAGGATGCCCCCCCCCTGCTAAGTTGGATTCTGCGGGCTGTCTTCCATCTCCCCCAGCAGATAGCAGGAGCGATAGTGGAGCGTGTTCCAGTCCTCCTGTAACGAAGTCCAGATGCACCGAGTCGGCTCTGGTCCTCATCATCATCGCAGTGACCTTGGGAAAACTACCTCAGCTGTGGGCTTGTGCTGCAGACGCCAGGCAGCCAAGTTCCATGCTCTGGGATTAGGAACAAAAAACAAAAAAAAAAAGAATTCCAGAGAAACAAATGTTTTCCCAAATGTCATGTGGCTTCGTCTCCCCACGCTGGCGGTCTTGATGGAGCAGGTTGCATCCTCTTCTTCCTCACGGTTTCTAACTGTCGACGTGAACCTGATTCATAACAAAGGTCACCGGAACGATCGACTGCAAAAGTCAAAATGCGTATTATTTTTTCATCGGAACACAAGAAAGCCAAAACATCTTTATCTAATATAACAATTCAAACAACTGAAAACAGATTCACTCAAAAGCAAAACATTTAAAAGAAATGAGTAATCTCCATTTTCTTCTATGTTGTTTAGTCTAGTTAGACGCATGCGTAAACTTGTTTAAGTTTAATAAAAGTTATGGAAATAAATGTTTTTTTCATAATTTATTCATAATTCCTGGCATTAAAAAAATGTGTTGTGCTTATTCAATGGTTAAAATTTAAAAAGGTAAGAAACTCAAGTTACTCTATTTCTTTATTATTAATCTAATGGATCAAAATCATCACAACATGATATTTGTTTCTTCCTGTATCTGAAAAAAAAAATAAAATAAATGGAAACCCAAACAGCGACACAAAACTGAGAGAAAATACAAGTCAAGATGGAAGAAATGATTTACGCCTAATAATAGTTGATTTGAGAAGTTTCCCGCTATGAGGCGAGAGTGCTCTCCACTGCGCGGCCCACTGAGTCTTCCCAAGTTATAAATAATAAGCAGACTGAAAATGACCTTAATAAAAGAAGCACTGAGACGGAGAGAGATGAAACACTCTGCCGGCACTGCAGTGATTTCAAGATGCAAATCTAAATATATCACATCATTGTAATCAATTAATCGTACAGGCTGTTCTCCCCTCTTTTTAGATGCCAAACAAAATAAAAAATAAAAAACAACTTTAGTTTTTAGAAGAAATAAAACCTAAAGTCTTGCTCCACTTTTCCCTGAAAATAAAAACCCTGGAGAAGGAGCAGTCGTCAATTAGTATTCGTAAGCCCCCGTGAAATTCAACAGTCTCAATCACTTTGCCTGAGTATATTCTTAACAAGTCGGTCGGCCTCATCCCTCGACTGACAATGGGAGCAGATCCCGTTTTTGTTCTGCATATTACTTCTTATTACCTCTCTTAGTGATGGGAGATTAGAAAGCACAAGGCGCACTGATGTGGCTGAGAATAGCAGGTAAAAACATTTCACTGAATTTCAACTCCTCAGTCAAGTGCAATGTATCATAACTTCAGTGGCTCACTGTATGAAACAAAAGTGGTGTGAAAGTGGGACGGCAAGTCTCATCGAGTAGACACAATTACAGTGCTGAGGATATGCTGTGAGCATCGGATGTAAGACAAGAGAGCCATTTTAAAGGAGATTAGTGCTGACACCTCCCTGTGTCTCAGCATGCAGTGATCACACTGCGCCAGCGACTGTGTGTGGGAGGCCTTTTGTCACTTGTACCATTCAAAGTGGGAGAGGGAAAACAAGCGATGGGATGACACCCAGCCGCCTCCGATAGATCAAAACCAAACTAATAAGCCAGGATGCTCAAATTAACAATGAGGCCTCTTGTTTAACTCGGCTGCTTGACTTCCACAGCCGAGGCACATCAACTACACAGGCACATTTAAATCCATATGAGGACGAGACTTAGGAAATAATGACTGCACTCAGCGTCGGTGGGAAAAGAATTTGAGGTGGAAAGAAGACCTTCTGTCAACACACTTTTATGTTAAAAAGTATGGCACGGCGCGTAATCACACACACACACACACACACACACACACACACACACACACACACACACACACACACACACACACACACACACACACACACACACACACACACACACACACACACACACACAAAAAAACTGCAGCACACAACACCTTTATAGCTTTATACTTCAGTTAAACTGCGGCGGAGACATAACAAGAGGCCAGTCATCCACTTAGTGAACCTAAAGCACACAACGCCCTCCCTTTGCAATAGTAATCCCCTGAAGAGGCTTGTTCAAAATTAATTTGGGCTGGTCAACAGTCGATAACACGCTCCCCGGAGACACACAGTTTAACCCCCATAGTGCTCAATGTATCAGAGCGCACACACTACAACACTCCAATCCACATTCCACTCAGTTGCCTCTCAATAGTGAGAGGAAAGGATTATTGACCAATTTCTGAGCTTAATGTACCTACAATTCACCCTCCAGGCAATCCATTCTCACCTCCTCCACCCACTCTCATTGTGCTGTTATGTTATCACGTTGTCATGTGGTCTGTAATTCTCTCAGATGATCTCCAGTGGCAGGAGGCGATGAATGGGACTGTGTCAAGTTGTTGTAAAGACTGATCTGATCAACCATTTAACAGAAATACATCTACTAAATGTCAATAGTTCAACTTAGAAAAAAAAAAAAATGTTTAAAGGGACAATTCTTATAAATTACTGAAGACCAGGTTGAAAAAGAATGTTTTTCTTCATGTGCTTTATAGTTATAAGGTATTTTGGGGATTTCTTAATTAATAACCAATCGTCATTTTCACACCAGCCACCTTATAATCATTTACACAACTCTCCTTATCATTTCAATTCCCATTCAAAGCCATTGCATTGTAATTAAAAAATAAGTTTTGACATTTTTCCCACAAGCAGAAGAGAAAAACGCAGTTTTGTGGTTTTGTTACAGCAGAAATACAATCTGAGAAGAGAAAAAATGACACTGTGGCCTAAACCCTATCATATAGTATGGCATACTGCTGTATTTTCATTGTAGATCACATGAAATATCTGACAATGCTGCAGTCAGCTTTGTGTTCAGCCATCCTCTCCAGACCTCTCTTTTTTTTTTGTGTGCATCTTCTGCTGTGAAAGTGCACGGCACATCTTTTAGTATCGTCAGCTATTTTCCAATGCTCCGAGTCCAAGTTCGGTATTCTGGCATGAGGCAATTCTGCAAAGGAAAACATAACAGCTTCCCCTGTCCAGTGTGTGTATTCATTCCTCCTCAATGTCGACGCTGTGATTCATCCCTGAGGGTCACCCCATAAAAAAGCTTCTCTGTCTAGTGACAGACTGAGGCAACGGTCGGCAAAAGCGTTGCAATTCCCTTGAACGAATTCAGGACACTTACGTCAGGAGATTTCTTTAAATGGTATCTGAAACAATCAGCAGAGAGTAAAATCCCCCGTCAGTCTTGTATAGCAGATTACGATTCATTTATATGGATCATGAGTGAGCAATTAGAGTGGAGAATGGAAGTTGATGAAGCTTTGGTGGATAATGAGGAAAGAAAATGATCATTCTGTTATAGAGAAGCTTTGTGGATGTAAAGATACGGCTGTATATATAATCCTCCTTTACTCACGGTTGGGCGCTGACACACAGCATTGTTTACATACTAAAGAAAAAAAGCTCTAAAGGATGAGTGACGGGGTAGCTCTTCTCAATAATCCTTTTCTTATCTTACCTTGTGGAAATGATTAAAATGGAACTGAAACATCTTTTTCAAAGGATAAACTTGTTTTTCACCTGCGTGTGTCAACATTGAGGAGGAAAATAAAACGGCACCTTTTGGTGCCAGCTATTCACAGCCGATCCAGCGCCCCGCATCTATTGATAACAAAACTGTTCTTCTCCAACCCTCACCTCCTCGGAGAGGAAAACCGCGAGCCCCGACCGTTTGGTGCTGCTGAGATGTGGATAGAGGAGCACACATGAGCCATTTTGTCGGAGCAAGTGGTGAGGGTTTGGCGGTGAGTGAAGACACCAGAGGAGAAGCGTCTGTATTGAGGTTGCAAAAGAGTGAGAGAGAAAAGAGAGAATGGGGCTCAACCCCCCCACATCAAAGCTTTTCCCTCCAGCGGTGTCTTGTGATATTTATTTATTGAGATGATTTTGCCAGAAACCCAGTGGCCTGGCTGTGCCCCCCCACTCTTTGATATGTTGCTTGGTTCTTAGCTGGCTGTCCTCAGAGAACGAGGGGTCGGGGGGTCAGCCAAAGAGACCCCCAGAGGAAAAAGCATGGCTCACAGAGTACACCTAGAAACACCACACACCATACCATATACACGTACACACACACACACACAAACACACACAAACAACACACCAGATGATGCACGGCAGAAATAGGGGCCGGTGGACGGGTGGAGGGGGGATCAGGCATTGATTATTATTAAAGGGCCAATGATTTGTTTCCTCCACCATTTGGAGGAACATGGCTCACATCTAAATGAATATCAGATTAACACCTTGAAGTTATTACAGCACATGCTTGTCAGCTTCTGTCCACAACAAGCAAATAAAACAACAACAACAACAACAACAAAAAAACAACAAAAATGTCCAATGACGTCTAAAGATGTGCTCAATCCAGCGCGCACACATTTCAAAAACACCCTCAGGCTTCATTTCTCTCATTAAAATAAACAGTGGCGAAACCATTCAACACCTTGCATTGAGATGACAACAAATGCGTGCGGATGTTTTGCACACACAAACATGGAAATCCGACCACACGAGCCACGCGCGTCCATACAAGGTGATTCTGATCCGGTCACATGACTGTCATGTGCCGTATGAGGACATTCCAGATCTATGTGGCTCGTCGCATTGTGATTCTCAGCGTCAAATTAAGTTGAGGTGTCATACAGTATGTACATGCCAGATACTTTCCATGTACTCTCAGTAATTCTTTAAATGAGCGACCCGGCTGCTCCTTCCTGGGTTCGCCACAGTGGATCATGTGATCTGCGCAGGTTTTGGGCCAGATGCCCTTTCCTTACACAACCTGAGCAGCTGAGCTTTAAGGGCTTTTCTCAGGGAGCCTCAGTGGTGACCCTTCAGCAGTGGGATTCACACCAGGTTACACGCTCACTCCCCTAACCTCAGGGCCACTACGTCCCGTGAGCCACAACCTTAGAATCTCCACAAAAACTGCCTGTAATAAACCAACCAGGAAACTGGATCATGTGTGTCAAACATGCGGCCTGCGGGCCAATTGTGGCAAAATCCTATCCGGCCAGCAGGATAATAATAAAAGATACGAGTAACTGCTGTTCTTAATTTGTGCCCTGGGGATGGCACTGTTTCGGTGAGAACAGAGGTCACAAGGCAACACTGAGACCTAAAAGCTGCATGGCAGATGGCAAAATGCCCTCAGCCAAGAAATCAGTGCTGCAGCAGTGGAAAAGCAGCTCCTTCATTGCTGGTGAAAAAGCATTAACATGATGTTGACTTTGTGGAAAAGAAAACTGCATGAAAAGGCTGCTGACATATTGAATCCAGAGAAGTGACACATCGAGGTAACATTATAGGATTTAAGATAACTATTTAAGTTCCCGAGAAAATATATAGCAAATAGTGCAATAAATATTTAGGAAACAGGAAAACCGTTGGAGTTGCTTCTCTTTGTCGTTTCTAACGTTATTCTGTTATCGATCCAGTGGACCTGATAGCTAACTGGACTGTGGACCCTGAACTAAAATAGTTCTGTTAATAACAACTATCTTAACATAATCATAGAAGGTAGAACAATTACCCAACAATACCAGCTTATACTCACAATATCATGGAGCAGATGTTCTGTCTTGTACTTTCATAAATGTGTTTTTTTTTTTAATTTCTTGGTTCAGAAAATATGTCATGCATAAAATGCAACATAAGTTTATAACGGCAGTTAACAGGACGTGAGAAAGCTGCAGCATCTTTTTCCGAATTATTTGTGTAAAGTGTTATCTTTATTAAACCACATTTTCTCTCGAAGCAATAGTTAATTGCTATATCAATACATCTATTACATCCTCTTAGAGTCACTACAACACAATGAAAATAATCATTTTTACAGCAAATAAATAAATTTAGCTTTTATTGGAAATTGAAAAAAAAATAACTTTTTAACTTTAGTGGCTTTTTGAGGTCAGGAAAGACTTAAATATCATATATATTATATTGTATATATGACCTTTATGACCTCACACATATATCATGTCTTATAAAATGTTCTCTTTCTAGAATCTGTGCATTTTTACATTGTGAATTGAATTGAATTGAATTGAATTGAATTGAATTGAATTGAATTGAAAAAGTTTATTTCAGACATGTGGGAACAATAACATATCATGTGTTGGTGTCCTGCAACATAATGTGTTCTAGTGTTAATTAAAAGAAATGCTTAATGTGCACAGAGCAAATGAATGAATCAATGAAAACACATTGCTGTTAGTGTCAGACTCATTTTAGAAATCATGCACAAGCTTTTCTCTATTTCAGAAAGTCCTGCAGAACTTTAATGACAGTAAACAAATCTGGTTACTTGCCTAATAATGGGTGGAGATTTGATTTGAGATACATGATTTATAAGATTATTTTAGCCATGAGGTCAGATTCTAATTCTCTTCAAACCATTTTGAAAAGACCGGATGAACTAGAACTCATCATGCCAACAATTTTCCTTTCAGATTGAGATTACACGACAGATGTGGTGTCATTCTTTGAATCTCAACATTTTGTTTTATTCCTCTACAAGCTCAAGTTCAATGTCACGCATGAGGAGAAAAGAAATGCATGTAAAGTTGCGGTCAACAATATTTTACAAACGCGATACACAGACAGACAGCTGAATCCATGCATACTAATGTTATTTATTATTTATTTTGGCAGTTGCTAACTCTGAATAAGTGAGCAGGGGCCCGGTCGCTGGGACCCGCATGTCAAAATCCTCCGCAGAGAATTGACAAAGTGGGAGCTACTCCTCACCGCACTGTAATTTCTGCCACAGGGGAGGGCATGCTCATCTTTTTTGTGTGACAGATCTCCAACATAATGCATTGTCAAATAATTCTTAATATGTCCGGTGTGACACGACGGCCGCGTTCTCAATATTCAGATTTGCTCTGGCTCATAAACTCTGCCGCCACCGCGTGCCATTGGCCCATCAATCAAGACATCGCCACCCTCACCCCCTGATTCCTCCCCTCTTTTTCACCTGTCAAGCCCATTTGAATATGAGGTGGCGCTTGGATGACTTCCAGAAAATAAGCTTCTGGGAGAACAAGGCCTGGCAAAGCTGTTTACACGTGTTGAAATTTTGATTGAGGAACACGCACGGCTCTCCTGTGCCAACAGATTTGACAGCCACTCCCACCCCAGCCAGAGGTCCTTCCCAGACTCATTTCCGTATTATAGGTTGTATCTGATCACATCGTGCTAAAAGTTGAGGCTTTATAAATCAATCTGAGGATCTGCCTCTGATGTCGACACTCATTGTTTAAACAGACTTTTATAAAAATTCCTTGGCAAACACACTGGCCAGAAATGAAAAGCTTGACAATGTTTGCTCTTGTTTGATGACAAGAACAAACATTGACAGAAAATATCAAGGACTGACAATCACTGCCCATCTTTCTTCGCCTCCCGTTCAATAACTCTCTATTTAGACACCCTCTATAATTGAGCTCGTGTAAACAATAATCCATCTAAAAGCAGAAGGGCCATTTAACACGGAGTGATTGTCTGCATATGAGGGTAAACAAACAGACTGCCACCGGATCTGTCATGTCTCAGACCCCTGCTAGATAAAGATGGATGGGGGAGTGGGGAAGAGGGAGGGGGCTGAGCTGAGGGTCCGGGACAGGCAGCAAAGAGCAACGTCAACTGTTCTCCATCCTCATGCATTAAATTCAAAAGAGGCTGGCGTACAAAACTCCAACTGATCAATTGTAGGCAAAAAGGAAGCGGGAGGGGGAAGGAGGAGGCGGACAAGCCTCTGGTTTGGCCTCCATGATCAGCACATTGGGCCAAATGATGTCATCCATCAGGATGGACACAGCAATTTGCCATCTATTTCCTCATCAATCAAACTTGAACGTTTGTACAAGGGGGGGGGGGGGGTATCGTGTGTGTGTGTGTGTGTGTGTGTGTGTCTCAGAAACAGGCCAGCGCCAGCGATCTCCACACCTAACCCGAATGCATTGAGTGGCATTAACAGTGTAATGCTTGTTATATCAGTGTGTGGAGCAATTTAGAATCTGCTTAATTTAAATCTGATGTTACAAATTCAACGCTCCATCATTTCTTCCCTCAGAATTCTAAGAGGTCCAAATAAAAGTCAGAAAATAATAAAATGTAAAAACTCACATGGTGGCTAATGTATCAGCAAACCTGGGAACAAGGAGACTGAAAGCAGACTTTATTCTTTCCTCCATAGCAGTCTATATGGTCGGTCTCTCTCTCTCTCTCTCTCTCTCTCTCTCTCTCTCTCTCTCTCTCTCTCTCTCTCTCTCTCTCTCTCTCTCTCTCTCCTTGACCCACTATCAGTCACTTTTCAGCTGTTGAGCCGTTTTGAACTCACTGCGCCTTTAGCCCGTAAATATACATTATCTCAAATACAATCCTCTGACTGCCGAGATGCTATCCGTGCTAAATTTTCCCCAAACAACTCTTAAAACACATTAAGTCCAAACTTTTTGTTATCTACTATAAACAGCTATTTAGCCACTGGCAATATTCCTTAAACTTATAAATATACATTTCCTCTCCTCTTGAAAAAGACCAATCTGAGCCATGTTAGTCTGAGCGACTCGAAGTTGCTTCAATCTTGAAATATCCACAAATGTAATTGGTGTAAAAATCCACCAACATTCTTAGTTTCTTGGTTGACTTATTCTGATTTTATTTGATAAAACAGTATTTCTGACAGCTGATCCATTCACAGATGACTCTTATACCATTTTGAAATTAAATAGATGTTTTTGGAAGAAGAAGAAAAAAAATCCCATCTAAGATGTACCACCTCAGTTTAACACCCTTTTGGTCATTCCAAAGTCTAGACTGAAGGTCAGAAGTGGGAAAAGTCCGCTCTGTCAGGACCATTAGGCTGTGGAACAAAGTGCCTGAGGGGATCAGGGCCTGCTTTCCCAAAAGCAACTCAGCACTGCGTTCACCTTTGCCCACTGGCCCATAATTGAACCATGCTGATCATGGCAGAAAGATGCCTCTGGAAATCCCAGCAGACAACGGAAAGATCCCCAGCTGGTGTGAAATCACAGAAGAGTACTAAACATCAGCATTAAAAGTGCAATCACTCCACCTGTCTCATCCAGGCCAAACGTACATGAATTTAAATCCAAGCTTGTTTATAGCGTTGCATTTTCAGAGCATGAAATACAAAGACACAAACCACAAAGCAATCTCTGATAGTACAATTTACACAATGCAGTTAAGCTGTATACTTAAAGGAAATTCAGTAAGCAATTTATTACTTCAACAGCTTATGCTTGTGTATCGAGTCTCACTTTCTCGCTTTCTCACTAACAAAAGGC
The DNA here is from genome assembly GCF_963383615.2 of Lipophrys pholis. Classification (NCBI taxonomy): domain Eukaryota; kingdom Metazoa; phylum Chordata; class Actinopteri; order Blenniiformes; family Blenniidae; genus Lipophrys; species Lipophrys pholis. Next base: position 1,406,236 of record NC_137635.1, on the reverse strand, counting down.
TGTTTGTAGCACGGATTTATGATGTTATTTACTCATAAAGTCTGAGTAATCATGTCTGTGTTTTTCATTCACAATAAGCAGGTAGGTGCATTACTACTGTCTCTGTGAAACACTCGAGAAAACTTTGATATTTAGATTGTAAAGAACAGAACAGCGCTGAGTAAAGTATAGAAAGGAAAGGTAACATTTTGGTGTCAGCATGTTGAGGAAAGAAAAAAGAAACCTTCTGCATCAGTTTGTTTATTCATGTTTTATTTCTTCTGCTTCATATGATTTTCTTCTTTTATCAGGAAAGCGTGTATACGAGGCCATTTCGACATTTCTTTCAAATTGTATAAAAAGAATTTTGAGTTGTTTAGGACTGAAAATTAACAAGTCGTCATTTATCCATCTCATTTATCCAATTTGGAGCCAATCAAATTTGATTTGTGAAGATAACACATATATATGCAATAAATTGAAGCAAAGGGTTTGAATTTTTAACAAAAATCCAGTGAAAAATTGATCTAATTTGCAGAAGAATTAAAGCTAGAAATTTAAAAATGCCTGGTAATGTTTATAATGTCAAATAAAAAAAACCCTCGTCTTTTAAAGGTTTCAAAAGTAAAAAAAAAAAAAAGGTGAGGAGACGCCTCAATTACACACTCAGATAAAAAATGTTCCATGTTGACTTTTATGCAAAATGTTCATATGGCTTCAGTCTTGACTTCTATTTCTGTTCCTGCCGTGATGAATAATCAATTTATCTGTGATCTAACAGCGATTATCTGCCCCAGCAGTTTGTGCGCCACCGCCAGCCTCTCCCTCATCACTTTCCTCTTCTTACATGGTGGAGATAATGCTCTCCTTCCCTGGGGGGGGGGGCGCTCTTCTCTGGGACTGGAGTAGATCAAGTTCACCTCATTATTAACCTACACACCCCCTCTGACCTTTCCAGCTCCCACCCACCAGGCAGCAACATGTGCATGTCATTGTGAACCCCCCCCCCACACACACACACACACACACACACCTCCCACCCTTTCACCCCGGCCTTCCTCAGTAGACCCATGTAGGGGTCCGGGGCAGATTTATGGTCCTAACAGATTAGTCCCAAGTGACTCAGAAGCTTTGTAAAATGTGACACATGACTAAGGGCTCGTACAAGTGCTTCTTGCATGATTGCTGAATAAGCAGAGTCAGGATGATTTAAGACTTCGCCAAGATGTCAAGATTATATCAAATGTGAAAAAGTCAACATATCTTTTGTTGTTTTTCAACCAGTGCAGGGCTGGATGGGAGTTTTTGAAATCCCTTTGCAAAAACAGATAATGAAACCCAGACAAATGACCAGAACTCATTTATTTAAAGAGCTTTATGAATCGTGAAAAAGTAGAAATGTACTAGGTATTTTGACTGGTCGGAAAAAAGTCACAAAAAAACCCCTGGTGGAGACTGGAGTGATGAAAGTGCAGGTTATTTGTAATCTGTAAAATACATAATCCAACCCAAACACAAAATATAATTATGCCCAAATGTGTGGTGCACTGGCGTGTTTGGGTGAAAAAACCATTTGAAATCTTGCTGCTTGTAATTATGTTTATCAATCAGGCGAGTGAAGGTGGTATATTGTTTAAGCTCCTTTGATTCTATAGTTTAAAATCACAGGAAATAGACGTTACATTCACATCTGAGGTCATCAGGTCATTTAAAATGTAAATTCCAGTTTGGTGCTGAATGTAGGTGAAGGCTGGGTATGGGTCCATCGCAGGGCAAACACAAATTCATTCAAATCCACCAGGAGAACTCAGAGAAAACACACAGAAAGAAAGAAAGACCACGTAAACGGCCTACAAGTCCAACCCAGACTTGAACCGGGGACCTTCCCGCTGTGAGGCGGGAGCAGTAACCACTGCCTCCCCATGTGGGGGTCTTCATCTCTTCTACAGCTTCAAGTCGTTGCTTCTGCAATTTCTAGTCCTCTTGTGAGCAAACTGCACGATCATGGCCTTCATGCTGTGTTCGTCTCCTGCTACTCGCTTCATTTTGAGGGTTTCAATTTTCACAAATTTCAAATTAAAAAAAGGGAAAATAAAAACGGAGAGGACTGCACAGGGAGGCTCCTGCATGGTATTCAGAGCCCAGCAGATGAGATGCAAAACAGGAGGACGGAGCACCGGGAAAAAATAAATATGCAAAAAGAACAAAAAGTGGGCCCACTGTACAAAACACACACACACACACACACACACATATTCCCTATTTCTCACTTACTCACTCTATTTCTCACTCTCTTTTTCACTCCCTTTGTCATCCAGTCTCAGTGCTAGCGAGAGTGCTGGCATCCACTCGGGCTGGGAGATGTTCTAAGACCTCTTCTTACTTTGTGCCAGCTCTGCTATACCCTAGTGGGTGTGCGTTTAAGTTTCCCCATCTGCTTCTGTTCACATTATCTAGCTCCAGGGCAGGCACCTTGCCTAAAATACACACATGCACACACATGCACTCACGCGCAGGCACGCACACACTCCGGGTTTCATCTTTGTGCTGATGACGCAGTTTTAGAGTTGTGTGAAGCCCACACACACAGCATAGCAGGGGTGTTTTTTTTTTTTTTTATCTTTACCTTCCTTTTCTTTCTCGACAGAACAGGCGAAATCAAGAGGCAGTGCTGGCCTCTGGAGAGTGGAGGCCGCTAACTTCCTCTGAGCGTTGTGATCACTGGCTGCTCATCCCTGGAGGTTAAATCAGTGGTGGAGCTCACAGGACGTAACGGGAGCAAACATCACTGGCGGTTCCGCTGTGAACGAGGGGCCAAATTTGCATCAGAGCTCGTCTTTTTTTAAATACCTCCTCAATCAGATCCTATTCTTCAGTGCTGGGTTGTGACTTTCGAGGTACGAGCATACAAAAAAAAAAAAAAAAAAAAAAAGCCCCAAGGGCTTCACATTATTACAGAATACTGATTATGAATAAGAAAAATGAAGGAACTGCGTAATATGTAAAGACAAACATGTAGATGCACGTCATGCAGTAATGCGACGCGGCTATGTGACTGAAGGAGGAGGAGAGAAACTCCAAAGCAAGTGTGGGAGTTTTGTTTCCGCTCGTAACCATGTGACACAGCTATGGTCTCGCTTTTATTCGCTATGACTGCCGCCATAAAAAAAGCTGATTGAGCTGTCTGCTCAATAGGTCAGGGGTCAAACTCATCCTGTCAGAAGGAGGCTGGTGGCGAGCCACAGGGAGGGGTTAGGGGGCAGTGACCTGTTGATTGTCCGAGGTATGATGGACCCGGAGGGGGCCAGAGGAAGGCCGCCGTGTGTGGCTCCCGTGAACAATAAAGAAAACCAGTGGTGACAAGAGGTGACTCTGGGTGGCCGGGCAATTTGATCAACACCTGACGCTCGCTTCCAAACCTGTGAGAGGAGAAGAGAGGGTCGAGGAGGAGAAAGAGAGAGGAAAAACACGTCCAGCAGGGGGGCTATTCTTCTAAGATTATTTTAGTTCAAAGATTTCGGCAGACATCATGGAGAGTCTTATTTTTATTTTTTTTTTATTTTTTTGAAACTACATCAGGGGAAGTTAAAAATAATAGAAAAAAAAAAAAAAAGCTCACCATGAGGTACCTGGCACAATCACATAGCTGTTACATAACAAACTAAAATTCATGAAATGCCTTCGTCCATTTCTGGAAGCAGCATCTTGACAAATTTATGCACGCGGGCTATTTCCGCCTCTGCTAACAAAAACCTCAAGGGCGGCGTCCGACAGGCCTCCGAGCGCCGCAGACCGTCAGTGATGACACTCTCTTTACTGGATATCAGTGGTGAAAACCAAGAGACCCTGACAGCCATGCGGCGGCCATCAAACAAACAATTTCTTCCCCATTTAAAGAGAAGTACCTTCGCATGCTTAGCTCTCATGTTTCTTTCAGTTCCTCGTCTGCGGCCCAATGTTTCATGGCCAACGCCATGTACGCCCGTCTACCCGCCTCCCCTCTCCCTTATTGCTTTACGTTTGCTTATCTGTTTGCCTTTACTTATTCATGTGTGCGTTTTAGACGCTCCTTTCGTGCCTCTTGATATTTGTCAATATGGGCTTGACCTCAGCGGGCCAAGTCTCTCCTCTGAAGTGCGAGCTGGCGATAGCCTTGAAAACAGACCTTTAAATTAAACGAGGGAGAACACAGATTGTTGTATAATTCATCCAGACCCCCCGCCGAGGATCCTCTGTGCAGTCGTGTTACTGTCTAGATTAGAATTTCCTTTTGTTGCTGCCTGTTTGTGTAATACACAATGTGGATCCTGCCAGGGCCCAGTAAATTACCTCTTTAAACATTCATTTGCCTTAACCAAGAGGAAGGGGGAGAGGGAGCGCAGGGGAGAGAGGAAAAAATCCTCTTGATTTCACATACAATGAATAAGTTAATAAAAAGATTTTTCCCTCTCCTGTGCATGCATTTTTCCCTCCACACTTGAAATCATCCTTACCAAATCAAAAAGTAAGAGAGAGAGAGAGAGAAAGGGAGGGAGGGAGGAAGAAAGACAGAGAACTAGAGTGAGACAGAGAATATCTGCGTGTGCAGAAGTACAACAACAACAAGAAAGCGAGAAGGAGTGAAGCCGATTGGAGAGAGAGAGAGGAAGCGAGGGAGAGAGAGAGAGAGAGAGAGAGAGAGAGAGTGAGCAAGAGAGAGAGAGAGAGAGAGAGAGAGAGAGAGAGAGAGACAGAGGGAAAGAACCAGATGAGCTCTTGGAATGATGTGCCTCATAGTCCCCGCTTGCGTATCCCAAAATACCTGGTGCTGGATATGTGAAAGCCAGGCGCACGACGGACGCCATTCCCCAGAGAGGCTCCGCTGGTATCATTAGCGAGGGAAACGGCGGGCTCAAGTGGCGTACAAACTTCAGCAAAACGTCAAGCGGGAGAAATGTGCACGCATTGCGCCTCTTTTTTCCCCTCCCCTCTTTCCCCCCTTTTTTCCTCACTCTCCCTCTCTTTTTTTCTTCTTTCCCCTCTCTTTGTGTTGTGTTTCAGACACGACACCACTTCTTCTACCAAATTAATATTTCTCAAAATAAAAGCCAGGACAACTTTAAACTAGCGAGTGAAGAAAGGGGAAGGAAGAAAGGAGGAGAGACGGGGTAGAGAGAGAGGGAGAATTTGGTTCGGTTTGCACGCTTCCTGTGAAGTGGAGCCTCTGTCTTCCTGCTCCTCTCATTTTGAGGTCTGTGGTTTTGTCGTCTCCGACTCGGAGTCAGCTCAATCTAACTGATGAGGTCGTCACAACTGCTTATGCATGCCAAATGAAGGAACACAAGCGAGCAACTCGGCGGGACATTTCCATACAGTTTGTATCATAAGCAGAAAAATCTTCCTTGACCTGGACGAAGTGTCGGCGCACGGCAGGACCGTTCTGAGCTGAAAAACAACCTCCTGAGCCGACCCAGCCCGGAATCACAATGTCTTCAGTCACAGTCTTCCACTTTCGGTACAAACTTCTCCGACACCTATTTATTGGAAATCAAAGTGTTTGTCGGTCATGTGACAGTTGACACTGATAGGAACCATGGAGTCACGTCCAATTGACTCTTAAACCCAATCCTGGCGGTTCACCACCGGGATGGCACGGCTCCGCCGCGCAACGGTAATCAAACGGGACAACGAGCACCCTCCGACAACCGGCTGGCGAGAGGAGCCAAATGTGTCTTTTTCTACGTGGTGCAGTCTGTCGCAGACGTAATTACAAGTTAGATCTAAATAAACAAACAGCTGCAGCCTGACCGCCCCTTCAGGAGCTGTTTGGCGGCTGCTGCTCGCTTTGCCGCGGCGTTCGAGCACAATCACAGCAGAGAGCAAAGAGACATGTTCTATATCCAGTCCCCTGCACTCCCGGCAGCAACTAAACCTGTTATCATGCAAGACCTCATGTGCACTGCGTACGTCCTAATGACAACTCTAGTATGAAGATAAACATACACAACACATACATCCAGACTCACAAAGCACAATTTTAGAGGTGACACCCTAGAGGGGTGAAACAGAGGAAAGCACCACGAGGGTGGAATTGTAAAGTAAACTTACAATTAGCTCTTTATTTTAATTGAAGCAGGCCCCTTTCAAAATGAATTGGAGTGCCACTGAGGCTCAACCTAAGTATCGAGTGGCGCTAAACTTGGAGTGCGCCGGGCTGTTTTTCAACTGTCTCGTTTGAGAAAAGTGAGACAGACAGGAACAGATACAAGTCAGGGGAGGTGATAGTCAAATCCCAAACAGAGCCGCACTCTGCCATTTCAAAGAAGCATACTTGTGGTGAGCCGCGACAAAACCCAGACAACATACAGAATGCTGCCTTCCTTCGGGGTGAATTACAGGTGGTGAAACAATTTAATGTGTGTGCCGTGCACTTGAGTGTGTTTGTGACCAACGGATGACACGAGGGAGGACGGTCATTAATGAGTGACATTGTTTACACAGGCTCTGTGTTTAAACAGCTGGAATCTGGGCTGATATCTTGAGTCAACATGCTGCAGGTTAATGTCATCTGCAGATGTAATCCGAGTTGACATGTCAGATGAAAGGTTCACCTCTCGGTATAATATCCTGACAATACTGACAGCTATGTTTGTCACAACATTAGAAGGAGAAGCTTTCGTGAGACGACTGCTCAACTCCTCTGACCTTTCTGTTTGGATGTTTCTGATAATGTGGCGCTTCGATAAGTTTCTACGGAATACCTGGGGGGTCGGATAAATTAATTGAGGTGAATTTAAGTAATGAGTGGCACTATTTCTGTGTGAATATATAGTCTGTGACATTTTTGAGTGGCTTTTACATCTTAATACATTATCCTCAATGCCATTTGTGATCAATAGCATAAAGTTTGTCAACGTTTTAATGAAACTAAAATGTACTTTTATGTAGAAATAATATGTAAGTAAATACACACGCACACGATTTTATATTCGAATATAAAATTAATAGTGCTACTCTCAAGTTAATTAATTTAAAGAGAAACATTATAGTGGGAAAAGGACGCCCAGATTTTATTACACAGCTCTCTGGCACCCCCTTGATCACGCCCACGTCTGGAAAAGCACTTTTCAAATACACTGGACAATAGAAACTGGTTATTAAAGGTTGCAGATTGCAGTCATTGTATGAAGTTTTGAATATTTAAGGTTATGTGTGTACTTATATATATATATATATAGTCATATTTTGTGAAAAATGTCATCGCAAATGAGACAAAACAATTAAAATGATCATTGTTGATAAAGAAAAACTAAAACAGGAATACACACTTCACTTAACTGACCACTAAGTGTGCACCGAAAGCTGTCGTGATCACGCAATGCATTTCTAAAGTAGAACAAACAAAGTCTGCAAACAAGAATTGGGAAGCCAAAAACAAAGCAATCTGGTTAATTGTCGCCAGCAGATATGCAAATAGACTTCTGGTTAACTTTGTCAAAAAGACACAAGTGGCGATGAAGAAATAAGAAATAAATAAATAAAAAATAAGTACAGCTGCTCCACAGTTAATCCACATGCCTTCTGGCTGAAGCTGCTGTAAACTGTCCCTGGGAAATGGACCCTGCAGATGTGAATTCTTCAACTCTGTCATTCAAAATCTGTGCTGTTACTTTCTAGCTCACTGCTGTTCTGGCAAAGTGAGAAGTTCCTACAGTGATTTTAGGGAAGAGGATTTCTTCCCCCACTTCTTGTACAGAAAAGCCACCAGGTGTGTACGAATCTGCAGAGCACCGCCAGAGAAATCTCCACTGTGAAAACACGTGTTTAGTTGTGTCAAACGGCCGTTAAGGGTCACTTGACATTTTGCACAATGCAGCGCCTCGGATTTGACTCATTGCCTGAGTATCAATATCATGACTAAAATATGTTGAGCATAGTTTGTCCATCAACACACACATCCCAAAGAGAAATGCAGAAGGAAATTTAATTAAATTAAAAAATCTCAGCCAAACACCTGCCAAGTGGATTAAATGAAAAACCAAAAAGAGTTGGTGTCCCAGCTGCAGAGAACCTGCAAGTTAAATGATGTAGATCCAGAGTAAACAGAGTTGAAAGGTCGGCCTTTCATTTTTCAAACTGTGCTACACTGTCCCCTGCAGAAGCATGAGACGTTGATGGTGGTTTTACAGCAGCTAATGTGCTGATAACACATTACATTTGAAGGTTTCCGTGCTTTGAAACACTGGTGGATGAGGTGTGGGAATCCAATCCATTAGATAAAGCTAACAGTAATAGGTATCCCATATCAAAGGGATATAGTTTAAACTGCAGGGGCTTCGGATGCGCTCATTGCTATTTATTGTTTTAAGTGGAGCTTTATGCACAGGAGGTGATATCAACACTAACAAAACCCTTTCAACAGCAGTGGGCTTTGAGTGACATCAAATGTGTGTATTAACCAACCTCTTGACAAGCCAAGGTGATTCATCTCAACTGTGCTGCCAGTGTGTGTGTGTGTGTGTGTGTGTGTGTGTGGGGGGGGGGGGGGGGGGGGGGGGCTTTATGGATGTTCCTAATTCAGATATAGTGATTTGAATGTAGTCTAATAACACACCAAACTGAAAATTAACTATTTTAACTACTCCTCAGAAGTGATTTTCAAAGTGACTATTTTCTTTCAAATTGTTCCAGAAATTCGACTTTTCCTTTTCAGCCGGTTTGGAATAAAAAAAAAAAAACAACAACAACAAGCAATGGAAAAATGAAAATTTAAACACAAAAATCCTGAAAGACAAAAACCCAATTTCTTCCCTTCAAAAGGATGGACTTGGTGCTGGCTTAGTACAATAAACTGTTAAGACTGAATCTCTTTGTGTGTAGCTTTCGGTGTGTGTTAAAAAAAGAAAGAAAAGAAAACCGTCATATACTGACAGCTCACCAGATTCCTGAAGCCTGGCGGCTAAACCCAATGCCATTCTGAAAAACAACAAGAGGCCCTAAAATCAAAGTCCCCCTTCAGCTCAATCACTCTGGCTGCCTCTCCCAAACACTAATAATCACTTTCCTCCCTTCCTTTTTTCTCCCTTGTGTGAAACATCGCATTGCCTTTGATTGGGCTGTTTAAATGATTAGCACACCACCTCGGCAGAGACGGCTGGCAGTGGCACCGGGGAGAAGGGGAGCGCGAGCCTCCCGCTGCGTGTGCCGAGATGCACGGTGTAGAGATGAGGCATGGACCCCCTGTCACATCACAAGAAGATGGCGTCCAATAAACACTTGCAATGGCCACAACTCTCCCCGCGCAGTTTGTCTAGCTTACCTACATGTTTTCACTTAGTATTTGTTCCCTGGAGGGTTGTTTTATGAAGGGGAGTTGGGCGGGGGCACCTTGTTTTCTTACATAGCCGGGAGACTGATGCAAATCTGGGTGCAGATATGGTGTCACCACTGCCAGCTAAGAATAAATCTTACATTTAATATCTGTCCACAGATAAGTCCAGGGAGAGAGGCGTAATTGTCAGCGCTGAGAAACAGGTCTTCCCTGTACACGATCTGACGCATGACCACAGTGATGCACACGGTGACAATACCTTCATACAGAAAACCTTTGTAGGGAAAAGCAGCCTTGATTCCTGTCGACTCGAGAAGCTTCGTCTGAAGGAGTTGGATTGTGGTGACCGTCGGTCCCACTTCCTCTGGGCTGACCGGAAAATTACAAGTGGTAGACAATTGGAACAAGCAAAAATATGGAGGCAATACCAAAGCCAGATTTTTTTTTATTTTTTTTGTCTTCCCTACTTTGAGGACACAACTTTGGTCTCAACGCCCAGAGTCTTAAATGACTAGCATGGAGAGAGACTTTGATGTGACGATCATTCCCAAGTTAATTTGTCTTCAGTCACAAGTGCTCACGGCATCGAGTGTGCAATCAGCTGAGAGACAAAGAAACACCACAGAAAGAGAATGATATCAGGATAATGTCCTCACTTTGATACGCTGGGTGATCGGTGCCTTCCTAAAGGCTAGATTCTAAATTAAGACCCATACAGACAACACATCAGTAAGATAATGCTATTATGCAATGTCTACACGTTCATCATTTTCTTTGCTCTGCGTTTATTCCTCGACACATACTCGCAGGCACTCGCAGGCAAATAACAAACACTGACTGGAAAAGTGACTAAAGTTATAGCTGCACTATCTGAAAGAAAACAGACAGTTGTGTCTAAATTAGATGCCAAAAAGTTCTCATATCTGAAAAGCAGCTGATGTCAATGTCAGCAAATTTTCCTTTTATGTGGGAAGTGAATCGTTTTCCATTTCCAGTCAATAAGGAAAAAAGGCAAACCGGTTCGGATATCAGAAAAAGCAATAAATTAAGCCATACCTTAAGAAATATAAACAATTTTAAACTGTACAGACACTGTAAACAGTCAATATGTGTTCCAAGGCAAGTTCCAAGTTTACTTGTGCTTCGGATTATAACAGTCCTACATTATAATTTCACCAATACAAATTTAGATTACCAGCTTATACGTCAATAGAAATTGATGAAATCTGAATATATGCATTTTGATCAACTAAATATATTTACTTTTATTCTTCTTTACTTCTTCAGGTCAGTTTCTGTGACTATAGCGTCATGAATTCATGCGTCCACCTTGATGTGCTGGACTAGATGCCTGAAAGGGATTCAGCATTGTAAATTCTTCATTATCTAAACCTTCAACAGTTTTACTTGCCTCTGTTTGCATTTTGGTTCATTACTGCAGTTCAGCCACTCTTTTTTTCACAAAAGGTCCTTTAACGGAGAAATAAAGGCCTCGTCTATTGATAAACGTAGATGTGTAAAACTGCAGCCATGTGATCATAAACCATATCTGCATCCTTCACTGTTACTTTAACGAAGATTTCCAGAGCTGTTGGGGTGATTTTAATTTAATATTTAATTTTTTGGTTTATTCACAGAGGGGGAAAAAGCCTCTGTTTTCTGTCTCTGGTGAGCAAAGCTGAGCTGTTTCAAAGAACTGCCGGTTCGTTGTGCTCTTCTGCCACCCGGTGGCCGCTGGGGAGAACAGAGAAATCTCTCCAAAGAGCCTTTTTTTTTTTTTTTTTTTTTTTTGCCTGGAGAGGTTGATCACTCCTCATCCTGCATCAAAATATCATGATTGCATCTTTGGAGATTCTTTGCCATCAGCCTGGAAGGCAAAAATAATATTCTCTCAACTCGCTTTCCCTCACATCCTTCTGTCTTCTCTTCTCTTTATGTCTTTGTCAGCGGCATGACAGCTGATACGTCTTTAATGACGAAGACAATTAACTTTCTAGTGGGTGCAAAATAGGCAATAAGGGGGTTTGCAGTGGGGTGGGACTTTTAAAGACAGAAAAGGGAGCTATGTCTGTTTACCCACGTCATCATTAAAGTGACGACCAACAGTAGCCCAACGGGCTCATCTGCATAATTGAATAGAGTTAAGAGTTGCACCAAAGCCCATGATTTCAGGCTGCGTGTGGACTCTGGAGACTCAGTTTCTTCCTCTCGGTACAAACGTCATCATTAGACCTCCTTAGCCCAGCACATAACAAAGAGTTAGCTCATTACTGACAAAAATATCTTTGCTAATGTCCCCCTCGCTTTGCCCGATTCTCTTCTAATCTCTCTTGGCACAAATGACTTCAATTTCATGATGATAACATAGGGAAGAAGAAGGAAAGAAAAAAAAAGAAGAAGAAGAAGAAGAAGAAATGTGCAGAGAGGAACTGGAAGGGAAAAAGAAACAGCTTCGGTGACATGGCCACACTGTGTACAGAGATAGGTATGCCAAAATACAGAGGAAATAAAAAGAAAGGAAAGAGCTTTCTTCCTGGCAATATTGCTGCCAACATCTGTCACCGGCAATGCTGGCTGTGTGAAGGTGTGTCTGCGATCCATACTGTAAGTGCCATCCGTGTGTATGGTTGTGTATTTGCCTCTTAATGTGGAAGAATACATATTCATGTTGTGTGAGAGCGCGTACATCTGTGTAGGAATCCGGCAAAATGTGTGTTTATGTGCTTCCGTCTGAATGTCTATGGGAGTAAGCATTCACATGCATGAGTACTTGTGTTTTTCTTCTTTTTTTTTTCATATGTACATCCAAAGCCTCTTCTGCTCATTTCCTGCATATTTTCTATGTTTGTGAGAGGGTATGTGTGCAGTTTTTTTGTTATAAGTGTGTGCGAGGCCAACCCATACATCCAAAGCTTCCTCATTTACCCCACATTTGTAGGTTTGTGTAGGTTTTTGTGCGTGCTGGTGTGCGTGCGTGTGCATGTGTACTCCAGCGTGCCATTAAGATGAGCAATGACAGCTGTAGCCTCTTCACCCTGCAGCCCTCCTTTCTGCTTCGAGAAATGTGCCTCCTGCTTGTCATAGAGGATCTTGGCCTCTCGCTACTACCATATATCAAACTGCTGAACAGAGGTGGATAGAGTGCAGAAATATTTTATTCAAGTACAATCACGGCAACTTCAGTAAATGCCCCTTTTTAATAGTGTCACAAAGCCGACTTCTGTGAGAGCTGAGCGGAGTGATAGAAAGGGGCTTTTAAAATGAATCACAGGGAAGTAAAGACCCTCAGAAAAAGGTTCTCTTGTTCTCAAAATAACTTCTCAAGGAGAATAATACAAGATAAAATAACCAGTTAATTTCCACCTCTGGTCGTGAGTGTGTCTTACAGATGCAGGAAAAGAGGGAGAGAGAGTGACGCTAGAATGATGGTCCCTTCAAGGCAAAGGAAAACTAAAGTCACTAGTGAATCAGGAGAGGGGACATATTGTCAAACCTTTTTACCGCAAAGCTTCAGTGAAATTCTTAACAAAAGAAAGGCAAGAACATGACTGTGATCTTGGGAGAGAACCTAAGGAGAAATATAAGACAGATAAAAAGAAATATAATAGAGATAAAAAGAAAGTTTCTATGTAAATATATGATGTATATTTAAAAACAGCTCATTATATCCTTTCTTGCTCTGTTACAAGGCCTGCAGCAATAAATTCTTAGTCAATTTGAAGACATCAGGACACGTGCAAAAGCCATCATACAAATTTTAGTATGCAAAGTATGAAACCGGCTATCACAGAGAAGACGATGGAAGAAAATCGTAAGATTGAAAGCCTCAAATTAGTTTTAGTGCAAGCCATACAAAGTTTACCTTAAAAACCGTAACAACAGCCAGATGTAGTTAAGGTAATACTGATAGAAAATACATTAAGTTTACGTGTTGATGGTGAAAATACATTGTAATGATTTACGACGGCGGTAATTACATACGAGTATCACCCCTGTGACAGCGGGGAGAATCGCTTAGATCAATACTAAATCTCGCCGACCCTCAATTACTATTGATCATTGAATTGACACAGAGGAACAGTCAATCAGCACACCAGGACAAATATTAAAATAACCATCTGCTGTTGAGAATAAAACGCTCTGGAGCAGGAGGCCCACTACAGGATTTAAAAATCCAAATATGATCTTTCCCCCTGTGTAACGGCAACCCGCTTCAAACCCAATCCGACCGACACCAGCATCACATAACTCAGAGCCCTGGAGCTCCGGCCGAGGTCTCCCTCCTCTCAGCCATCTCTAGTAGACGGTTGAGATCCAGCTTCTCCTCTGAACGTCTAAAAAGAGGAGCGGACCCGGTAATGCTCCGGTCTCCTCTCTCCAACCATCGCCCCTGTTCGAGAAAGACTCAGTGCTTCTGCCGGGCTGATTGGCCGGCTCAGTGCAAGGACCAGATAGGATCTTTCTATTTGCCCACGGCAGGGCTGCCTCTTTATCAGCGTTACCTCTGGAGGGGGTTTATCTGGCCTGCTGATAACAATGTTTTCCCTTGCCTTGCTCCCCTCCCCGACGGTTTGTTACACTAGTAAATGGGAGTCAAGGCAGCAGCAGCAGCAGCAGCAGTCCGACGCTACTCCTTGTAAACAAGGTTGGCTCGGTTTGCTTTTTAACGCCTCAGTGGCGTGTGAGCAAGGAGAGAGTTAAAACATTTTTTTTTTTTTTAAAAGTGCGAAAACAATACCTTTCACACAATCTACCCTTCCTCACCCACCAACGCAAATGAGTAAGAATTAAGTGTTTATTAACATACTTATAATGCATTCCGCATTATTCTTACACGCCTTGTGCAGTGTGGTCTCAGCCCTGTTTTTCACTGTGCTGCTGCCAGTACATCTGTCGCTGGAGTGAGGCCAGCTTGACAAATCTGTGCAGAACAAAATGCACCGGAGCTCATGGAAGCAGCACTAAATAGCGTCTGTGTCAGATGAAACCTTGGCCGGTGCAGGAGGTAGTACTTAGCAAAGTGCACCCGAGTATAAGTTGTAGATCACTTTCTGAGCTTGGCTGGGGCGAAACCTTCAACATGCTTTTTCATTCATGCCGTGGTGGGAAAAGCCCCGCGTTCTCTGCATGGCCGAAACATCTGTAAGCTGTTGGAGAGACACAGCCCAGAGGAAAACATTTACCTAACAGAATACTAATTCTTTCAGGCCCTAGTGTCAACACTCCGTAAATAAGCTTGCACATATGGTATTGTTTTCTTAAGGTGGGTCTGGGAGAACCATTCTGGCAGTTATAATCTGCCACATCAACCCTTGAGGTTTCCTGAATGTTCCTCTGGTTCTCACTTCGCCGGTTTTTGGCCGGTTCTTTACTTCAACTCGTCTGTCCACACTCTGTCTGTCTTCTCTCTCCGCTAACACCTGCCTGTTTCTATTGTCTGTCCTTTTCTCTGCAATTTCTCCGTACATTCATCTTGGTTAGACGTGTACGAGTATTGACTCAGGTTTTAAAGCGCATCGTAAACCTGTGACGAAATATTAACGTACGGCAAACAGCACCTGTGTAAATCAATGAAACTCTTCTGTTTAGGTATTCAGATTTAGTGCTCGATGTACTGACACTATAAATTTGTGTGTCCCCATATTTGGCTTGGGAAGAAAAAAAAAAAAAACCTTCACGCTTCAAAACCGGTGCAACATTTTTCAAACAAGTGGGGTGCCGGAGAAGTCTTCACAGACTATAAGAATGGCATCCAGCTAATGGCCTACCATCTCCAGCTCCCTTGTAGCACAGTTAAAACTCCGCTTTTATGTCCCTGCAATGAGTATGAGCATTCCTCTTTGGGATGACTGTCCCAGATTTAAAGGCTTGTCAGACACCACTAGCCCTTTATTTTTCCATAAACTCGTGTTTTTGTTTTTTTTAATCTTCTGCATTTTGCACAAGGGAATTCTTGCTGCAGGAATCGTGTTGCAATGGATTATACGAAAAATGTCCACAACTGGGAGTTGAAATAGAAGCCTCCTTCATCTTTGCCTTGCAGCATCTTTTGTTGTGATGCTTGTGTTGCAACGCTGGAGCGCAGAAATATTCAAATACACAAGAATTATGGGATTGCAAGTTTAATTTCAGGTATTGTAGTGCAAGTTTTCTTTTTAATAAAAGCCTAGGCATGCAGATGACGGTGCGAGCAGTGAACAACCTCTCAGTGAATGTCTTTATAATTGGCATTAGTCAAACATCTGCAAGCTGCTGCAGCTCATCAGAGCTCCTCAGTAGCCAAACAGGTCAGTGTTTGTCTAAGAGAGAAAATGGAGATATTCAGTGCTGACAAGTAATTCTGTGATTGTGTCAGCCGCTAAGATACATAATTCAGTGCTTTTAAACTGGACCTGTCTGGTGAAGTGAGCGGTGCTCGTGTTGTTTCTTTAGTACATCTGTCTCCTCGTCACTTCTGGAGTCTGACATCTCTCTCAGCACCGTGGCACAACGGAGGAAAGAGCACTTCCATGGCGCAGGTAAGCCCGCCAAGAGATGGAAGGCCCCCCTCATGAATAAATGATTGTGACACGCAGCAATAATTTGCATCCGTGTAAAAGTGACGCATCAGCGCTTTTGTCTGCCAAGAAGTCTAGAGGTGTGTTTTTATTTTATTATTTAATGGAAAATGGCTTTCATTAACAGTGGCAAACCAAAAGGTGTTGACAGCGATGCACCGACTTGTCAAGCCGATCACAGCCGGTTTTTCAAGCCGATCACAGCCTCTGCCTTCTTTTCTCTAATTAGGCATATGCTGGAGGCATCATAACAAACGGCTGAAACAGGTTTGTCCTTGCCTAATCCGAGGAACTAATTTTTAAGGTTATTATGCAAATCGATACTGTTTACAAACATGAAAGCCGGCGTCCTATTTTTGATCTGCCACATCGGTTTTCGATAGCTTAAAGCCCCGCTCGGCAGGCGTCATGTCAATAACAACCAGCGATCGATCGGTGGCAGTCTGAGGGGGATTGGGACAGCGGGGCCTTGAGGTGTGGAGGGGGATTTTCATCAGCTGAAGACTGAGGCGCAGCCACGCTCACAGCACCCCCCCCCCAACATCCTCCCTGCATGGACACTCAGATGACAATGTGGTTGTTGTGATGCTGAAACAGGAAAGAGGGTTTATAGCTTTGAGGCACTTCTCATTTCAGTGTGATGACTAAGATCTACACAGTCAAATCTGATTTCTTACGATCACACGACTGTGACTGCGTAATCAATAGCATCCCGAAAAGCCTCCATATTGCCCACATGTACAATAAGAGGATCCAGTTCTCTGGAGGTTTGAGACCACCACAGTGACGGAATGAGGAAGTTTAAAACTAATTTTCTATATATCTGAATACAAAATAAATCAAATGTTTACAGAGGGGGTCACAGTATTTGTTTAAAATGTTATAGATTAGGATTACCAAGTGCACGTGTGTCTTGTTTGCTCTGGTTTCTTCCTAAATTAAGAAAGTGACTATATGATCCCGACATCAAGTCTTTGCAAGGGTCAAAAAATATATATATATATAAAAAAAGAAAAATCTCTTTTGTTTGTCCCATAAACTACTGATAGTGTTGGACACATAAATAAAAAAGATTTGTTCTCATCATAGTGATTTTCAAATCCTTAATAGAAATTTGGAGACGCAGAACATGAGTACATATACAGCAGATATTAACTGAAAGGAATTAAGTGAAGGTACATTTTTTTTAATGCTTCTATGTTATTTTTGATGCATTAACGGATTGCAAAGTATTTCAGTGTTAATGCATCCAAGCTTTTGAATGTTTTAAAATGTAAGCAGCCCATAAAGCCCATAAAACTCATAAAGAAAAATAGAATGAGAAATAATAGGCTATATTACACTGTGGGAATATTCAATATATCTGCATTATATACAATAATCAAACGTGAATGCTGTTGTCTGGCATTATTTTGAGTCCATTCAAAATTTATGACGGAACGTGAGGAGCAGACGGCTATTTATATACGTTTTATATGGAGCACTCAGTACTTAAACAGTCAGAGGAAGGATAAACGGAGACAGAGAAAAGCTTTAAATATTGCAAAATAGGATACAGCCCTTTTGAAATTATTGCTCATATGGTAATTGTTGGGCCAGCAGATGACCTGGCAGTTTGCCATTACTATTTACGCCATTCCAAAACATCCGTCTTGGCATTTTTTTTATTTATTTTTTTTAAATACATTATTTCAGCATTTTACTGTGCTGTTTTAGTGCCGGCCTGCGATGAGGACTCGAGCTCCACTGAATGTTCACAAAAACATCTGTAGGACGTGGATCTACAACTCATTTGTTCTTGAATTCTTGAACTTTCTTTGAATGTATTGTCAATTGTCTGTTGTTAGAGGCAAACATGTCTCACAACCGTGCCGGTGCTGTGAAAAATTTCCACGAGAGCAGAATTCTTTTGATCTCCGATGCACCACGACGTGCACCTGTCAGTCACATGAATGGATCAACGACACACATCCCTGATCAACACACGCAGCAAGCTGTTCTGGCCAAAGCGCAGCCTCCTCTTCTCTGGATCATGCGTTGCAGCCTTTAGCCTTCAAAACTTCAAAGCTCCCAAGGCTAAACAGAACTGTGTTGTGTACACTTCCTGGCTCTAACATGTTGGCCCTCCTTTCCTTCCATCGGGCCTCCAGTTACTGAACATTATGCACCAAGTACGTCCAGATAACATTTTCATTTAGGCTGCATGGCTGTAATATTCTAAATGAAAAGCAAATGCTGTAAAAAAATCCTTTAAAGATTATAGATTGCAAGATTTGTTTTGTTATGATTTGACATTTTTAAACACGAACAACAATTATATTTAATCCTTGACTGAAGCTTGCGATGTAAAATTGACATGGATCATACAGTCGGCATTTTATGACAAAGCATGAACTAATGCTGCAGTAACATTGTTCATTTTTCTTGTTTGCTTTGAGATAGAATTTTTAATCTCCAACTCAGGGACAGTTTTCCGATTTTTCCCCCCGTCTGCATGACTACCCCCTTCAGTCACAGACAGTTTTGTGATTTCACTGTAAAATCAATCAGTTGAAACTGTGTTTGTTTCTGATAGGAAATGCAGATTGTAAGTTTTCAAACTGAAACAAGAGCACAGTTTCACTCCTTTTTTTCTGCTTCACCCTTTCTCTCAACAACTACCCGGTCAAGTTCAAATCTTTGGTTTTCTCCAGTGATTTCATTCCAGCCATTCATTTATCAAGTAATTTATTCATACATTTATTTGAAGCATCACTCAATAGCATCTGACCCTGGTGCCCCATCATCCAACTCTCCCTTCCCGAGACGGAGCACAAGCGGTCCCTCAAGAGCCAGGCAACGCGGGTCAGAGGCAGAGTTTACATGGGGAGGGGGCGGGGGGCAATTTTCACAATGCGGCAGTGTTAAGCGGGTAATCACAATATGATAGTGCTCTAGCTGCCGGGGTCATGTAAGCTTATGAATGTTAAAGAGGAGTGTTTTAAAGGCCCTCAAAATTACCCCAGATATCAAACAGTGACCTTTTGTAGAGACTACAACTCGCTATGATGATTAGAATTACAATGTGTGCTGCTTTTGCCAAATTCCACTTCAGGAAATGCAAAACCCTTTCAAACTATTCTTGACTCATGTGCAGATGAAAAATACAGTATATATAGTATAAGAACACGTAGAGGGTGGCTTCGTATAAAGTGTAAAACAATAGATAGAAAGTTTCAAATCCCAAATTGAATCCCGAACTAAATTAGGTCTCTTACTTGAGGAAATATTTTGAAATATATGCCCTATAAAACATCTTGAGAACTAGATATTCACTGTCAACACGGGTGTTTACCAGAAGTCACTAAATCATCACTCATTTGACATGGAGAGTCGGTACTGTGGAGAGGTTACCAATTAAGCTCCACGTGTCTTTTAAGTGTGCGCCAAAGATCAAAATGTTATGCTTCTACGTTGCACTTTAAATTAAAATACAAAAAGATTTATAGATCTATTTATATTGTTCAGCATCAGCTAGCTGGTTTTTTTTTTTTTTCTTCCCCTTCACAGTAATCCAACCTTCAAATGCTGTGAAACTGGGGCTTGGAAGTTAGAATACACAAGACTTTGTCACCAATGGAAACTTTCAGTTAACTCGACGACTCACACATCCAAGGAGTTCAGCTCTTATCAGAGAGCAGGATAATTGTTGAAACAGGTGTAACTGTCGAAGTGTCAGCGTGCCTCTCTGTGTGTTCTGGTCCCCGAACCAACCTCCGCCTGACTCCAGCTCATAAGTCTTTCAGACAACCTTGGTGTGATTTCTTGACAAAAGCGCACTCGCTCTCAAGGTGCACTCGAGAGCGACGCAAAAAGGGACAAAGACAGAGCCTGAGAGAAGATAGGAGAAGAAATGGATTTCTTCTCTAATTATGCAAGAAAAAGAGACTTTGTGAAGATAAAGTTGGGTGACACAAGGGCATACTGAGGGACACGCTCACTTTAGGAAGATTTTTCAAAGTGGGAGGCACAAATGGATGTTTGTGCTATAAGCTATTGCTGCTAATTGGTACAAACTTAATGAATGCAGGGTGCTGTGTGGAGACAGATGCTTTGTGCAATGTGGCAGATTTCAGTGGCTGCGCGTCTCTCTCCATCGCTGGAACATCAAGAAGAGGAGAACATTTGGCAGGTCACGAAATTATGCGAGGAAAAGGGGATGCCCAAGAAGAAAAAAAAAATGTAAACAGTTGTTTGTTTATTTTTTCGTTAATTTATGGGTGACTGTGTGTGTGTGTGTGTGTGTGTGTGTGTGTGTGTGTGTGTGTGTGTGTGTGTGTGTGTGCGTGTGAGAGAGAGAGAGAGAGTGAGCAGTTCTCAAGCGCTTGTCTATTTGTTTGAGCCATCGCTTTTGTTTTGGCTTTCTTGCCTCGCCAGCTCTGTGGCTCTCAATTAGCGTGCAAGCCTCAGGGACCTAATTAACCAGTTCAATTAATAAATAATTTTCTTAAAAATCCCATACAAGCCATGCTGACATTTGTCAGCCACTCAGGAGCTCCGTGTTTGTGTGTGTGTGTGTGTGTGTGTGTGTGTGTGTGTGTGTGTGTGTGTGTGTGTGTGTGTGTGTGTGTGTGTGTGTGTGTGTGTGTGTGTGTAAGAGCGAGAGAGAGAGAGAGAGAGAGAGAGAGAGAGAGAGAGAGATAAGGAGAGAATGATGAGCTCGTTTGCAAACTCTGCTTATCCCCCAGGTGGCTGATGCTGGGGACATAGCTGTGTGTGTGTGTGTGTGTGTGTGTGTGTGTGTGTGTGTGTGTGTGTGTGTGTGTGTGTGTGTGTGTGTGTGTGTGTGTGTGTGTGTGTGTGTGTGTGTGTGTGTGTGTGTGTGAGAAGAGGGGCTTACTCGCAACGCTGGACCCCACAGCAGAGGAGGGCCCCCATGACCTTTTATCGAGTGTCCAATCAATAATGTGCGAGCGTCCATCTCTTTGAGTTGCAGCCTGAGCCTGGGCTTCTGAAGGCCTGTGGCCAGCAGCAAAGCAGGATGGGAACAGGCTACACAGTGGGGCAAAAGAGTCCTTGGGGGGCCAGGAGTGGAACAGAACCAACCGCCTCATGTCATTTACTCATAATGATGTCTTCCTTTAGTTGAGGAGGGAGGGGGGCAAAAGGATGGGAGGGGGTGGGGGGGGGGGGGGGGGGGGGCAGTGTCCCCCTCCTCTAAAAGACACCGCAGATTCAGCCTCTCTCTCCCTTTGTCTGAACGGTGAGAGCATCCTCTCTTTGGTCTGTCACCGCGCTTTGTGATTAAGCAGCAGAAGCAGACCGGGACTTTACAGTCCCATTTAGCGTTTTCTTATCGCAGCGATCTATCTGGTCACATGTTGGGATGGAGTATTATTTTAGTATTTCATTATTTCGTGAACTGTAACGTATATATATTCCCCTGTGGGCACGATGGGACAGATGTGCTTGTTTAATTTGTAGTATTATCTCAAAACATCGACTTTACAGGATCTGGTTGTCACCGCCAAAGAGCCGGCGCTGATGGATCTGACTGTGTACTAGTGTTCATTAAACACACTCCAAACAGCCTTCAAACCGACTCTATTAGCGGCTGCCTCCAGAACAAGAGGCGCCTGAATGCAATTTTTGACCATGAAATGCTCTTTAAGCAGATGAGCGAGACTTGAAAGATGAGCGTGACTTGAAGTTTCCTTCTTTTTTTTTTTTTTTTCTTGAAAAATGCCAGTGAGGAGTCAATCACTGGATATCAAAGCAGCGGGGACACACAAGAAACTCCAGTGATAATACGTAGGCTTCCCACACCCACTGCAGCCTGTTAAGATGGCCATCACAAGTATCAACGCCGACACAAAGAGCAGACACGGGCCTTTCAGCGAGCAGCTCGCTGTCGCTCTGTATTAGCTGCAGGCACACGACGACAGTTTGTATTGAATCGAGAGCCTGTTTGCCATGTAGCCGCGCAGAAAGAGACCGGAGACTCAGCGAAGACACTTGGCTGACCCGCACTGCCTACAGCAGGCAGCATATGGCTCCCTGGTCTGGCACCGTCTTGTTCATTGTATATGTATGCAATTTATTTCTACACTGTTCTACTGAGAATACCCACACAAAACGAAGCTGCTTGACGAGGTACAAATATATTCTGGCAGCCAGATAGGATTTAAAAAAAAAAAGAGTTAAATATATCAGCAGACAAATAACTATTAAAGTCTGCATGTTCATATTAAGCATCATCTGTGGTAGTCATTCCTCATCACAACTGGGCGAGAGAGATTTCAGCCTATCGATCGGTAAAAGTAAGTGTGTGAAAGAGAGTATGAGTCAAAAGGGGATCTGAAGGTGGGCTGACAGATGCAAGACAAATGGAGGACCTAAAGATGGAGAGATCACTTTTGTTCTCTGTCAGGTTTGACCGAGGCCTTCTCTGCTCAGAGGTGACTGTTGCACTCTCTGGTGCCCTCCAACACCCCCCTGAGATCACTCCACTCAACTCCACTGCCTCCACTTTGATGCGCAGAAGGGGGGGTTATTGTGTAAATATTTTGCTTGAGCATTTGAGCATCTTAATCTTCCATAAGGTGATCTTTGCAGTGGAGCAACATGGGGTGCTGATGTTCAGAGGAGCTCCCAGTTGTAGAAAGAAAGAGGGAGCGAAAGAGACAGGGTAGGGAGGGAGAGGAAAAAGAAGAAGGTCTGTGTACTTGCTAGAGTGCTGGGAGCTAGAGTTCACTACGGGGGCGTAAGTGTGTCAAGAAGAGCGCTTTTCCCCCATCCGCAAGCCCCGGGCCCTCTCCACAACATTAAAAAGCATAAACAGTCAATACTGAATGTAACTCAGAGAAAGAGCAAGAGAGGGAGCGTGGAAAAAAAAAGAAACAAGTACGAGAACGCAAGGGTGTTTCAAGCGTTACACAACATAGTGAGATCAGAGAAATGGAGGCTGGGCTGTAGTGTATAGTTGCAAAGCTTTCTGATGGAGGAAGGGAGCCTCTCCAAGTGAATCATTCATTGCGGGCGGCAGGGGTGTAAATATGAAGGGGAGGGCTGAAGGAGAGCGGGATCAAGGAAATGCACACCTGGTGCAAGACAGGGGTCAGATTGGCCCCGCACAAAAGAAAAGGAAAGGGAAAAGGGAATGAGTTGTTTGGCATACCTCCGTTTAGACAGCAGCAGTGCTTCTATTCCGGCGCTTGTGCAAGGCACGACAGAATGGAGTAGGTAGAAGGTGCATATGGTGGTAGGCTGTCTGTGCCGCTACACAAGCCCAAAACACATGCCTTCCCTGCCGATGAGCGGGAGGCTCGTCTTTTTTATTTATTTCTTTTTATTAAAAAAAAAAAAAAAGAAAAAAGACTTTCAAACATTCACCATTTTAGACTTCCAGTTTTGAGATGTGAAGGCTTGTTTATCTGTGGCACATTGTTCCTGCTCATAATCGCTCAAGAGTCTCAATCAGTCACTCCCTCCTCGTCGTCTCTCACAAGTTTTTCAAAAGATATCTCCCAAACACTCGACACCTGGCTGCCTGACTTCAGAGCCCAAATCAGCGGAGAAGTCTGTGTGTCTTGTTTTTTTTTTTAATCATCCATTCAGTCACTCCTCACATGTTCAAGCCTATGCATTCGAGGGACGTGTGTGTGTGTGTGTGGGGGGGGGGGGGTCTTCCTCTCTCTATAGACTGATCATGAGCAGCTGTGGGCAGGCTGCTGAAGCATGTTACCGGGGACATGTGTGTGTGCGTTACTACATCACATTTCCCTGAGTTTATTTGGAGTCGAGTTAAAGTCTTAAAAAGAAATTCAAACTTTGCAGAGTGACTCTCGGGTGAAAGTAATTCACTATAAATGTGTCTGGTTAAACCTTTTACCCTTGAAATTATAACAATAGGTGCATGTAAAGCTCTAAACAAACACATCGCTCGTCCCTTATTTTCAATGTTTTTTTTTGAGTTTGTTCAGGACTGTTTTTCTGGAGTAAACTACCTTATGGCAAACCAAGGACATTCAGACCACATACTGTTTTTCTCCTTGAGAAAATGTTCTCCTGGTTTATGGCCAAACAAAAGTTACTCCAGTGCAAAGTAGTGTTTGAGCCACTTCCCTGCCAGAGCAAGACTCCATATTTTAAACATTTGGAGGAGGGAACAATATCTATGAAAAGTGTGAAATTTGATTTCTACCCAGTGGAATAGGCCGTTTCCTTCTGTTGTCAAACAGAATGACTAAACATGCTCATTCACATGCTCCCATGATAGGACGTTATTAATTTATCACTTCTGAGTTATCTGTACTCTTACACGCACGTGCGCGCACACACACACACACACACACACACACACACACACACACACACACACACACACACACACACACACACACACACACACACACACACCTGCACACACATTTGCCTCTCGATGATTGACAATGTGATAAATTTTATTTGAATATGGCTGACATGAATTATGTAACCATAGAGACTAGTGGCTTTGTTGCTTCCCTCCAGCTCTTCGCTTTTCCTCCAAGATAACATACAGTTGATAATTTACAGTAGAACACATTCTGAAACTATAAAGAAAGCCACAGCGACAATGCCCCCACAGAGAACAAAACAGAGTGCTTCAGTGCAACCAGCTGAGCTGATTCTGAGAACTGCAGAGAGGAGGAGAGCAGAGGGTTCACGTCGTGGCGATGCTGCAATAAGGTTAGGTGGTTGACACTTTTGACACTGGAAAGTGATTTTTCTTGAGTTCAGCTCTGATGGAAGCGATGAGGTCTCAACAGAGAGGATAAGGCCAAAAAAAGAGAGAGAGAGAGAGAGAGCGAGAGAGAGAAAAATAAACACAAATGAAAGAGAAAAAAATGAGCAGTGCAGTGGTATCTGATGTTGATAGCTGTGGCGAAAGAGCCGCCTTTGAGAGGCTTGTGGAAAGTGACAATACTGTGTGTTTCTTCCTTGTTGTTGCTCTTCCAGACGGCTAACATAAAAAATGGGAGAGAAAAAAAAAAGAAAGAAAAAGAAAAAAGTTCTCTGATTGGTCTGAAAGGACTGTCAAATGTCAAGCAGTTATCAAACAGCAGACATGTTTTCTTTTAAAAAGATACCGGCAGAAGGAAAAAAAAAGCCTAACCTTTCAGCAAAGTGAGTGGAAGTCACTCATCCCATCATGTGCGGTACTCCACAAACGCGAAAGCCTTGCTCTTCACCAGGCTTACACTTCCTCCTTTGATTCAAATCTATAGTTGTTGACACAAGCTGCGGATGTGTACACTAAACACAGTTGCAAAAAAAAAACCAACAACATGTAATTCTGGGGATTTGTGGCCTTGAACAAAACTGGACAAAGAAAACGAGTTTTCTTGTGCAGGAATAGAAAATAACCTGATCATTACGTTTGTCATGACAAGTGAAAAGTAAAACTTTTGTAGATTCTAAAAGAAGTGAATTCATCTTGTGTTTACATTGTAGATTGGCCTGTAAAGCCTGCGCCGTACGGTCGACACCACAGACTGCCGCAGACAGCTTGCTCAACACTGGATGTACAGCTGTACCGCGGTGTTCTAGTTCCTGCTCCCGATGTTGTTCAACTCCCTTCACGCCGAGCCACGCTGGTGCGAGGAGAGATCTGACGTTGACGTCCTTGATTTTCAAAGTGGTGAGACTTGTTAATGCCCTCGTTTTTATGTACACCACTGAATCAATCATTACTGCTGTATTGCAGCGTTCAAACAAACTTCTGCAGAACTTTCACATGAACCCACATTTCTATTCTCATTATTTTTGATTTTATTCGGAGGAAGTCTCTTTGTGCTTTGTGCTCGCTGCACAGGGAGGTCAGAGATCAGGCTGGAGCTGGCAGGGATTCAGTGTCTTGTGCAAAGACACTTTAGCAGACTCGGTGCTCGCTGCTTTGGGCCTCGAGCCCAGCTATACTGCCCTGCAACCCCAACACTGAAGACTGTGTTTCACTGCATATTTTTATCTTCTACTTTTGTTCTCGGATTGTATAAAAAGGGAAAGAAAAGTCATCAGCGACTTATCCTCGGATAGAAAATTACAGTACATTTAAGTTGACCAGTAATTAAGAGAATACAACAGTGACGTACCGGGATATACATCTGAATGATATAATGACGTAGGAGATGCATTAGATGTGCCAAGTGAAACATTTACCAACTAAACCACAATGCAGGATGTTGCTGTGTGTTTTCATATCTTCAGAGACAAACGTGTTGCTCACAATGGAAGCAAAGCTGAAAAAGAGGATGGCGGTTTGTGCTGTCACACTCTTCTCCATCTATGAGCTGCTGAATTGCACCAGGGAGGTGATAGTGATAGTGGTGGTGGAGGTGGAGGGGTGGGAAGTCAGTTTTGCCTGCCTGATCTGTCTGAGCCTGGCATTGTTGAGTTTTGAGTTTGGGTACATTATCCCCATTGTCAAGCATGAAATTAATTTCCTCCACCACTTTCTGAACGGCTGAAAACCGGCACAGAAAGTGCCATTTCTGTCTTCTTCAACCAGATCGAAGTGGTCACAGCCGCTGACAAACATCACATCTTCACTTTCAAACAAAGGTAAGTCCAGGACAAACTCTGCACTTTGGAATTTCTCCGCATTGAAGGGAAGTGATAATGAACATTAACGTGTACAGCTGGCTCTTTATACGACTCTTGCTGTGCCGCCTTTGGTGTCCTGTTGAGAGGGTGTCTAAGCAGTGCACCATCAATGGCAGGGAACAAAGCCGGAGAAAATATCAAGTCTTTTTCCACAACTGCCTTCCTGCCTTGCACTGCCTTAAGATTAATCTAATTTGGTCTTTATTGAGAAATGGGTAAGAGCAGTTTTGTTTTATTTATGTGTGTTTTTTCCTCCTCTGCTCCTTTCCTTTGTTGCTTCTCCTCGGCTGCCTCTGACAAAAGACAGCCAGCCTGCCAAGCCCGGTGTTGCTCTGGGACGGACCTGTCAATCACTCCTGACGGCACCCTGACAACATGTACGTTAAAATTTCAAACGGGACTCAAAGGCAGCGCGTGACAGCCGAGCCTTTGAAAGTGGCTGTAGCGCTCGGCGACAGCCAGAGGAGTACGGATGGAAAACAAACTAGAAAACAACAGTGCGGAGGGAGAAGAGAAAGAGAGTCAGAGGCGGAGAGGGAAGGAGGAAAAAAAAAAAAAAAAAAAAAGTTAAAAGCAAAACAGTGAAGAATGTGGGTCTTGATGATGGGAACTGGTATTAGTTTCTCCCTTAGTGTATCATTGTTTTTTAATTTGGTTGAGACTCCCCTGAGTGGAGCTTTCGGTCTTCCAGGGACTCTGCAGAGGGCCTGTCTTCTCTGCAGTCCAGGGACACCATAGCCTCTCTCCTGCTCCTCTGAGGCCTCATGCAGATCAAGTCAAGCCTCTTATGCATCCTTCCACACAAAACAACTGTGCACGAATCTTAATAACATTCTTGATTCCATCTCGCATACCTGCACTCCCTGGTTGTGCAATTAATTCCCAGTAGAAATGGAAACCCGAGCTTTCCACTGAGGCAAGTCTTTTTCTGTAGAATTCATAAATCTGAGATATGTAGCTTCCAATACCAAGCAAATGAAAAAAAAGACAACTCAATTTAGATTCTTACTCTGTTGTCTTGTATGCACTAGGACAAAATCCCTTTCAAAACAGTGCATCCGTGAGCCTTTGCCTGCAAGCAAACTGACGCCATATGGAGAACAACGCGGCGCGTACAAGCTTGAGGATGTTCTTTCAAATGATCACTCGGCACAACACACAGACACACACCACCACCACCTCTTCAACGTGGCTAAATGAACAGTGTAAATGGGGTTCAACACAAAGGCCTTGGCTGTGCCAGACCCTATGGGAGAACTGCCATCTCTGCAGTCCTGCAGTTTGTGCACTGATCCTTCAGTCAGCATCCACATCTGCAGTTCAAAAACTCCCACTGGCTTGAAACTGCTACAAAGCTAACTGCTCATTGTCTGTCTGAGACTTTGTTTGACCATGCTGTGTGGCTCTGTGTGTGTGTGTGTGTGTGTGTGTGTGTGTGTGTGTGTGTGTGTGTGTGTGTGTGTGTGTGTGTGTGTGTGTGTGTGTGTGTGTGTGTGTGTGTGTGTGTGTGTGGCAAGTCGAAGTTTGTTTGAAACTAGCTTTCAAAAAACAACTCTGACACCTCCATGTGTGTGTGTGTGTGAGTGTGTGTGTGTGTGTGTGTGTGTGTGTGTGTGTGTGCGTGTGCGTGTGCGTTGTTTCAACAAACAAGTGGACAAGCAGCATGCGTGCTGGGACACAGGTCATGTCAGCCTGTTAGACATTTATGTTTTTTAACTTCTCCCTCGGTGAAGCCGTGTCAGACCACTGATAGGCATCGGTACAGACAGGAGTCGTGGCACTGACATACACGGAGTGGAACCACGTGAATCTGTGCCATTGTCAAAGTCACGTCTGTATACATGCTTCCAAGCTTACTTACGGATGAATATATGCAAACAAACCAACACACACTGAGACAACGTGCTCAGCGATGTGGCTGTTGTATAAACAACTTCAAATCTGTCAACCGGCACACAGGCAATGTTTTGGCTTCTAGTGCCCTCTAGTGCTGGAGACTCACAGGCAATTCAGCTGGAAGGTCTGCTTTAACTGGGCAAATGGGGAAAAAAGTCACACAGGGTGCTTCAGAAAGGTCCAAACATAAGAGGGGAACATTTTTGTAATTTTTACAGAAGTTGTGTGCCTTTGTATTTCAACATGAACACGTCCAATATTAACAGTTCTTTTAAAATCGTTTGCCTACTATTATCAAGGATCATTTCGAGAAAATAATGTTTAGGACAATAAATATAAGCCATTGTATTACGTAATACAACACACATGTGTAAATGTAACTCTAAAACTCTGTTAAGGCAGATTAGAAAAAAAGAAATAAGAAAATTATGCCACTAAATCTTTTCACTGTCATCTTACATAGTTCAGATTTAGATTTAATTATGAAAACTGTTTCTGAAAGACTGGCTGACTAGATGCAGACTTAACTTATATCTTCTTCTTTATTTAGGAATTAAAAACAGACGGAATATTAAGAATTAAAACGGGCTCGCAAAAGAAAATCTCACCATCTTGTCTGATCAGTTCACTTTATATTAAGATCTTACAAACTTAAACCAACACACACATTTATTTTATAGTCGAGCCTTAAGGATTTTCTGTCGTCTAAGTAACTGCAACATTTTCTGATTGTGATTCTAACAACATTTCATAAGCAGATTAAAACATGGAGGTGGTTCAGACTTCAATTAAGTTGCTGAATACAAAATCATTACAGAATTATAAGAATTGCTTCTCGTCAAGATGTAAGCGGTGCCATAAAAAAAAAAAAAACACCACACGCACACACAACAAATACAGTCTAAAAGTGGGTAATAACTACAATAGTGTGTTTTAAGTGAGTCTTATGGGAGAGTGATCTAAGACATATGTTATTTTAAATGGTGCGTTCTTAAGTAAATGAACAAGAAAGAAAAAGAACATCCTGTTCTACTCTCTGTTGGATGTTATTAATTTGCTGCACAAAAAAAGCCTCTGAAAAATTAGGTGACGCTTAAAAATATCACAATTTTTTGGGGGTGAAATGCTTTGATTTCTTGAAATAATGAAAAGTCCGTAAACCTTCCTACTTATTTTCTTGGTGCCACTGTTTGGCATGCAAGTGTATGAGATGTTGGGTCATTAATGTAAAATAATATAAATATATAGGTTTCCAAATCAGAGAAAAAAGATGTAGAGCCACATTTTTCGGTCAGCTCAGATCTCTGCCTTGGAGCTACTGATTCTCCACGTTAACGTGGTCTTATCTGCCACTTAATTTGCTATAATAATGAAGGGTTTTTGTAAATCATATGCGTGTATTTTTTTTCTGTATGCATGATGGAGCCAGCAGAGGTGGGATTTGAGAGGCACCTCAAAGCTATGATTATCCTGAGTGTCTCTGCCCAATAATGTTACCTGCTGGGACAGCAGCACTGCTCCTCTAAATAAATTGCAAGTGGCCTTGGGCAATAAGAGGAACCCTCCTTTGATCTGCCTGACTGCCAACCAGGAAAATGTGCAGGCAGTCAATCAAGCTCTTAAGGCTTTGCAACAATAGAGCCGACCCAGTTTATTATTTATTTTTTCTAAATTGATGTATTTCATTATCACAAGGTGTCTACTTGGTGGGGTGGCGGCGGGGGGTGGGGGGGGTGCACGGACGGGAGCAACATGATCAATAATTGATATGCGGTGTGAAAAAGCTGATTTGCTGCCTCTCCTCTGGTGCACTTGTCACTAGCTGTTGTCAGAACACATTTGCTTTGATGACAAATTTGAAGAAGTGAACAACAGCATCACATCTTATTACAAATTTAGCGAGTTGTGAAAGGCAGGGGCCCCTTCTCACTGAGGCTCTGTTTGTTCAGGGCGCTCTGGAGGAATGAGTACCAGGCTCCGAGGTGAGTTACAGTCTTGTAAGCAGAGAGATGAGAGGGGGTTGAACTTTTTTGTCATGTGTCAGTAAACAGCGTGACTTGTTTGAAAGGCACCTGGATTACAGGGTGAAAAGTTGCTCTTTAAACCTTTAAAGCTTTGGGGTACGGGAGACACGCCACGTCAAAACAGAGTGAGGAGATGAGGAGTGAGAGCAACTAAAAGCCATCGCTCCCTCAGGTGTGTCTGCTGAGAGTCGAAGGAGTTGTCCTGCTTTTTCACTGAGTTTGGGTCATGCTGCATGGTGGAGCATCTCAAATTGATTTAGTCAATCAAAAGCAAGACGCTGGGATGATTCAAACAGCGCGGGTGTGGTGAAGGACAGGTGTTCTGATGTGAAGGAAATCTGTCACACACAAGGATTTGGCGGCTGCAAAACACTTCTGGGCTCCAATTTAATTTCTGAACTCAATGCAAAGTGGAGGAACTGTCATTTAAAACTGCAGTATTCTGAAGATACACAGTTGCCAAGTGTGGCATTGTTGTGGCGCCCTGAAGAGGAGAGGTTTTAGTGGCAGTACTGATAAAGCTTTCTCAAAAATGAAGGTTTAGATGAAAAAGACTTTACCGCAGATGTAAATTTATGCATTTATAATTCTGTCAGAGTTGTACTTTATTGATCACCTGCAAGTCATCGGAATCAAGCTGAGAGAAAATCTTAACGGGGATTTTATTGCTAAGAGCAGTTCTTAATTAGCCTTAAATGTTTGCTTTAATTCCATGTATGGAGTGGAGATTTACCACAAACTTTCAAACTAAATCCTGATGGAGAACAGTTCAACACACAATCTCAGGGAGAGAAAAACAAACATATCAACAATCCCACATAATTGACAGCTGCATCCATTTGCTCAGTCCAAGCCCCCTCCCTTCTGCTTTTCCACTCTGTTCTTCCAACACCATTTCCTCTTTTAATTATCCCCCAGCAAAAAGATGGAGCACATCAGACGCATCGCGGTAAATCCTGGCCCTGGCACTGGCTCACAGTGGCTCCTGCGTCTGGCAATCCCGATAGAGCCTGTGCGCTGGCAGTGACAAGAGAGGGAGGATGCCTGGAGATTTTCTGACAGAAAGAATGGAGAGGATGATCTCTCAGCAAAAGAGAGGTCCTCATTCTACTCCCGGCGTGGGAGGCTGTTTGGCAAGCACTTTCCCATCATACCACATTTTCAGCACCAGATTAGCCAGTTCTCAGGAGCAAAACTCACATAGACCCCTTGTTTACACCTCAGTACCATAGTGTTTCTGTAATGACTGTTCAGTAAAAGAGCACATTGGAGGCACTGCAAGCACGGCTGCACTCCTATCTCTCCCTACAACATTTTTGGGGTGAGGCATATTGCATATAGCAGGGTCAGCGAGACCAGGGTTTGGATTAAGGGAATATGATTTGTTTTATATTGAAAGAAGTCTCCTCTGACCTGAAATGTGTTTTTCTGAGTGAATTGCACATTCACATTCTAATTAGGTATCAGCTACACGAGTGGATTTGTCTTTTGGAAGCTGGTTAGATGAAAAAGGTTGCAAGTTAACTAGTGCCGGGGTTGCTATCTGTCAAAGTTTCTCCTCTCTCTGTGGGGCGCACATCAATCACAGCGGTCCCCGACTGACAGTCATTCTGCGGGCTAATAGTGTCGTCATCTCCCACGCGATTACACGGATTGCACAATGAGATCCTCGGACACAATGGAGCGGCAAATCTAGCCCCCCACTCTGCTCCCTTCTCCTTTCCTTTTCTTCCATCATTCTGAGATGAAGAGTGGAATGCTCCACAGTGGGTAGCTTTCTTCTCCTCCGGGGGGAACTGAGAAGGCAGGCGAGGGCCTCTGTGATGTTAGTTTCCCTTCAGGGTGGGGAGGAGATGTCTTGTAGCACAGCTAAAGATGATCATTTGAGATCCTGTGAAACAAGGTTCCCCCCTGGAAGCCACAGCGACGGAGAGAGAGCCAAGGTCCCAACTAATGAGTTAGGGTTAGCCGATGTTCCTCAGTGATGAAAATGAGAACGAGAGTGACGATAGTGCAAATCCGTTTCTTTTTTCCCCCCCCTATTGTACCTCTGACACATTTCTCGCCATACAAATGTCACAGGTCAGGTTTTGCAGCAACTCTTGAAAAAGTCCAGCTCAAAGGTGCTTAAAGAAAAAATAAACTAAAATAAGCTAATCCAAGTATTGGTGTCGGTCATTCTGCTGGTTATTTGAAAACAAAAGTATCTTACATTTAATATGACCAATGGAAGAAGTGATTAATCCACCAAACATACCAGGAAAGTAAAGAAATATATATATTTTTTCTTTCTGAAAACCTTTCCTCTCAGAGTAAACATTCGCTCCAGAAACTCACAAAACAACATCCCACGTGATAATCAGCCACAATTACACTGCACGGTTTGATAAAAGGATATCAACGGTCTACTTATGTCATGGAAAAAGAGTGGCGCTTCAAACATGAAACCCATTGAAGCCTATGAGGGTTTCAAGTCGATCAGTGATCAAAGGAGCCGGAGCTTATCAACGCCGTTTCTTAACACCGAAACAGCGTCATGTAGTGTTGGATGTACAACTGGGGTAACAGCGTTTTTGCCCAGGAACATAATGCCTATTGTGTTTTCTGAAAACATTAGCCCTTCTACACAGTTGAAGCTGCAAAAAAGCACACAAAGTGGAGAGGGGGCACAGGCTCTTTATCCTGATGAAAGGCTAAAGGATGGGACTGACCTTTCTGGCATCAGCTGGGCTTTGGGAACACAATACATGACGGCAACTCTTTCTGGCCTTTTCCCCTTCAGCTCTGGGCTATGCTTACAAGCCAAACACTCAAGTCCAACATCTATCATTTCATACAAAGACTCAAAACACACAGATGCCCCAAACCCCTCCTTTCATATCACACAAACATACACACAGACACACACAAGCTGTGCAGCTCTGTCTGTACATCTGCAAACAGACCAGTCCCGTCTGGCATCACAGTACAACTGCAGGCTATGGAAGCAAAGAGACAACAGATCAGTGTAGATTATATCAACACAAAAGCTTAACTCAGTCCACGGTATCAGCACCATTTTCCTTTAACATGAACTATACCACTTTGGGAAGGCAACTCTCCAAACTTACACAAACTGGGACCGAGAGAAACGCAACGACGCTACAATTTTTCCCGCACTGACATGAAATGAAAATCATGACCTGGTTAAGTACTAGTTTACAGACTGTCCCCTAAAAAATGACCTAAGCCACTGTACATTTTTAACGCTTTGTTGTTGGGGGGCCACACATCCAAAGGCCCTTTGTGTGATATTTCAAAAGGCTGCATCACAAGGTCACAGCAGAACAAGGGTCATGCAAACACAGAATACCTCTTGTGTGTTGTTTATTTTTGGGAGGGGGGGGTCGTCAATTCTATAGGTAAACTCTAGCAGACAGGAGATAAGTTCCCCGTGGGGTGTCAGACAAAGGGAACAGTGGTGGGCATCTGAAAAGGTAAAGAGTAGTAGTCCCTGACGTGTCAGAGGCCTCATCACCAGCAGGAGAGTATAAAAGGACCTCTAAGAGTGTCTGGGGCTACGGTGCGCAAACATCCAAAGCCCCACAACCATGGGAAAGGTATGAGCTCACATGCAGGAAGACATCCGTTTGAAACGAGGAGGAGAAGATGGAAATGCTGCTATTTGAGACAGAAATGCAGTGTATGAGTGGAGGAGCAGCGGAGGTTCTCAATTCAGTGAAAATGTTATTTGCTTTTATTTTGGTATCCTCACATTTGAGGAGTTTAGGTGTTCTTTCTGATTGGACAGGAAAAAAAAAAAACTTTTCGATGGGAAAGTAGCTTAGTTAGCTGTTAAACTCTCCAACTAGTACACGGGAGCACAGGAAAAGTTTGAAGGTCTCATGAAAAGTAATAGAGTTTGTTTAAGGGAGAGCAGTGTCCCCTACAGTCTGCTCAGCAGTACAGCAACTAGAAAATCCAAAGAAAACTTGAGGGATACATGCTTTTTTCTCTCTCTCTCTCCTTTTTCCAAGATTATCTTCTACGAGGGCCGCAACTTCCAGGGCCGCCACTGGGAGTGCAGCAGTGACTGCATGGACACCTACAGGCACTTCAACTGCTGCAACTCCATCCGGATCAGCGGGGGTCACTGCGTGGCCTACGAGAAGCCCCACTACATGGGCTACCAGTACATCCTCAGCCCCGGCGAGTACCCTGAATACCGCAGCTGGATGGGATTCAACAACTGCGTGCGCTCCTGCCAGATGTTCCCCCCTGTAAGTCAATCAAACAGACAGACAGGATTTGGTAGTCTCCCTCTCTATCCCCCGCTCACCTTGTACATCAAATACCGCTTCAGAAATGGATGTCAATCACGGGCTTTTTGATGTCATTTACAGATACTCATGCAGGTCATGGCATAAAAGTCTGGGCTGCAAGGCCCCGCTAGGAGAGGCACAAGCAGCTTTAAAAGGAATATGACGAGTCCCCCAAAAGACTTTGTGCCTTCACTATAATTCCGCTAGTCACATTGAGTGTTTTTGGCAGTTCAGGGAGGTAAAAAAAAAATAATTCTAATTCAATCATGCTCCTGAAGAGTTAGTGCTCATCCTCATTTGTTACCTCAGGTAAAACAAAAGAAAAAAAAAAAAAAAAGTCATGCAAGTACTCTCTTGAATTAAAAAATCAGCTCAGCTAAAGAGTTCTCCTCAGGGTTCACCTCTACCAGAACAGCATAGTGATCTTGCTCTTGTCTCTCGCACATACAGTACAGAGGCTCCTACAGGATGAGGATCTACAACAGGCCTGACATGATGGGACACACTATGGAGTTCATGGACGACTGCCCCAACGTGCTCGACCGCTTCCGTTTCCGTGACATTTACTCCTGCAACATCATGGAGGGTTTCTGGATCTTCTACGAGCACCCCAACTACAGGGGACGCCAGTATTTCCTGCGGCCCGGAGAGTACAGGGCCTGCGGTGACTGGGGCTGCCACAACCCCATGGTGGGCTCATTCAGGAGAATGAGGACTCCCATGTAAACACCATCCACGCATCTTTAATAAACGTTGAACACTGAATTTTCCATCATGTTTGTTGTGTCAAGTTATTTGTGTACAAGTGTGAACTGCAATAGAAAGCTGCGCGGTTGTTTCCTGCTTATGATGAAACCATAAAAGCACATTACTGCAAGAAAAGTTAAAAAAAAATAAAACAAACCCTATGGAAACACACCCTGTCCTTTCTCCCAGGGTTCTGGCATTCACACCCATAAAGGCACATGTTGCGACTGTTGTTTGTAGGCCTTTGAGAAAATGCAGTTGTACAGTATTTTCCATAGACAGACAGAGCTTTGACAAAGACAAAGCAGCTGCTGCAGCTCACCGGTCCTATAGTGTTCTGCCGTCTATAGCGCAAACTGTGCTGACACGACGAAGCTTTGTTTCACGCTTGCAAAGCCCTGATCCCAGCAGGGTCTATAAAGAGGTCTGATACAGCCCACCGACCGGTCTGGTCTGAACTTTACACAGTTACAATGGGCAAGGTAAGAAAACCTCACTGATTTTACAGTCGAGATGGTTTCAGTGGCAATATTTGACATGTGGAATATTTATTTGCTAAAACAGCAGATGAACCTGCTGCAACTGATAATTGAGATTGTTTTCTTTATTGTTAAATAAAAATGCTAAAGACCTTGACAAAGTCATAACTGTTGAATTTCAGAGGTAAAAATGTATTGGTCAGTTGTTCTACAAGAGCTTGTTCGTCACAATTTACTAAAATATTCTTTCATTAATGAAATGGAATTTAAATGAAATCTGCCGATAGAAATCTTTTTGTTCTGTTAAGGACATTTCTACTGCAATTAGAGTCAAATCTCGTGAGGGAATAGACCAAAAACTTTTCACAAAGTCTTGTAAACTTCCCTTTCTCTTTATTAAAATATACCACATGCTATACAGTATTTTGTCAAACTTTGCTTCTGGCAGATCATCTGGGACTTTTTTTGAAACTCCTTTTAGTTTATCTTTTTAAAAACTTCTTCACTTCCAGATATTCTGTTAAAAAAAAAAAACTTTGTTCAATATAACCAACGTGAAATCCTTGTTCGGAATACCAAATGGTATGATTAGGATTCTTATCTTTTGTTTTTTTCATTCTTGTTTTAAAGTCTAGGTGATGTTTTTGTCTTTTTGTCTGGACTTTGCACTGACACTGCCATGTCCTCTCATCTGTTGCAGATTATCTTCTATGAAGACAGGAACTTCCAGGGCCGTCACTACGAGTGCAGTAGTGACTGCCCCGAGATGCAGAACCACTTCAGCCGCTGCAACTCGATAAAGGTTGACAGCGGTTGCTGGGTGGCCTACGAGAAGTCAAACTATGGCGGCTACCAGTACATCCTGCACAAGGGAGAGTACCCCGACTACCAACGCTGGGCAGGCTTCAATGACTGCATCCGCTCCTGCCGTATGGTGCCACCTGTGAGTTTTTAACTCATGTCCGACACCGTTTGCAGCAAATGTTCCCCCTAAAAGGGTTTATCTGTATAAGTGCCAGTTCAGCGTTATTTAGTTCTCAAGCCCAGTGCTGCTGCTTTCACTGCTCCGTGCCAGTAGCTGTGGCCACTCTAGCACATTTCTCTCCCCACTGAACTTATTAGAGCAGGTCTGTTTATGTAGGACTGTGGTGGAGGAGTTGGTGAAGTGGTCACCTGACATGGCAACCGTAACTTTATTTTCTCATGTCTTCCTAAGTACAATGGGAACTACAGGATGAAGATCTTTGAGCGGTCCGACTTTGGAGGCCAAAATCTGGAGCTAATGGACGACTGCCCAGATCTGCACGAGCGCTTCCACACCCGCGACATCTCCTCCGTCAACGTCATGGAGGGCTACTGGATGATGCACGAACACCCCAACTACAGGGGGCGCCAGTACTTCCTGCGTCCCGGCGAGTACAGGAGACACAGCGAGTGGGGAAGCACCACCCCCACCATCGGTTCTCTGAGACGTGTCACCGAGCTCAACTGATTCCATTTTTTTAACCCTTCCCGACCCCCCCCCCCCCCCTTCCCCCATTGTTAAGATTCCACCGTCATGTCTCCCCTTGATCCCACCACTGTTTCAGTGTCGTCTCAACACTCTGCTGTCCGAACCTGAAACCGCACATTAGATTAACTTCGGTGTGTCTCACGTTGAGGGTCTGGTTTTGCTGGGTTGCTTTGCATTGTTGGGTGAAGTTCATCTCCAACTCAAGCAACGCTCACAGTCAACCATGAGGATCTTTTTTTTTTTTTTTTTTTTGCTTTGGTTGCTCCATCGCAAAACGATTTGCCTCGCCAGTCCCCAACCTCCTGTCCTCCTGGAATCACAATAAATGAAAACTTGATGAAAGTCAACTAAAGAGAGCCTTTGTTAATTTCCTATTGACTACTCCAGCTGTCACTATCAAAAGATCAGGGGGATATGGCTTGTCATGAATCTGAGTGATAGTTTTCTCTTTAACACAGCGTTTGAACTTTAGTTTCATCAGGCCACAGAGTTAGACGCAGTCATGTAACCGCTGAGGTCCGAGCAAGACTGAGAGTTTCTACAGTTTTTTTTTTTTTCCCGATATCGTCGGTCCACATACACAAAGAAAAATTATCAAGGAAACAGAAGCTCATTCTTTGAAGTTCACTATTAAAGACCCAAAAAAAAAAAAAGGGTATCTCAGAATGGGCATGTTGGAGTCTTTATGAGATCACATGGTACAGAGTAAGCGCTTTGGGTCCATGAAAGATGCCCGTATTAGATCCACATCACAGGGCCAGTGCCAACTCAAAGAGTTGGAGTCAAAGTGGCCTGGTATTAGCCCCGAGCATCAAGCTCTCTCAGAACAAAAAACAAAACCCAGTCCACATCCCGGCTCATGCATTTTTCATCAGCCCAAGATACTGAACCCTTTCAGAAATAAATATCAATTATTGAAATTGTTAATTAGACGCTGCGTAATTGGCGAAGATACACATGAATAAATAACTTTGACCATTAATTATTGATTCAAAAAAATTTTGAAGCCCAGCAGGGAGTGCATTTGAGAGTCTCTTAAGATCAAGTACAAGAAATATGAGTTTTGGCCTTGAGTAATGTCCAATTAAAGGACTGTCAGCTTTGCTGTACACGTCCAGTGATTTGCCCTCATCATTCCCTTTTCATATCTGTGGACAACAATGCCCAGCGGACAACACAACATCAACAGGGCGCAACACGGGATCTGATCAGCTGGAGTCTGGGGGCAACGCTTTAGAAGAGATGAGAGGAGAATGTACAGGCTGCCTGGCTCAAGATATAAGTAGAAGTTAATCTAAGGTCAAAAGGGGGCAGGAGTTTTAAACATTAACAAGGACAAAAAAAAAAAAAAAAAAAGCATTTTAGACTCACACAGAACTGGAAAAAACATGTTCATTTGATTTTATGATTAATATGATCGCAGCTTTACATAAAAGAAATCCATCAAAAATGTCTTCATGTTCTGCACTTAAGGTCATGGGGGGTGGGGGGTGGGGGGGGGGGGGGGGGGTAGATATGATCCCAGCTGAATATTGGTGAAGGCAAAATCTAGAGTCACTTTAACATATGATTTGGACGGTGGGAAGAAATCTGAAGAAAACAAAAACACACTGACGGGAACAAAATGCAAACTCTGCAGAGAAAAGCCCCAAAGTCTTTCCTCAACTCTGAATATTCACACTGTGAGCAGAATGAAAATACCAAATCAATTTCTTTCCGTGAAGTAACACGACTATCCACCACAACACAGAAACAACTGGAAACGGACTGCAGAAATATCAACAGCAGCAATACAGTCGACGCCCTCATGTCAGTGTTTGGGTTGAATTATGACAAAGAACATGAGAGGATATTCGTTGGGATATAATTCCAATATTTTCATTTCGACGGCCCTCACGTTTTAGCTGCAAGAGAAATAAATGAAACCAAGAGATTCAAAGACGGAGCTTATTGTGGAAATGTTCAAGAAGCCATCAAAACAACGCGGAGATAGAAAACAGAGTATTTTGGTCGTTTGCCTCCGTTTCACAACAAAACCCTCCTCAGGATCTCTTTAACGGGATGAAGTCACCGGATGTACACGCACCCCTCAGTAACTACTGTAACCGTAGCAAACTACTCTGATCCACAAGATAATAGTAAAATACAATTCACTGCATCAAAGCGGCAGTACTCACTGTCCCTAGTTTCTTCTCTACCTCCAGTCATTTAGATGATATTTTCAATCGCTTCACACATAAAAAGGACAAAGGAGTGAGATCCGAGTTTTGTCTTCCTCTTCATCTCTGAACCCTTTGGACTTGTGATGGGGAGCCGATTGAAGGGTAAGTAGTGCGTTTTGGAGAATGAATTCTTTAGATGATAGAAAAGAGAAATAGAAACGAGAGAAACCCAGAACATGAGCCTGTGATTCCATTATTAGTCTCAGTTCTCCTTTTCTCGCTTTTCATTTGTGATGGCTGGATAATTAAACCTCTATAGTATTGTCTTCCATCTTCCTTGCCCCACTTCCAGCAATACGAATTCCCCTATGGGCAACTTTAAAAAGGGCCTTTTTAGACATCTGTTTTTCAGATCAGTATGACTCCCCCCCCCCCCCCCCCCCCCCCCCCCCCCCCCCCCCCCCCCCAGTTCCATTAATTTGTGTTCTTTGTGAAAGTAGAAAGGCGTCAGGACATAGATGAACATACGTGTTTAAAAAAGAAATAAAAAAAATCCCCAACATTTTTGCATTTAAAAAAGACATTCAAAGAAAGTAAGAAAAACACCCAAATATTCTTTTTCAACTTTCTTTTTTATTCTACAATGCAGCTATTAAAACACCCAAACCAAACCTTAAATGTGCATCGTGAGAGATCAGATAGCAGCTCAGAGGCTGAAATGGTACAGAGCTTCATTTAAAAGCAGTCGCATTCTCCCCTCAAGCTGGAAGGAGGCAGCTTGTCAATTACTATCTGTGCTCTGACAGAGGCTCTGGGCGCCACGAGGAACAAGGAGGAATGCAACAAAGCATGAAAAAAGAAATGAGCAAAACTGGCAACGCTATTTAAATAAATAAATTTTAAAAATAGGAATTGAAATGGAGGTGCAGATTTATTTTAACATCAGTCCTCTAATTAACCCTTTATGGTCAAATTATTACGTCTGGCAGCGCATCCTATTTTCACGTTTCTTCCCAACAATCAGAAGTTTGACAGTCGCAGGACTCCAGACTAAATGTTGTGCTGAACAGAGAAGATGGGAGCAACGTGTGTGAGATTCGGAGAGTTATTGAAAATGGAACATTTTGTTTCGGCCTCTTTGCTTCGGTAACAGACGTCATCACACTCTCATTAGGATTGATGCACTGAATATATAAAAATACTCACACTGTATTTGTTGATATGCATAGCAGACAGTATGGCCATTTAAAATACACACTTCAACGCAGTAGTTTCTGGGAAGTCGGAACAAAATAGTGTCTTTTTGTTTTTTATATTTAGTGACAGTTTTAGTCCATTTAGAGAAATTTTAAAGCTATAAAAATTTAAATACAGCATGTTATTGTAATAATCTGCACTTTGCATTCCATGTACATGGTATCTAATACTTTTTTTAATCTTAGAGGTTGTAAAGTCACCCAATTAAAAGAGTTTAATATTAAATTGAAGCATTTGAAATGGTAAAATATAAATGACTACAGGTTTCATCTCTTGTTAGCGATCAGGTGAATGAAAGAAAAGTATTTACACCGAAACCTGGTCAAATTCTAAACATACAGGAGAAAATAAATGTATTGACAAATAAGGTTTTACCAGCTGATTCAATGTTGTCGGTAAAAATCAGGCTTGAATTATGAATTGAGATCAAATTCAAAGAAGTATTTTATTCAACCAATAGTTTGGACAGTCATTTTATTGTATGAAGTCAATCGTTATACTGAGCTGATAAAAGTCATGATGTGTCTTTTGTTGGTAATAATATGTTTTGGTATGTTTGTTGACTTGCTGTTCCTTGTGCTGAAATGACATCATCAGAATAAATATTCAAGTTTTATAAAGTTTTGACTGTTTTACAAATGTAATATTTGAATTAATTAAAAGCATGCTTATCTTAATAATACTGTTATTTTATTGGCAGAATAGACACAACAACTTTCTTGACCTGATAAATATCTAGTTCAGTAAAAAAGGAAATTAAGTGCTTTTGAGTGCTTTGAGTACTTTTGAGTGCTTTGAGTACTTTTAAGTACGGCTGCATGTGTTACTTTACTACCACGTTTCCTCAATAAACTTCATTACAAGTATGACACAGTCAAGTGGGCTTTCAATGGATCTTTTTTGTCAGATGGTAGAATATGTTGATAAGATTTGAATATTCTTAATAAACTTATAACATGTCAGTCTTCATAATACTTTGCTTTATAGTCGATAGTGCAGCTTGGAATGACTCCTGTAAAACTGAGCAGTCAGACAGATTCATCATCATGAGCAACAACTCAGTTTCATGTTCTGATAAAGTATAAATATTTCTAGTACCTCCAAAGACACAAGCTGAGTAGAATTTGTAATTTCACATGAAGTAACATCAGCCAAAGCTCAGTTTCCTTAATTACTGCAAAACTGTGTACTGAGTGTCGTGACAATGCCTCTTGCAAGACTGTACTAAGGCGACTTACTTTACTCGTACACAATGTGAATATGTGTACAATAGGCTGAGGTAGACTTTAGAACGTGTGTAAACTCTTGGTCCTGATATATATATATATATATATATATATATATATATATATATATATAAAGTCCACTGATGTGTTGAAAGACTCTTTCCATTTGTGTGCTTCAGAGGTTTCTAAAGACCCTGGGAGTTTACTGTGGAGGAACACAGCTGGTTTCAATCAACATCTATGCTGATTTAAAGTCCTGGACTAGTTGCTGTCCCTTTGACCAGGTAAAGTCTGACCGACCGGCAGGTTTTCATGGAGATACTTCATGGTGCCGTTCTCTGAGAAGTCGGCTGCCGTGTGGCCGTCGCCTCGGAGGACCCACTTGGTGGTGAGAAGCCCCTCCAGGCCGACAGGACCCCGGGCGTGAATACGAGCCGTGCTGATACCTACCTCTGCTCCTACAGAGAATAAAGAAGACGGTAAGTCATCGTTTAGGGGAGGTAAAATTAAGCAAGGATGCTGAGGAAAAAGAGATTTAAATGAAAAGCAGTGGGTATTATGACAGATCTACCACATACCCAGTCCAAACCGGTAGCCATCAGCGAAACGAGAGCTGGCGTTCCAGAAAACACAGGCACTGTCCAGCTGCTGCAGAAACTGCTCTGCTGTGTCCTCTGTGGGAAAGAGTCATATTTGTCTTTACGATCTCAGATTTATCAAATTAGCATAATACTTGGCTAAAACTGCATGGATGCTCGTAAAAGAAATGCCACCATTTGTTTTGCAGGTACAGTAGATTTGATGCCATTGTAATCATTCAACCTGTAGACACACATCATATTTCTGATATCATGTTTAAAAGTCTAAATGTCACCAACAGATTTCCTGGAGTTACTCGATTCAATGTCTAAGCAGCTCATCTGGATGCAAACGTACAGGAAACAAATTAAAAAAAGGCGAGCTAATTGTCTTTTGACCTCACAGGTACCCTACTTTAATACTTTTTGCCCAAAAAATTTATCTCAGTTCAGCTACATACCTACACATGTCAAAGCATCCCTCCCTGACAGGCTTTAGATCCACAATCTCTTCGGTCACATATTTGCTGGAAGTTGAGTATTTCGTTGAGGTACCTTCTGTGGCCACCAGAGGGCAGCAGTTAATCCTTCACTCCAGATGAGTCGGTGTAGAAATGCACTTTTCAAATAGTGCTCAATGATTCGATTGTCAAAAGAAAGTGGGAAAACACTCAGAATATCTATTTAAATCTTGCAGTTCCACTTTTATATCAAATTTTGTTTTCTTTTATTAAATACTATGCAAAAATATCTTTCCTGAAGTCTTTATAAGAATCATTTAGTTTCCAACAAGTTTGCTTGAAAATTTCTGTGTAATTAAAAAAAAAAAGAAGAAGAAAAATGGCAAAGTGTCAACACTGTCCACGTGCAATATGGTCACAGCCTGTAAAATCAGGGAATCCTCTGCGGACGCTGCACAGGACAGTTTCCATCACAACATGTTAGGGAAGATGCCGTGTGATGGTTCTCTTCAAAAGACAGGGGAATGTTTGAGCGTGATTCAAAGTTATGACAGGGACGAGTCTTTTAAACTGTGAATCATCTGCTGTACATTTTAAATGGCTTCTGTCCACTACATTAGAGTCACAAAGGGAGGGTGTGCACT
Organism: Lipophrys pholis; assembly: GCF_963383615.2. Taxonomy (NCBI): domain Eukaryota; kingdom Metazoa; phylum Chordata; class Actinopteri; order Blenniiformes; family Blenniidae; genus Lipophrys; species Lipophrys pholis. The sequence continues at coordinate 1,362,482 of NC_137635.1, read as the reverse complement.
CATCCTGACAACAAAATGCCACTGCTCATTAGCCGCCGTGGCAGAAAGTGAGCGGGAAGGGGAAATGAAACGACACAGCGAGCAGGAGAACTTGATGAATGTTAGACAGTGACGGCGAGAGGCATGGACCGAGAGGACGCCGGCCACAACTGACGGATGCATCTTGGATAGTGAGGTAAGATGAGACTAAAGTAGTGGGTGAGTGCTGGCAGTTTTAAAATGCTAATCAACAGGGCGAGCCACAGTGTCACCTACCATTTTCCGTGATGATAACGTCTGTGTGGGAGCTGCCATACTTGTGTATGTGGTCCACGGCCTCCTGCATGCTGTCCACCACCTCCATGCAGCACTCCAGGTCTCCGTACTCTGTCCTGAGGGACTTGGCCTCTGAGGGGCTGAACGTCAGGTAGGAGGCGAACCGAGGGCCTGCGTGAATCTTCACCTGATGATGACATGCAACAGAGCCATGATCACTCAAAAGGAACAACAGTGAAAGAAAACACAAACAATGAGGGCTGTTTCATTTAGTACCTCAAACCGATCAAAATAGTTTGTGTGTTCAAGCCCATGGAAAAGGCATCTCATTTGATATATATATATATATATATATATATATATAAAACATTTTTTTGAGCCAGCTTTTGAAGCTGTTGGCTACAAAGCCTACAACTTTAATTGAACAGATCCTGTTATTTTATCTGTATAGTATATCAACCTATGTCAAGATCGTGTCTTCAGCTCTTTGATTTGGCCTAAATGAGTTATTTTCAAATTTAAATATTCATTTTTTTTTAAGTACTTGAGAAAACAACTTTTTTGGTTTAACGTGGCGACGACACGCTTGAGTTATTTTACCCGTTCAGTGCGCAGCATGTCAATTATTTGATCGAATAGAGGAGTCCTCAGGATGTCCCGGTGGATCAGCAGAGTTTCCATTGCATTGCATGCAGCCGGGTAGTCACACTTGGAGTCCCTCACTAGAAGATAATATCAATTTATATCATAAATCATGTCCTCCAAGTACTTAACCTTTAACGTAGAAGACATCTGTGATATAGCTGAAATATTCATTCACTGACCTATTTTAATGACTTTGTCCACACTGGCCTCGGCATCGACGTAGACGTGGCAGATTCCCTCGCTGTGGCCCAGCACCGGGATGCCCTTGGCCGCTCGCTGAATGTCTCGCACCAGCTGGGATGAACCTCGCGGGATGATCAAGTCAATCACTTTGTCTAGTCGGCACAGATCCTCAACCTCCTCGCGAGTGCTCACCTTGTTCGTCAGAAACAGCAGAGAGTTCGTGTTGCCGTTATTAGGAAAACAAATGACACCCCCCTAAGCTGATGGGTAAATGACGGAGGTGAGGCGTTTTGACCCCACGTCAGTGTGATGGGACATGAGGAGATTGTTTTCATATTGCCTTTTAACAACCAATGAGATTACCAGCTGCACAGCCTCTCCGACTCCGTGTATGGAGAGCGCCTCCTGGGTGAGCTGGTGGAGGACACGGTTGGTGTTGGCTGCCTCTTTACCCCCCTTCAACAGAAGAGCGTTGCCACTGGCTATGGCCAGGGCTGACACCTTCACACAAAATAAATATGGGAAAACTGAGTGAGATTTTCTTCTTCTTCTTCTTTTTTTTTCAAAAAATGCATAAAATAGACTGACTATTGGAAAACAAAATGCTAAAATTGTGCAGAAGCACCTGTGGCAGGCAGTCAGGTCGGGCCTCAAAGATGACCAGGAGCACCCCAATGGGTACTGTGATCTGCTCCAGCTCCAGGTTTTGAGCCACCCTGGTCCTGCGCAGCACACGGCCCACACTGTCCTGGGCTGCCACGGCTATCTGACGCAGGCCTATGGCCAGGCTGTTGAGTTTGGAAGGTGACAGGCTCAGACGTTTCAGCATGGCTGGAAGCAAATGGCCTGTGGGAGGAGAAGGCAGCGTGAGACCTCACAATTAGGTGTAATGATAACAAGCACTAACAGGCGTCTTCAGAGTAAAGAGAAAGTAATGGTTGCCCTCTGGTGGCGAGTTATGGATTAGAAATCTGAGGATAATGGATAGATATGGTGGATAGCACTCAAAGTGGGCTTGAGGGGCTTTTCTGTGTGATGTTTGCTTGTGAGGGTTTTGTCCAGGTACCGGTGTGAGATTATCTCACTCTGATTTACCCTGTAATGGTCGGGTGACCTTCCTTCACCCAGTCAGCCTGAATCAGCTCTCGCTCACTACAATCCTAAACTGGATAAAGCTTCACAGAAGACAGATGAATGGAACCTCGTACATTCAGATTATGTTAAGAAAAATTAAAGAATTGGCACAGTGTTTTTCAGTGAGCGGTAAGCTTCATACACATATATCACTCTGAAAAACACTCCAAAGCACAAGATTGCACAGTCCATATAACCACAAATCTTTACTTCAGCATTAATAAGAACTAAGCATGGAATATCAGAGGCAATGAAAACTCAAACAGTGGTGCACAGTTCAGGCGCTACACCGCATCCTTTTCTTTAAACCTGAACACAGACGCAATGCGATGTTCCTGATACCTGCACCGACAGCCAGGTCCAGGTCCATTTTGTTTGCAGCCAGAATTTCTTCCTTCCTTTCAGTCAGAAGGTCGGCGAGCTGACAGATGATCTCACTTCTCTGACAACACATACAACCAAATTACAGGCATGATAAGCATGTGGTTGAACGCTTATACAGTTATGGACACAGTATATTTATTGAATGAGAAGGTTAACGATGCATTACCTGATCTGGAAGCAGAGCGGCCAGGCTTCTACCACAGTTACTCGCCATTTCTGTCTGCTCCTCCACTGATGGGCCTGCAGAGGAGCAACGTAGCAGACGCTGCAGTGCTTCTGATGTGAGACAGACAAGACGGCCATTGTTCGGCTTACCTGCAGGTTTGATTTCAGAGAAGAAGGTTCCTACTTTCTTCCCTTCTACAATGTCCGTGATGACGTGGCCCGTGACTTTGGGATGAGTGCCGTTAGCGATGACCACCGAGGTTCCGCCCTGGAGCGCCCAGAGAGCAGCCTTCACCTGCGGGTGGCGGAGTTATATGGCATGTTAGTGAACTTTCCCGTGCATGTTCATCTGTACATTTCAAAAGGGACACATTGGTTCCTAATTTGATGTTTCTGTTCCGTCTGGCAACGGAGAAAAAAGAAAAATAAATGCAGAAACTTGTACTATGATACTGCAAGAATGTGAATAAAGAGTACGTTAAAAACAAAAAAAGAACAGGATATGCTGGGCAGCTGTGGCTCGGTTGGCAGAGTGATCATCTCTCAGGTGGAATTGGTTGCATGTTCGATTTCCCCATTTCCCCACTGTCCCCTGTTCACATGTCGAAGTGTCCTTGAGCAAGGCACTGAACCCCAAACTGCTCCCAATGGATGGACTGAGTGCCTCCGTTGGTGTGTGAAAGGGTGAATGAGATTAACGGTGGAAAGAAAAGCACTATATAAGTGAAGTCCATTTACTATTTAAAGAAAATATATATAATATATATTGTATAATTATTGTACATTAGGTCTATTCAGGGAACCGAAACGGTCCCATTTGACTTCAGACAATCCATTACTGATAACATCAACTTTAAATGCTTTTCTAGGTTTTAGTGCAGAGCTACAAGAACATTAGGATTCTTCTTCTTTACAAAACCTGTGTGCTTCAGTAATTCTCGCTAAACGGCACATGACTTCTGCAGCCACTAACGTGCACGTTTCTTACATATTAATCGATTGTAAATCTGCGAGCAATGAGGAAGCAAGTTTTCACAACAGCCTCCTGCTACAATCTGCTCCTAAGTGTTGTTTAACTTGCTAATTTTTCCTAAAAGTGCGCGACCCAAGGTCGACACACTTGTAACAGCTGTTGTTTTAATTGAAAATTTGCAGTTAATTAATTCTTTCTTTGTAATTTTTACTTAAAGCCAGATTGGACTCTCTTTTGGCCTGTAGGCGACATACTTAATACTCTCGTCTCAACACTTTAAGTAGCACATTGGTGGTTAGCGCCATAAGGAAAATGTCTCTGGTTCAAGTCCAGGTTTGACTTTTCTTGGCTCTACTTTGCTGTACTGTGGCCCGATGGTCCAGGAGTTACTCTGCCTTTGTCCGCAGGCAGCTGGGATGTTGGATCAAGCAGTACAGAAACCAGATGGATAGGCTGGCCACTATTTGGCTGGTATAGTTTTGAATAACTTCATATAGCAAGAACAATAATTACCAGCATGGATCTCGCCATTATTCGAGAGGGCTAAATAATAAAAATAAATAAATAAACAATTCGTATTTGTTTAGCTGCAATGTTGAACTACTGAACTGTGTTAGTTGTTAGAACAATAAAAATTTCTAATGTTTTCTGAAAGCCCAAAAACTTCACTTTTCAGCCAAAATCCAGGTATTGTGGGAATTTCCTTCATGTGGACAAGCGGACTGTTATGTGTGCTTGTATCTGCAGCCAGAGAAAAGCTGCTCCTGGAGCCACAGAGACCTTTGAATATGAAGCGACTGTCAGCAGCCAGAGGAGAGTGGCAACAAGGCCCGTACATAGTTTGTATTCTGTGGCCTATTTACACAAAATATGAACCGAAGACTCAAAAACTTAATTCTCAAATGAAAAAATATCGGTTTGAATTTCAAAAGTCAATTACGATTTGGTATTAGTTTAGATAAATTAGACTATTACCATAATAACAAAAGTGTTATAGAAAATATGAGCAAAATCAGTTATTCACATATTTTCAGAATCTTTTAATTTCAAAGTAAAAAAAGGTCTCCTGTTGTAAACATTGAAATAAAAAAACCACAGCATCCAAAAGGCCTTTAACTTTGCCCAAATAAATAAAGTTAATCAAGATCACGCTTGAATGTAGATTTTAATGTCAAGAAACATTTCCAAGACCCACCTTGGCCTCCATACCACCCAGTCCCACTCTGGACTTTGTCCCGTAGGTAATGGACTGCTGGTCTCCGGGGTAGAAGATATCAATGAGTTTGGCATCATCTGTTCCAGGGGGACTGTTGTAAAGTCCTGCGTTATGGGGAACATGCCCAAGAAAATTAATCTGGATGACAAATACACAGAAATGCAACAATATTTTAAGTGCAGTTTTACCACAGAGATGCAAAAATCTCAATCAGTCTAACTTGGAGTTCGACTCTTAAAAATACATAAAGAAAAGAACTATAAGTTCCTCAGTTGATGCTGACTGACTGCAGAGACTTGACAAGGCGGCGCTGTGACAACCCCATCAGCATTCATTCCAAACATAAAGGCAGAAGGTCTGTGTTTGTCTTTCTCACAGGAGTCTCATTTGACCCTGAAAGTGCTGCTTTCCCCCCCTCCGGTGAAGAGCGCAGACAGATGGTGTTGTTACCTAACAGCTGACCCAGACTGTTGTTGTGGAAACACACACATACCTTCTACGTCAGACAGCGCGACGAGCAGGTCAGCCCTCATCTCGACGGCGAGCCGCGCTGCCAGGCTGTCGTTGTCCTTAATGCTGATCACCTAAACAATCACAAGAATTGCCGACGTGAGCTCCGAAAGACTGAACAGCAGCAGCAGGAAGTCAACCACCCGCCAATAAATCAGTCTTTTCTATTCGGCTGGTGCCAAGCTGATGAATAAAAACCAAACCTAAACTTGAATGTACCGTCGCTGTTTGCTGGACCATCAGGGGAAAAAGGCAAACAGTAATTATCAGGTAACCAGGGATCCAGCTTCTTGTGCCAATTTGTGTTAGATAAGAAAGTAAACACTTTAAGAAGCGGAGCCAAGTTAAAAATCATGGGAGGTTTTTAAAATAATGATGTATTGCACATGTGAGGATATAAACTGAGTTGGCCCCAAGGTAGAAATAGAAATAGGACGTTTTTCCACTATAAGGTGTTTGGCTCAGATGTGGCTGCCTATCGGGTCCTCCCTCCTCTTCTTACTATGCTGATAGTTTAGTACTGCATGCCTCAAGTTGTATGGACTCATGTGCAAGCACTAAGTGTACCGATATGATGGCTAAATGTCCATTAAATTAAAATACCCAGCATTCATTAGCTTCACCGAAGCCATAAATATGGTGGAAAAAGTGAACTTTAGACGGTGAGGTGCTGTGTAAGTTTTATATATACTACAGATTTATACAGTGACTCATACCCACTGTGGTACTTCAGAAATGTGGTAATGTTACATTGGAGACCCGAGGAGCCACCGAATTCTTTTGTTTTGGGAACCTCTGTTCTATGCTTGACATATTTTGTCTTAAGTCTTTGTCATACAAAATAAAGTGTACATCACATCACCCAGCTGAAACTTGGTGGTAAGACCCGACCGACTGCAGCTAACCTACTAAATGTGTCCAAAAAATTTTTAAATAAAAAATTATGTTATTTGTCCGTTATTCTGTGGAAGAGAACAAAAAGATGTTTCATCAAAGAAAAGTTAGACCTGGTCTCTCCAGACTGCATGCACCTCAATCCATCCCCTCCCACCATGCACATGCCTCAGTAGTGGAGTGCAGAGTTGGTGAGGTGATGCAGGCTCACCGAGGCGTTTCAGGAAAAGAAAAATAAGGTTACCGAATACTACACATATAAATTAGATTTTAAAAAAAAATGTCTCTGAAAACCCCTCAGCACTCCCGCTGTCACCATCACAAGCACCAGCGTCGCCCCCATGCTGTCTGTACCCACATTTACCCCCTGCAGGTCGCTGTTGGGCTCCGGAGGGGGCACCACAGCGTCGTTGGTATTGATGATGGGCACAATGTTCATACGCAGCAGCTCCTGCAGCGTGCTGCTCAGGTTCTGCCTCTTTTGGTCATCATGAAAATCCAGATTTGTCACCAACACCTGACAGCAAAGAAGAGAGCAAAACATTTCTTCTGAGCCGCGAGTCACGAAAAGACACATGTGCAGCATCTGTTTACGATGCACGTACCTGTGCAGTGCACGTGCTGTACTGGGTGAACATGGCCTCATACAAAGCCATCAGGCCGCTCTGTCCTGCTGCAGCACAGGCTCGGGCCTCCAGCACCGGCAGAGACTGCAACGCAAGTACAAAACCCTTCCTTTAATGCAACCCCTCCAACAGATGTTTGATTAAATGATAAAGGCCCAGAAGGTATTCACACGAGGAAGATTAAATTCAGCAGACTGCTAAGTGGGCCTAATAGATTTGGCACAAGCTGTTATAAAGAAACTTGAGGCAGCCTTATGACGGCTTAAATATGTAGCATGCTAATATTTAGTGAAACACACTTTATTCAAAAGAGCTGTATGACAAATACAATCAGAATTGACATATTTCCATGTATATTTATCAGTGTTAAACTCCATTCTGACAAAAGAAACACAAAAATAAACAGAACATTTTGATTCTCAAATGTCACCAAGAAATATGGTTGGAGTCTGGGTTGTCAGAGTTTGCATGTTTTCCCTCTGCAGTGGCTCTCCGACATGCATTTGAGGCTAATCGGCTTAATGGCCCGTAGTTGTGTATTGTGAGTGTGTGTGTGATTCACCGTCTCTCTGTGTTTGTCCTATAATGGACCGGTGACGGGTCTTTCTCTGCTACACAAAGAAATAAAGTGTTCCTCACCATGTCTGTGAGCTGACTGTGTCCGGAGTGCAGCGCCTGTCGGACGCTCTGGGACAGCAGGATCTCATGTCTCAGTCTCTGCTTTCCAAAGGCAACGGCACCACTGGTGACGATCATCATCTCCCTGCCTTGATTCTGCAACATGGCCACCTATAAAGCCACAACATAGCTTTTAGTAGCACACTTTATTTTCCTGTCTGGTTTCACCCTTTATTGTCAGTTCTTCCCAAATCAGCCCACAACTACATATTTTTTAAATCTAAGAGGAGGGAATAAAACTATGGGGAATAAAACTGGCTGTCTGAGCAAAAAAACAACTTTAAAAAACTAAAAGCAGTCTGCTTTTATTTGTTTTATTACTTCAGGTAAGTGTAACTATAACTGATAGTGAAAGTGGGCCAGTTTACTGCTGTAATATCCATACAGGAGAGACAAACTAGAAAGGAAAGTAAATTTGAAATGAGTAGCAATGAAGCACAAATAAAATAGATTCTTTTAGTACATTAAAAGAGTGTCTGCGTTTTACCTGCTCCACGATGGAGGCCAGCCTCCCCAGGGCCAAGCCACACTCATCCCCTCGCGTGACCACGGCACTGCCCAGCTTCACCACAATTCTCTTGGCTTGACGGAGTTCACTCCGGTGTGCAAAGGAGCCGCCATGAGCCAGTCTGTGGGGAACTGGAGAAGTTGATTAAAAGCTGAAGTAAAACTAGAAATAAAATCCGTTTTCCTGATTTATTCCATTTTTTCCTTTTAGCATTTCTGAAGATCAACTTATATTTAATACCGTTTTACACATGTCACTTGTTGAAAATGTCCTGAACATTTATTTTCTTTATTCTTTTACTCATTCCCTTTTCGTAACTGTGCAAGCCGGCTTGTTTTGCTTTACATTTGTTCCACTGATCGCATGAATGAGGTAAGTGCAGTCCTCTTTTACATCCATCTGTGACCTGGGAAACAGATAATCACAGGCTTCAAACTGCCACATCAGCGGGTCGAGCAGGAAAAAAAAAAAGCCTGTGCTGACAATACACATCTCTCTGGAGCAGTGAGGCGCATGAGAGACCTTCCTGCAGGCACAAAATCTCTGCACATCTTGTTAACGGACACACATCTGGAATTCACCGTTATCTGCCTGCACATATGCATACGCAGCTTTTATTGCAAATTTTCCAGACAAAACATCAACAAGTCGAGCATTCAGCGCAAAGCCTTCAAATTATGTTGATCTCAGTTTGGATGGGAAATGTATTTCTTCTTTAGCAACATTCTCTTTATAAAGAGAGCCCATTTAAAAAGACAGGGAATGGAGAAAAGGTACATTTGTGCGTCTATGAGGTGGGAGTCAGCTGATTATCATAAAGTTTTATATTAAATCACTTCAGTAGCAGCTCTTCTGGTTCAGGGACTGCACAGTTTAGGGAAATGCTGACCTGCAGCAAATATAACTTGCAAAAGTCTCTAATTGTGTTGTGAAATGTTTCAACAAAACTCTTGTAGAACATGTCACACTGAAGGAAGCCACAACTAGAGTAAATGTGTCCTACCAAAAAATAAAGATGGCATTGAAGTTATGAATCACACAATAAAATGAGCGCTCATGTTGTGGAATTTGGTGAGACAAAGTCAAAGATGAGAGTTACAAATACATCAATACATATTACAGCACTACAAAACCTCTCTAGTCTCAAATCTGTGGTTCAGATGTGCTGTTTTATTGTGTAATTGGGGCTGCTGGGTGATCAAACTACACAATAAATACTTCATATATACAGAGCAGATATAGTGTTCCTTACCTTGAGTCAGTGGCCTGGCCAGCAAACGATAAACATGCCTGGGTGAATCCTGTGGGATCAGCCTGTGCAGCAGCATGCTCATTTTAGAGCCTTTATCACCAGAGACACACAGAAAAAACACTGAAACAGCACCATTAAATACATTAAGAAACATGTCTAGTGTGAAGAGTTTAGTTAAAATATAAACAATGTTGAAAAAAGAGGTTTTCTTTAATCCTCACTGAGCTACTTCAAGTCCCACCTTACCTGTTCCTGAGTTTGCAGCACCTCTGTCTTCTTATAAACTTTTTTTTGTTTAGTTTTTTGCAGAAACAGCTTTGTGTTCTTATAAAGTTCCATTCATCTCCTGCTCTTTCCATCCATCGGAAGAGGCTGTGCACGTGTCGGACTCCTCCCCCGATGATGAAACCACCGCGGCCGTTTACAACAAGTTCAACCCGGAACGTCGAAACAAACTCATCTCCACTCCGAGCAACCTCGGCCAAAAAGGAACACACGATAGTGTAAATTAACACCGCTGAGACTTAATTAAATGTTCTGGAATAAACTCTGAACGCGGAGGGGAAGTGGCAGGAAACGAAGTTTAAGCCGGTTAACTGAATGCGGAAGTAAAGAGGAAGTAAACATGAGCGCTTCGATTTCAAAATAAATGCGCAACGTGGTTTTTTTTTTCATAGAGGGAAAATTATCTAAATAATAATTTAAATGTTCTACCAATATAAGGAATGTGAAAATATAGACGCAGCTAGCTATGAGTGGACGCAGAATGATGTCACCGGGGTTGTATTTTGATGACATATTTCATGAACAGTTTTACTGTAAGTACAGTCAATGGTTTATGTCTCCACATTTTTATTTAGTCCTGTGAACACACACACACACACACACACACACACACACACACACACACACACACACATCTAAGGGCAATTAAAGTTTACCACTCACGCTCACATGCATGATTTATGACCATGAGAGGAGAAAACACATGCATACATCCTCCACCATGACAATGATTGTACAGTAAAAGAATCAATCAAACATTATTTTTAATTAATTTGTAGATTTGTTATACCTCTTTAGGTGGATGGATAATGGATGGATGGATGGATGGATGGATGGATGGATGAATGGATGGATGGATGGATGGATGGATGGATGGATGGATGGATGCATGGATGGATGGATGGATGGATGGATGACACCCACAGTTCTGTTAGATAAAGTCATCTTTGTCTGGTAGATTTTTCTTTGTAAAAAATATTGAAAAAGCATGAAGCCATACTTTAGCTGTTTTCATACTAGTCCAAAATAGTCAGGATTTGTCAGCAATATGCCATTTTCATGCTTGCAACACATAATGAAGATATATTGTGAAGGATTTATTTTGGCGAGTCCTAAAAATAGCACACAAATCACCTTTATGACGAAAATAAAGTGTGAAACTTTGAATATCATATAACAAACCTGTATTGAGTTTCATGCTGTTAACTCACAAACATGTACAAGCATGGAAGTTCATCCCTTGTAAAAGTAAATCCGTTGATGCATTGTTTTGATGAGGCCTTTTATGAACTTGTCACCTTTCATTTACTTCATGCCACAGAAGAACTACAGGGCTGCAGCAGTGATAAAAGTTCTCTGTACCTGGACTGTCCTGCTGTGCAAAATGAAAAGTAACCCAAGGCAGAGTCGGCTGACACCGTCAAAGTCCCACTGCCCCTAGGACCATAGATAACTAAAATGGTTCCTGCAGGTCTGGCTAATGTGCTTTATTCTATTATATCTGCCCTGTTCTTTTCTTTGTTGTCTGCTTTTGCCCTTTATCTATTCTTCTGTGTTCCTCCTCCTCTTTGCTCTTTTATCTGTCCATCTGACTCAGGGGAAGAAAGTGACCCCTTACCTTGCTCCTGCCTTCTCTAATCCACTAACTACATGTGCTGTGTGTGGGAGTGTGTGTGACCCTGGTGTGTACCCGCACAGCATTTATAGTTTGTGTTCACCTGTTCATGTTCACGTGTTTCTTCGTATAGATTCTTGAAATTAAAAGAAGGAAACTTGTGACGGGTTGAACCTTCAAATTAACATGATTTAAAGAAATGTTTGTTTTGCAATTAAGCCATCTGAAATTAATATTGCATCTATATCAGAATGAGTGTGATTGATGAAATATATCCAAAGCTAATGACATTCCTATTTCCACAGCTGTACTTTGTGTTCATTGCTAATATATTTTAATCCGTGACATCGATTGTGAACAGGGAATAGGATTCCCCCTCTTATGTCACAATAAACAGGATTTGTTTCGATTGCGTGTCGAGCACAGTGCTTTACGCAGTTAAACAGCACAAGGATAAACATATCCGATCATTAGCAAACATCAGCATTATTGAATTTGTGAGAATAGCATGCTGATGTTTGCAGTTACCTCTGAGCACCTGTGCAGTAACTAAATACAGCTTCATTACAGTAAGTCACCGGAGCGTGGCTGCTGACTTTTGTTTCCACGTGAGTGCAGGTTTCCTTTATTTATATACATCATTAAAAACAAAAGTGTCACGCCTTACATATAACGGTGACAAAGAGACTCACGGAAATGTCTTCATGTGCTTTGAATTTCTCAAATGATGAAATGGCTTTTCTATGAGCATAGGTGGTAATTTAGTTTAGTGTGTGTGTGTGTGTGTGTGTGTGTGTGTGTTCTTTCAAATTTTATGCATGTCAGTGTTTTGACAGGCAAAGTGGTTCAAAATCTTGTCCTTCCTCTTTCAGTATTTTCTCCTTACGTATGGCGGATAATCTTCTTCTACTATTCTGTTCCCTTCAGCTCCATTGTTTTCCCTAAACAGTTGTTGTCTTTCTGACATTCACGACCAAATCATCTGAACCTCGTACGTCTCACTTTCTGAGTTGTCCGAAATGAGCTTTTCCTCTGGTTCATTCATTGTAAATAATTCATACATACGATCTTATAATAGTAATAATTATAATTATAATAATTACAGATTATGTAATTGTATTTGATAGTGTATAATTTTATTGAAAGATGTTTCTCAGTAGAGAGACTGAGTGTTGTGATGATGAGTTCGGTCTGTCCTCCTTGTCCCCGTTTGGATTTCCAGTGCTTTCTCCAGCTGTCGCCCAGAATCTAAAGACTTCCAGGTTGGCTTTTCTTCCCTTTCTTTTATTTATTTGCACAGATTTTGGCACAAAGTAAAAAAATATATAAAAAAAGAAAAAAAACGTTGAATTGCAAAGCTTTGTGCAGGAGAGAAAAGAAACACAAAGGATTTACAGATTAATTAAAACATGCAATAATACATCAAGAACCCCAGGGGGTGGGGGTGGGGGTGGGGGTGGGGGTGGGGCCAAAACATGCACCAGACAAAACATACTGGTTACAGGTTCTTTGTTGAAATCAAGTGGCTGCATGTGTGAATATGTTTATGGTGACTGTACAGGATGTACACAGCCTCTCACCCTTTGTCAGTTGGGATTGGCCGCAAGCCTTCGTGACGCTGAGTTGAATAAAGCAGTATATGTCCTTGACAGGTCTGCTGACCTTTTTCTTTTTTCTTTTTTACTTTTTCTTGTTTCTTTTTTCTTGAATATACAGAAATAACATATAACTTCAGGATATGCTTTTCATTACATTTGTCAATTTTCTCATGAAATCATACTTATAGAATAGAATAAATGCATACATACAATAAAATAAAATAAATTCAACATTATAGATTATAATAATACGAGGCGATTAGAGATCAGCGGTTACCCTTAATCTGGTCGTGAATTTTTTTTTTCCCATGGTGTAAACCTTTTCCAGTCTCTGGCGTCACTGAGTGATATAGCAGAGCTCCGGTTTTAACCAGGATGCTCTTATTGCTTTCTTTGCTATTAGTAGCAGAATTTCTACTAAGGATATCAAATATTTGACCACGTTGGTGTCATGTGCAGAGGTATGAGTGTCAGGTGAGGAAGTCAAGATCGACCCCGGCTGGCTCAGTTGGTAGAGACTTGCAACCTCAAGGTAGTGGGTTTGTGTCCCATCTGCAGGAAAGGTTCTTAATTGGTGCATCTGATGATGTGATGGGATCTGGGTGATCTATGTCAATTCAATATCAAATTGGTGCCCAGAATCTTATTTATGTATGTTTTGCCAAAATTCTGTCATTTTTGAAGATATGTGTAAAATCCCCTACTCGTCCACATAACCTCCAGCATAGAGCAGAAGTAGCACTGCGTTTTGAAGTGATGGATGGGGTGTTTAAGTATCTCATTGCTGCTGACCTTTTTCAAGACCCGCATGCTGTAGGTAAGAGGGAGGAGGGGCTACTGAACGTCACACCAAGTGCTTTGTGTTTACAAAGATACAGATACCCCCAAAAGAAAGGTCATGTCCTGTGAAACGGTAAAAGGTTCTGTGGATAAAGTGGGTGTGCTCCTGCTGACTCAAGCAACCTTTTGGATGTCAATGTTTTCCCAGTGATGCGGATGTTTGCATGGACCTCTTTGTAAGATGGACTGTGGGCTCAACATCTCTACACCAACATGGTGTTCATGAAACTAATGTATATTCTAATATCAGCATATCTGTGTGATAGCAGAGCTGTTGAGGACTTTCACGTGACGTCAGATGTCCAGCGGTACTACTGGGCCCGTCGTTTTGGACGTCCCCTGACTGTTAACAACGTGCTGAACACAGTCACACTTTACACATAATCATACGCACATCACCGAATGACCAGCATAGTTGTAGAGATGGCGATACTCCTGGAGGACACTACAGCCAGATCAGGAACATCAATAAATACACCAGGAGAGATCAGTTATGGGTCATCTATCTCCAACTATGACAGTTCATCCACATATCTCTGCTTACTTTCTCCATCCAGATGACTCGCAGCTGTGGACAGCTTTAACGTGTGGCTTGCTGACATATATAAAACGCTTAAAAATCCACACATCACTCCTGCTGATGGCTGTTTGCTGATAGTTTTTACTTGTGATTAATTGTTTACGGCTACTGCAGGCATCCAAAATGGCAGATCAACGATTTATGACGTCACTGAAAAACTGTGAAAAAACCTCAATAATAAACAAGCCGAATCACATCTACACACAAACCAGCACGTCTTTTTGAAGGAACGTCTACTGCTTCCATTGAAGACTGAAATCGGTAATGGTTAAAAAAAAAAAAAAAGAAGTAAAAATCGGTGAAGGAAACGTTGTTGTCAAGTTCGTTCGCAATCGTTCTTGATCTCCACCAAAAGCAACATCAAAACTTCTGGTTAAATAAAACAGAGATGAGTCTGTTTGACGTGAACATGGATCTGTTTGTGTTGGTCAGAACACGTTGTCTGACAAACCTGGCCTCTTCTGACTGAGTGTAAAATGGCCCTTTCAAATGATTGTGTAGATATGCCGGGCCTTTGAGGGGTGGTTGAAGGACTTGAAAGCCATATGAGAACTCCATTAGTGGGTCCACAGTTGGAGGAAACCGACTGATTTGATGGTATCAGCACCTCGAGGCAGGGACAGAGAACAGGAAAAATGCTACCGGGCAGCAAGGGTTGAAAAACAGGATCACTATCTCTCCTCATGAAACTAAGTAGCCCAAAGCACGGATACTCCCTCCCACCGTACACACACATACACACACATACACACACATACACACAGTCAGGTATATATACAGCTCAAGGATTCCCAATGCACCTGAAGACTGGCCACCAGACGGAGAAGGTGGAACCTTAAAGACACGATGATGCAAGAAGGAATAGCAGCCATGGCGGCCTGCTACCAGACATTTGACCCTGCAGCCTACCTGAAGTATAACTACACTCCACCACGGGCTGACTTAGCAAGAAAAGACAGCATTGTGCCGTGGAAACTGGCGTGTCTGCACCGAGCGTTCACTGAAGGTAAGGAGACCAGGATCACTGATATTCTTATTTCTTCTCCTATAATATCCAGGTGCAACATGTGTACATCCTTTCTTACAACGTACACGAGATTGGTCCAAGCATTGCCCAATACTGGATTTTTTCAAAACTGCAAATTTAAATTTAAGACTCACAACAGTAAGAGTTTTGCGCAATGACATTATTGATATAACTTGGAGTGGCAAGTTCATGCACAGAGTAGAAATCTTATTCGTCACAATACTGCAGCATTAATACAGTTTCCTCAAACAAAATGATCTTTTAAACTCATACCAATCTTCTGATTCACTCATATAACAACAACGTCTTTTCGATAAGGGAATAGTTGAACCAAAAGTTCTCCATTGCATCAGACTTTTTTTCCCAGAGTCTCACTGCTCTTCGCCGTCTCCTCTTCCTTTACTTCTCTACAGGTGATGTGAGCGGTGAGGTGTTGCTGGACATCGGCTCCGGTCCCACTCTGTACCAGGTGCTGAGTGGCTGTGAGGTTTTCAACAAAGTGTTGATGACAGACTTTTTGGAGGTGAACCGTCAGGAGCTGAGACAC
This sequence comes from Lipophrys pholis, assembly GCF_963383615.2. Classification (NCBI taxonomy): domain Eukaryota; kingdom Metazoa; phylum Chordata; class Actinopteri; order Blenniiformes; family Blenniidae; genus Lipophrys; species Lipophrys pholis. Next base: position 1,346,567 of record NC_137635.1, on the reverse strand, counting down.
TGGCTCCAGGATGGCGAGGGGTGCAGTCTGGACTGGACACCCTATCTGCAGCACGTCTGCAAGCTGGAGGGACGACGGTAAAACGTCCTCTTTTATTTCACACAGAATCAAATGCACATTAAAAAAAAATACCACACTGTGTTTTTGCAAACTTCTGTTTTTCATATAAATTGCCAATTCCTTAATATTGATCCTATCAGACCTTCAGCATGGACAGAGAAAGCTACCAGGCTTCGTCGGGTCATTGTGGACGTCCTGCCCGTCGACGTGCACTGCTCTCAGCCCGTGGCCCCTGACGCCCTTCCTTCAGCCGGGGCCGACTGCCTCGTGTCCTGCTTCTGCCTGGAGAGTGTCAGTCCTGATCTGGCTGCTTTCAACAGGGCCCTGAGCAACATCCGGAAGCTCCTGCGGCCCGATGGGCACCTGATGCTCATTGGAGCCCTGGGAGAGAGTTTCTACTTCGGTGGGCCTGGGTTGAGGATCCCTGTGGTCCCTCTGACTGAGGCCCAGGTCTGTGCCAGTTTGAAGGAGAGCGGCTTCACCCTGATCCGGCTCGAGGTTTACAATTTGCCGAGTGATATGCGGATAGGGGTGGATGATGTGACTGGAGTGTTCTTTGCAAAGGCAAAAAAGGATTAAAAAGAGTGAGAAATGGCAAAGATGGCAAAAAAAAACCTAGTGTCTGAATCATAATATAGAGCGAAATCCATGGTTTCACATAGAAAATAACTAATAATGCTACCTTGCTCTAAATGAAATGAAATGCTAAGAAATGCTTGCTTCACATAAGACTTTAAATAATCCTGCCATTATTCTATATGTGCATATAACATGGAGAGTTGCAGAAGTGGGAAGCTGCATATATAATATTAAACGATCATGCACAAAAAAATAATCAAGACTCCTTTATTATTCCACATTGCTGAATCTACATTTATATATATTTTTTTCTATGTTTGCAAAAAGGCACCTTAGCACTGTGTTTTCATGCCATCAATCGACGAATGCAGTATCTCAGAGCTGCGGAATTGTGTAATTTGAAGAGTTGGCCACTGGGTGTCGCCACTTCATCATCTTCAATGGAAAGTAAACACACACACGCATACACACTCTTGTGTTTGGTTGTGTCTGAGTATATACAGTATAAGGGTCATCATGATTTATGATGTAAGTCCTCGCTTCAAACACACACACACACACACACACACACACACACACACACACACACACACACACACACACACACACACACACACACACAGTATAGTGTGGAAAGAAGCCAGAGTACACGGAGAAATACAAACTCCACACAAATCGATATTCTTGCTGAGGCAAGAGTGTTTAATACTACGCCAACCTGCGAGTCCTCCCCACCTCCACCACCATGTAATATGCTCTTATTGTTGCTTCAACTGTGACGTACTGTAATTTACTACTGAAAACAGGACACAGCTATTAAAATAAAATAAAATTAAAAAAATCCTTCATTACAAAGTCTTTTGTTCCAGGCTTTATTAAGGTCATTCCATTAGCGTCCAAGTATTACACCACCTCAGTATTACAACTTAAATAGAGAGTTATTTTGGACTCACATCTTGATAAAGATTATCAAAATTGCAAAACCTCATAGGAAGCATTTTTAATAAAGGTTCCAGCGGTTACTTTGCGTATTTAGATTTCCAGGCACACAAGGCTAAATTTAGTTTTGGATCTAAAATACAAAATAAAGCCTTTTTCTGAGGATGCAATATGTATACATATGAATACTGAAGATGTACAAACACCAACAGTCTATTATGCAATTGTTTTATTAGCAACCAACACAAAACATTATTATATATACAGAACCATGAACCTTAACATGATGTGTCATGTAAATGTGTATAAAATCAAAGGTAGGTTTATTATAAATTCTAACCATCCAAAACAGCTCATGCTTGTTAATCAGCAGGTCACAAAATGCCAGTTTATAATTTATAAACCGGAAACTCAGCGCTGCATTATCTTGATTAGCTGGATTAGTCTGATATGGTATAATCTGGTGCGCTGTGGCTGTGACTTTGTTCAAATCGTCTATAATCCCTCCTTGTTTTATTTCCTTGACCTTGAATCCGAATCCTGAAAGACTGCTGAAAGCAGAGAGAAAAGCTCCTCTACAGCTGCTGAGTCAGATTCCAGTACTGGATGTGTAACATCCAGTATTTCTCATCACCACAGTGCCCACTCCACTCAAGCTGGGATAATATTCACTTTTTTTTTTTTAATTAAACGTGACTTGTCCTGCATGTCAGCCCTTGTTGTTCCTCACTTGAGCACACATACATAATCAACACGTGTTTTCTCTGTTGGTTTATTCTTTCTTGACTCTTTCTGAGTCATGTGTGTGGAGCATGAACATCGCTGAATTACATGACGGAAATATTTGAAATCTGATGAATGCAATAAACATGAATCTTGTTGCACCTTCAAAAAAAAATATCCAGAGCAGTTGTTGGCGTATTAAAATACTGCAGTTCTTTGCAGGTCTTACTTGTGCAGTGTCCTTGGCCGGTTGAATTGTAGTCCTGGTTTCCTTGGCAATTTCCTTCACGAGTCTCCGGTTAAACTTTTCCTCACACCTGCTCATTTATATGCTGACCTTCGTCAACAACCTCCCGTTTCCTCCGCCCTCTCTTTTTCCACCTTTGTTGTATGCATGCACACACCCACAGATTCAATTAAAACACGCACCCACACATACATCGATGCAAGCGCACGCACAGTCCACACATGTGCTTTGCAAGTCGAGTCCCCGCTGCCTCGGTCCGAGCTTTCTTCCTTCGTCATTCTCCCTTCACTTCCTCTTTTTCTTTGGCCTCCTGTTTGTCCTCATGGTGGCGGCCTGAGTCCACCCTCACTGCTGAGCCGTCCAGCACGCCATCTTCATCCTTGTTCAGTTTGTTTTCCTCCGATAGATCTGACAGAAAGAGGAACAGAAGTTGAATGCATCATTGTGAGTCTTCGATCAGCGATCAAGTTGAAACAAGTGAATAATTATATTATCCGACTCACCCGAACAAGCCGAAGCGACCTGCTTCTTTCCTTCGGGGCGTTGCTCCTCTTCCTCCCCAGATGAGGAGTCCTCTTTGTCCACGGACTTCATATCTAATGAGGCAAAGTGGGCCTGGGCCATCCTCTGGACAGCTGAAAACACAGCTGAGATCATTTTGAAGAAATGTACAATTCTGTCACACAAGCAGTCACCTGTTCCCTTTAATACTCTAATATATATCTAATATAATTCTCCAGTTGCACATTAAAGTCCTTCATGTGCTTTATAGACTTGTGAAGAAGCGTTACGAAGCGTCAAGTGAAAATTAAAGTGATAATGATATATCTCACAAGTACGAAAATATACCAAAGCACAATAAAATACATTCATATATGTATACTGAACACAAAGGAATGAATGAAAGAACGTCTTTATTGTCGCAAATATAAAACATACATGAGCTAAAAATGATTACCAGCCAAATATTGAATACGTAGAACTACATAGTGAATAAGAAATATGTATGTATAATCTAAACTTAAAATGTGTGCATCACTCAAAATAGCTAAGACGTAAAACTTAACTAATACGCTATAATAAATAAACATGCTACAACTGGCACGGAGAGTATTTCATTTTTTGGGGGGATAAATATTGTGTTTGGTCGATTATTGAGCTCGTGTACGAGTTCAGAGAATACGTTCGAGGGCTGGAGTAATTCTGGAGGTTATAAAATCCCGCGGGTTTATTCTGTTCGTCTGTCTGTTAACATGAGATCTCAAAACTAACAGGTGCTTCTGATCAAAGGAAGAACCCAATACGTTTTGGTGCTGGTCCGGGTCCAAATAACTGTCACAATTAAAAATTTAGATTCCGCGATATATAGTCTTGTGTTCTTTCAAATGAAGAATAAAATCACGTGATCACCAAACTACATAAATTAATAAAGACAGTCGATCTAAATGTGGAATATTGTGTCATTTCTCTGTGTCCATGTCTTGGTGAAAGTTATTAAATCTCTGATTCCTCTTGTTTTATGTGCATTTGATGAAACTGACGCCGTAAACAAACAGAACATGCTTATGAAAACTTACAACTGTTGAAATGTCAGGCTGCTTTTTTTTGTTTCGTGAACATTTTTGTTTCCTCGATTTCCAAAATGAAATCAGTAACACGTCGCAGAGATGACTGTACTGCATGCAGAATAACATTTATCGTAGTAGAATGATGATTTTGCAGATGTTTAAATGTGTGTGACTGATAGTGTGCAGGCATGCATGTGTGTGAGAAAGACCGTGTTGCAGCTCTGTGCCCATCCTATAATCCAGGATGATCCAGAACAGACCCACAGCTGTCTCTGCTTCTAATCTCACATAATACACACATACACACACACACACGCACACACACACACACACACACACACACACTCATCGACACACAACTCTCACTGTGTTTTTTGGGATATGAACCTAGTCCAGACAGATATAGACCACATGGCAGTTGCCACAGCAGAATTAGGTCTCCCAATTTATTTATTTATTTTTATTCTGCGCCATCTGTTATGTAAAATCAGACGTGTACATAAAGCACACGTCGAATAATTAAAGATGGTGTTTTCACCTTTAAGCGAGGGCGGCTGGTAGGTTGACATGTGAACCAGTTTGGCCCGTAAGGCTCCGTTGTCCCCAAGGACCCACTGCAAAAGAAAACAAAGCAGATTAATAACAGATTAGTGTTTTGCTGCAGAATTAGAAAATCAGTGCTGCTTCATTGATTTTTACAAAATCCATAGAGATATATATTATTTATTCTACAATAAAACTGTAACAGGAGTTCACACTGTCAAACGTAATATCAAAGGTTTTAGATAAAGAATCAGTTCTGACTGTTTTTTATTTGTTTGTTTATCAGAAAATCACGTTTAATTCACGTTTCCCATCGTCAGCTTCTCGCCGAGGCTGTCGGAAATTATAACTTCTGCCTGTAAAACCATCAGTTCCTTCCTCTCATATGAAACAACTGGCCTTTTATGGAACAAATACTCTGTTGAGCTTTCAGTCCTTCACCCAGCAAACACTTCTCGCCCATGTAGACCTACCTGATGTGAGCCGCTGTCCTCCTCTGGCGACGGCGGGTCAGTCAGTCTGAACAGCGTGGCGGGGGTCGGCCTCCGGCGGCGAATCTTTAGTAAAGAGACAAAGACCAAATGTCCTTTTTGAACCTGTGAAGGTTTATGTATGTGTATATCGAGTAATCTATCCATCGCCGATGGAAAAATGTTTATGGAAGGAACAAAGTTCCCAAGTCCAAACTAATCTGTAGAGATTGAACCGCCTCAAGGAGATTTATTGATCGTTAAAAACTAAAGGATTTGCAGATAGTGAGTCACAGCTCCTATAGGATGATATATCAGCTCTTATAGGATGATATATCAGCTTCTATAGGATGATATATCAGCTCTTATAGGATGATATATCAGCTCTTATAGGATGATATATCAGCAATCTTTCAATTTGGCCACATGGTTCTTGAAGTCATGTCTGCAGAGGATTTTTCGAACTATGCAATAGGAAAATGTATATCAATAAAGAACAACAACCAGAAATTGCTTTCCAGATTGTTTCCGAAGGAGGATTACATCTTGTCTTGGATGGCAGCTGGATTATTCATATTTGCTTACTGTCTTTCTACATGCTCCAATCGCTCAGCCTTAATCATTTTCATTATTTTTATTTGGGCCGACGTGGCTATTGGGCCATTGGGTACATGGCAAAATACCGCTTCACCATCTCATTGTTTTTTTATTTTCTTTATTTGTGAGTCAGAGTGAGTCATACAAACCACAAGTTACACAACATTTATATTCAAATCAGTTCGGGGCCATGTTGGACAAGAGCTTCAAACTCAGCTTGGAAACAATATATTGGACCAAATAAAATCATTCGAATGATTTAGAATTTCCTTGAGACACAATATAAGGTTATTTCACGTTTGTATTATTTGTCTTCTCTTCGCTCTGTTGATATACTTGGTATAGCGTGCAACATTCAACATTTTGCTTGGATTTTGTTTTTACTTGAAACCTTTTTAAAGGAAAATAGTGTGGTCATGTTAATTGTAAAGAACTATGAGATCAGTGTGAAAATGTTTTTCCAGGTGAAATGTGACATAAAGCTGTTTTCTTGGGTTCTGTTGTGTTTTAATGAACGAACTTCATGTGGCTCTGTGTTTTGTTTTGTCATCTTTAGAAGACAAATTAAGAACAGTAATTACTTTTCTTGGGAAATATACAGTTAATGTCATTATTTAAATTTAATTTCCACACTCTAAAAGGTCGGTCCCTGAGCTGGGTTAAACCCTCCAGTGTGCCGGCTTTAGCCCATGACGCATGTTTGACACCTCTGATCATATGTCAATTAAAGTAGGTAACATTATTTTCCACTGCAATAAACAGGAACCAAGGAAGGAGCTCATGACAATAACTACTGGCTCATATAACAATACCGTCTTTTTAGTCTTTCAGGTTCAGCATTTTACTTTCTTATTGCAAGACTTGTATTTTTTTCTACACTGTGTTATTTATGCAACCATTCAAATATAATTGTCCTTCTCTCCATTGTGTAATTTGTTATGGCCGTAGTATTGTTAGGAGATACAAGAGGCTGCCAAGCCAATCACAACAGAGCATGTAGGCATGAAATGTGGGGGCATCGTTCACTCTGGAGTTACTTACAGCTTCTGCCTCCCTCTGAATGTTGGATTCATAAATATTCATCATCCGCGCACAAGAGGTAAATATGTGGCCATTGTTTGGGGACGCATTTAAATATGAATTGGAAGGCATCTAATTAGAGGTTAAAATGTGTTAACATGAAAATTTCAACTTTACAATCAAACACACACACACACACACACACACACACACACACACACACACACACACACACACACACACACACACACACACACACACACACACACACACACACACCTCTCAGGAAACACCATAAGGGACCAAAGCACCAAACCACACTTTGAGCACCTGTCTGAGAGCACTTTCAGACAGGGTGACCTTTCCTGAGTGTTTTGTAGCCAGAAGGTCAAGCACCTCCAGGGAACATTGTATTTTCATCAAGTCCTTGTTGAGCACATCGGAAATGCCTGTAAATACCCGTGGTTGCTCAGTGTTACTTCACCGAAGGACGAATTTGATTCATAACTGATTTTGTTTTGCGTTTCGAAACCCTGGCTTTGTCATTTTAGCCAAATAGGTTTTTATTTTATTAGATATTAATCATGTGATAATATAATATCTCTTTGATACCATAATATTGTTGTTTTTTTCTTCTCGTACACAACCCAGTTGATTTAAAGTTAATTACCTTGGAGTGCTTTGTGTTCGTCTGTCTGAGTGGATGTTTTACTCTGCTACCATGTTGAAGGTCATTCAATTTCACCTTATCTAGTCGAGAGTCGCGGGGTGCTGGAGCCAATCCCAGCTCACAATGGGCCGACTCAGAGCACACACGGGACAGTGCAAACACAGAGACACCGACGACCTCACATATTCACATCAACACCTGTGTACAATTTGGGGTCACAAATTAATCGCATGTAGTTTTTCAACCGGGAGACTGGAGTGCTTGGAGAAAAGCTCTACACTACGGTGCATCAGGCCAAACTGTGTAACAGAATGTAAACAATTATCAATATAGTATAGAAATATATGTATATGAAGCAGAAGCATTATTTCTGTGATTTCCACATTCATTTATATTCAGCTTTATCCAATTTAGGGCAGTGGGAGTGACAATGCTGGTGACTACAGGGGACCATCCTGGACCACATCACACACACTCATTCACACCGGCGGGCAATTTCAGGAGCGTCAAGTCACCTTAAACACAAGCTTTAAGACTGGGGAAGAAACTCAGGGGACGTGCAGGAAGAACATACAAACTGCACAGAGAAAGGTCCTCAAGCCTGGATTGTCACGCTGTGAGGTGAGGCATTATAAATAAAATAAGTAAAAACTTTTGCCAACCTGTCTGAAGTAATTAGATTTCTACAGTTTTCATTCGCTGTCTAAGAAACATCCAGCCAAATTACAGCATTAGAAGAATCACTAGAAAGAAGAATTTAAGAGACGTGGGGACATCCGAGCTCCCGGGGAAATTTATCCTGTGAGCAATAATCCACCTCCTCATTTAAACAGTGTCCTGTATGGTTACCTAACCCTCTGCTTCAGGGCATTATTTTGGATGTTCATAGCACACAAAGACAGCCCTGAGTGGGAAAAGCCACCAAAAGAGCCTTTTTTTTCTATTTTTTTATTTTACAGAAATAACCCATCCACTTAACAATTAAGACCACACACTGAAAGCATAAACCCCTTGTTCATCATGCACTGAATAATCCTTTGATTTGACCACAAAGTGTTCAAGGAAATTAAAAAAAAAAAATCGCTTCAGACATTTGACCTTTTGTTTCCCGTGAGTGAATTATAAAACCGTATTGGAGGGTTGTTGTTTTCTTTCAAACCCCCCCCCCCCCCCCCCCCCCCCCCCCCCCCCCCCCTCACAAAGCAGGAAGCACATTCTTCTCTAAAATTCTATATTTTGATAAGTTAATTAATAGTTAAGACTTTGTCCTGCTGCTGCACCTTTATTGCAGCTGTTTTGCACCTCTGGGGAGGCCTGTGGCAATGTTAAAGCAGAAAAAGGTCTTAACATAACATATACTGAGTGTGATTCACTAGGAAGTGTGCCACGTTGTACATTTATACGAATAGATAATGCTTTCAGTTTGCATGCATTTTGTCTCTGATTTCCCAGAGAAACATCACGCGCAAACAGCTTTTAAATGAGGGTTTAGACCAGTGGCGCTCTATGGACAGTTCACAATTCATTCTAAGTTTTCAAATGATAAAATATACATCTATGACTTGCTCCCACTGGAGAAAGCTTGCATACCACTGGTGGTTCGGGTACCAGTTTGATCACTGGTTTAGACACTTTAAACAAGGACAGACAACTGGAAAGAGTTGGTTTCACCATGGAGTGATGATATGGAGTGATGATCTGTTTGTGGAGGAAGATATCAAAACAAATCAAAACCCCACAGAAAGAATGAAATAAAATAAATCTGAATTTAGGCCTCCCAAAGTCAAACATCGAAGGTATAACACAGAAACTATCTTCCAATAATGTCTGCAAACAAAAGCCGTGGCGAGCCAGCTGTGGAAACGACAGCAGCATCTCTGCTTAAGGTGAAACCTTTTCCATCTGTTTTCATAAGTGCAAAGTTTTAGTAGACCAGACCGACTGTTTGTCATTTGATGGAAAGTGTGTGTTTCCAGCAAACATTACTTTTGGCTCATGAGCCCGTTTAGACGCCTGATACCAAGCCAGTGTTCTACAGCACAACCCAGAAGAATCACCACAAAGCAATGCAACGTCATGGAGCTGACACCAGCTGACCCCCAGGCCACCACAGAGCAAAGACACACACACACACACACACACACACACACTCACACACACACACACACACACACACACACACACACACACACACACACACACACACACACACACACACACACACACACACACACACACACACACACACACACACACACACACACACACACACACACACACACACACACACAAATAATATGCATCTGTGTTTGATTTCAACACACTTTGCGATGGCCCACGTATGCAAAGGAAAACATACCAGGTAACCACACAGAAAGTGTTTTCCATAGTGCCGTATGTGATGAACTACAGCAAAGAAGGACACCGTCCGGACAGAACCTGCAGCTCCTGGATGTGCTGAAAAGTTGTTCTTGGCATCAGCTACCCTTGACCTTGATTCATGCCTCAGTCATCCACAGCTTAACTCTTTGCTTTTAATCAGCCGTCTCCTTGGCTGATGGTTTTTTTCACCCATTGTCTGTCTTGATTTGCATCTGCAGGATCATATCATCTTTTTTCCTCTTTTCTTTCCTGTTTTTCTGACCGCTGAAATGTTTTATTAAGTCTTTCACACCCTTTCCTTTCCTTATCTCTTTGTCATCTCTTATTGCACCCTGTGATAGTGTTGTATCATACAGAAGTACTTATATACGAGTCCTTTATATCTACATAACACCAGTTGGTAATTTTGAATGGATGAGAAGGGTATCAATGTAGTAAAAAAAACAAAAACTCTAGGGGTTATACTACTTAAAATTTGCAGCAATTTAGCAAATTCATGACTTGTCAGGACCGCTGTAGGAAAAAAATGCAACATATAAGCTCCTGTCAAAGTCTTTTAAAGTACAGACGCTTTCCCAGAAGCGCCAAGTTGAGTTGAATTATCCTGGAGAGTCTCAACTTACAACATTCATACTTATGCCAAGTACAGTTGAGCCTCCGTCCACATGACATGACCATTAAGATCTTTCTTTTGCTAATCATCCTGGCAAGAGCCTCCATCACTTAGGAACACTGCTTAAGACTTGTAAATAATGGAATTTAAAGCCCATATTGCAGCGGAAACAGCTGAATAGTTGTTTATTCCCGCAGCTGGATTCTTGGTATCTTAAGCTTTGCGAAAGAAAATTGCTAAATGACAGTTGATTTCCTCATTTCCTCCTCTAATATCAGCAACAGGTGGCCCAGAGCAATATCATTTTTGTGTATAATGGAAGAGCAGAATTAATATCAGCAGCTACAAAGGGACATATATACAAACATATATCCTGTGACATAAGAAGTGTGTAACCTTTTGCGTGCTTCATCGGGGATTGCTGCTTCTTTAACTCGTATTAGATCCATGGATGGAGATTTGCAGTAATCTTATTTGGTCCTGTTGTGCCAAAATGCAACAGCATCTTATAAGAGAAAGTGACATTATTCAGGATGGACATTTGCAAAAATGTAAGTTAGGAAACAGAAAACTGAGGAGACAACTACCTCACAACTATATTCAATTATAGGGTAATGAAATCCAAAGATCAGTTATAGTTTGTTGATCCAACCGTCTGATAATATAGAAAAACAAACATCCAGGCTTGAGGCTTCAAGCTACAAACAACAGATGTGTGCAAAATACTTAAGACCTCAGAAATGTTTGATTTATTAATTTGTTTTCACTTTCCTGTCTGGAACAAGCTTCTCCAAACAGATGCCATAGGAAATCTTCCAAATCCGCTACCAGGAAGATATAAAGATTTTGGCAATGCAACTCGTCTCTTAAGGAAATTCAGAAGAAAACAACGTTTCAGGCAACATTTGGAGGGTTTTGGGGGTTTTTTCTTGAAATTTGCCCTCATTGTTGACCTTTTTTGATCCTTCAACCATAAAGTGACATGATTCCATGCTATAAGCCAACCTTTTTCTACAGAATATCCCTCATTGATTGAATTGGATGCATGAATTTCAGTTGTATTTGTTTTACATAACACATAACTCACCACCCACTTTCAATACATGAGTAATGATGTGTCCTTGTGCATTGTGTTTTACACATGTTGCCAGAGCGTTATCACTCATGCGCAAGTCATTTTCAATATTACAAATGGAGCTTTATCCTTCACTTTCTCCTCCTCCTCCTCCTCCTCCTCCACCTCCTCCACCTCCTCCCCATGCTCTCATTTTGAAGGGCAGAGATGTCTCATCACTTTTAAGGGCTCCCAAAACTCTGCTCGGCTTAATCCCAACGCTGCACACACACACACACACACACACACACACACACACACACACACACACACACACACACACACACACACACACACACACACACACACACACACACACACACACACACACACACACACACACACACACACACACACCGTTGCACTCAGGGTAATGCACATCAAAACACAGAATTCTGCAAGGTCTTGCTAGACTGGTTATGTAACTGTCTGCCAACCTCTGTTGGAAGAAGTGATGCTTTTAAAAAGTGCAGAGGACAACTCTCAGAAAGTCATGATGAAAGTTGAAAGGGACACATTCAAACTTCTGTGATTAAAAAAGAAAATAGGCTGGGTGGCTTCATTAGGAGTTGAAAATAGTCATGCACCACACAGATGACTGGGATTGTGGGGTTTAGCATGCACAAAGCAATAGATTGCCGGTCCTCAGCTGGCCCACGTTTGACCTCCTCCCACGCACCAAATCCACCACCGCTGCAGCGATACGCTTAAAGGTACACATCATAACATCTCCGTCTCACCATCTCCACCTGCCGCGGGTCCAGCTGGGTGGGCACAGAGGAAGGCACAGAGAACTGGATCTTCTTCCTCGCGTCTTTGTCTTCCTCTCGTTCCATCACCTCCGTCTCTGCGGGACGCAGCGGGTCCATGTCATCCGGGCTGACGCTTCCACTGCAGCCGAGCGCACGTCGATCCAACTTTACGCAGGGCTCACTTCCAGGTGGGGCAGTGTGATGTCCCCTCACAAAAACTCCCAAATGCAATTAATTTCGATCCCGTGCAATCTGCAAATAGCGTTGGTTGGTGAACAGAGACATCGCTCTATCCTAACGATCCAGGAGTGTGTGTTGTTTGACAGATTTGCCTCCTCCTCCTCCTCCCTCCTCCCGCCTCCCTCCAATCTCACATGTTCGGCTCTTATTCTCACTGCGTCCTGACCTGAGAAGGTGAAACGAGGGAAGAGGAGTGAAGGTAAAGCTTTCTGGTGCTTTTAAGCACATTGGGAATTAAAGAAAAAATAAAAATAATATCACACAAAAAGCAAATTTAATTGTGAGAATTTATCAATTTTTAAAACAACAACCCATAAAATTCACCCATGAATTAACGCTTATAAGTGACCCTTCTTAAATTACTTACATTTTGTGTTTTGAGAATGTGTGTCTGTGTGTTTGCGGTGTGATGGACTGACCGGTGACCTTTCCAGGGTTCACCTCCGTCACTCATGGTAACCTGGCTGGAACTCACATGACCTCAAACTGTATACATCAGTACAGAATAACGATGGCTGCACCATTCATTGCCATTTTATTTATTTTTTTATCATTTCTACATCTGATATTATATGTAAAAAAATTATATTATATTTAATTGTTTCTATCATAATCACAGGTTTAATACTGATATACATCTACATCCATCTGGTGTACCCTGCACCCAGCGCCCCCTGTGGGATGGATGGATGGATGGATGGATGGATGGATGGATGGATGGATGGATGGATGGATAGATGGATGGATGGATGGATGGATGGATGGATGGACGGATGGATAAGTTGCATGTCCAATCAATGAAAGTGCAATGCTTTTAAGCACATGACATGGGAAACAGATGCCGTTTTTTTTGTTTTTACAATAAAAAACAATGTCGGGGGTTGAGCATAAGAACAACCGAGTAAAAAAAAAGTTCCACTGCTGCTGTTGTCTTTTCTCATCTCTTTGTCGCGCCACATCTGAAAGGGAAACCTTATAAACATATGGGAAACCTATCTTATCTATAATGAAATTGTAGGGCACTACAGTGTATTACAAAACACATTTAAATACAAATCCTGTGAGGAAAAACCACGTTCAGATGAAGATACAAACTCTCCTTGTATACCGTTTTGTGCAATCTGTGTCAAAAATAGAAGTGTTCATACTTAATTTTGACCACGTGTCATTATGCAATGTGAACGAACAAGACATAACTCGGTGTTCAGTGTGACCACTCGTTGCTCTCCAACAACATCGAGTCTTCTTGGAAGAATTGCGGAAAGTTTTTCAAACAGTTGTCTAAAACAAAGTTTTAAAACTAAGCATGGATATTCTGCAGGCTAAATTCTTCTGTTTCTTCATGAATTAACAAACCGAATCTGTCATGAAGACTTTCACAACTCCTGATGGATTTCAGTAGAATTCTCTTACTGTACTGTGTGTAATGCTTTCCCACTGCTTAGGCTGTCCCTGAAGCACTTTATATTATTCATCATCCACCCATTCAACCATCCGATGGTAGACATTTGGGGTTCAGAGTCTTGCTCAAGGACACATCAGTATGTGTTGAACCCACAACCCATGCAATTGAAGGATGGGATTAATTACTGTTGCACAGTAAATAATCTGTGTGTGCAGTATCAACAACAATAAAGATCTTGTCAGTACTGCATGATGTCTTTCAGACATGCCTTGAACTTTTGCACATCGATGCAAACGTGCAAACAAACTGTAAATAGCTTCTATATTGCAAATGTATAAAAATCCGTCCGTTGGAAAATTCATTGCCATGGCAACCGTTTCTCTCCTCAGTCCTGTGTGTTGGCAGTGCTGCATCTGTGTTTAGTGTGTGTGTGTGTGTGTGTGTGTGTGTGTGTGTGTGTGTGTGTGTGTGTGTGTGTGGGTTCGGGCAGTGAAAATAGGCAGGTGAGAACGGCGACGATACACAAATGTGAGTGTGCGTAACAGAAAAGGGAAAAAAATATGTTGGGTATGAGTGGGTGGGTGAACATAATGGTACCAGCTTTTAAATTATACCTGCTATTTAACATCACAATAATATGACAGACGTTTCTAACCACATGTGCACACAAATAACCTCACAATATTGTAAGTGTTCTCGGGATTCAAGAATACAAGAACTGTGAAAAGTATTGGTGGCTGTGTTGGTGTTCTGTACAAGTTCTTATTTAACTGCTTGATGTAGTGTCGCTCCTGACGTGTGCCCGCCATGTTTGGTGTCAGTTCTTAGGTAGGCAACGGTAACACATGTGGAGCCGTGTGTGACCTGTGAGGTACTTTGAGGCTTGCTGGTATGGCGTCAATTTAGTGTCAAAATCACAAGCGCATAAGAACTGTAATCGTGTAGTTAGACCACGCTCTGCGCGGTGTGACTTCTGTGATCTCTCCTTGCCTGGTGATGTTGGGTTTGGCCCCCCTTTTTTTTTGAGTGTGGACGATGTTCAGGGTCTGGGTTGAGGCGACCGCCATCAGTGTTCTTGTGGTTTCACGCGGGGCAGTTTAGCGGCCACGTGGAGGCGCGCCCTCTTTGATGTGACCGACCTGCCTGTGTTATATGGTAAGAAATGAATGTATAAGTTTATGTTTATTACTTTATACAGTTACTGTTTGTGTATTGTATTTAACTCCTGATGGTTTATTTTGTCTATTATGGTTTTGAGTGTGTTTGTATCTTATGTTACTGTCTTATTATCATATATTTGTTGATGTATTCATGATTATTTAGTATTTTTATTTAATAGTTATTTTTCATGTGTGTTAATTGTATCTTCTACATTTTATGGAGGCAAATGATCTCATTTATTTTGTCATTTTCTTTTGATAATGTTCCCAAATAAATGGAAAAATCCCACAATTAAAGAAAAAATTCAATTGTTTATCCACATTTCTGTGAAGAAGTCATATCATATTTTAGAACTAGGGCCATGAAAATGTAATTTCTCTGTCAGCAGCGAATGACACAGCTTTACATTGACAGTTACATCTGCTGTTTCTGAAGGACTTTGGTCAGGACTGTCATTTCGACAGGGCATCAGTCTCTCATTCCCCCTCTTCTCTCAACCGACGGTCTCATGTCAGCTATCAATATCGCTCTACAAAGCAAACAATGAGGCTGCAGAGGCTTTGTGAGCGAACCAAGCAGGTGAAATACCAACATTAAGGTATTTATCAGCTCATCGTGGTGAGGACCACGCCCTCAAACTTTTGCAGAAGAGTTGAGACAGATTTGCTCACCAATCCCTTTTCTGTCAAAAGGCCCAAGTTGAGGTCATTTGGAATTATCCCCTGGGACAAGTCCACTCTAGAAAATGTGTAAAATTTTGGCCAAAATTCACCAAAATCTACCATGTTTTTCATAATATCCAACTTCCTGTTGAGTTTCCAGTTTGTGGGTAAGCAAGGTTTGTTTGTGCATTTTGGAGTGGTGCCAAATGTCGTAGCTCTGAGGGAAACTGGACGCTGGAAATATCTTTTTTGAAGTTTGCAGGAGGCACTTTTGAGCTCTTTTACTAGTCATATGTGTAATTCCCCTTAAATATCACATTTTCATGGCCAGGTCTGATGTGTCTGAGAAGTTTCACAACTTTTCGTGTATGTTTAGACCCTTAGACCTTCGTTTGGCCTGACAAACAACAATAATAATAATAATCTCTAGGATTTCAATACCATCCTTGCACTTTCAGTGCTGGGACCCTAATAATGTAAATTACTGTATGAACCAATAATGGTATTAGCTGTGTGTACTGTAAAGAAATTACCACTAGGGATCGCCATTTTTCTTTTTTACACTTAGTTCATTATAAACAACTGATTTCTGTATCAAACACAAACTGTAAATTTAGATTTTGCATAAAAAATAAAGATGATGCAGTTCAAAAAGCACATTTACAATTAGTAAATCCTTTTTCAGAATCATCCCACAGAGCAAGCAACGTCCAAAGACGTCCAAAACACGTCTGTCCGTCCAGGCCGTAATCTGGACGTCTATTTGACAGCCAGAACTCGTTGACAAATGACATAAAAATTATAGACATTATAATTATTATGGACATCTAAGACACTCTTATTGTTTTGGTCGCAAGGCATTGAATTGTTTAGGTCTCCACGAAGAAACTCACCACTTTGATAACCTTTAATAAGTTTGTGCTCTTGCCTCACAGATAGAAGGTCTTAGGTCTCCAGACAAGACGTGAATAAGACGTCTAAAAAACTTCCATTCAGGCTCTTCTGAGAACGTCTTCTGGATGTCGAATATTGACGTCCATATGATGTCCAGAAAAGACATCCAGACAACGTCCAAGAAAGACGCATAAAAAACTTTCATTCTGGCCCCTCTGAGGACGTCTTCTGGATGTACAGGGATTTAGACCACTTTTTGCTCAGTGGGATACATTTAAATACTTCATTCAGTGTATCTGCAAATGAGCAGAAGTACAATGGACACACAGAAAAACCAAATCCACTTTATGATATCTGGAAACAAAAAGCAGCAACTACAAATGTTGTGCAGAAATCAAAAGAAGAAGCATAAATATTGTGGATTTGCAGAGCTATTTCAGGAAACTTTCTATACTCATTCCTTCATATCTACTCATTTAGACAGTGGGTTGCTACCATTTTATTGTTTTACTTCACGTGGAGTTTTACAGACAAGTCAATTCATCTTCTATCCAACTTAAGGTCCTAAAGGCAGCTGATCCAAACAGACAATCACCACAAGCTCCCACATTTAATTTTGAGTCAGCAATTAGCCTCAAACTTAAGTTGTAGGACAGTTGGAGGAAACCAAAACGCTCCAGGAGAACCCAAACCCATCGTGAACTCGACATCCTCGCTATATGTCACCACTGTGCGGCGCTCTGAAGGAAACATTATTTTATTTTACAGTTTTCTTGTACTTGCTTTCTATTGCCAGCAGATGTCACCCACCTATAACTGGACAATCCTCTGGTCCTGAGCGAACTCAACCATGGCAAAACGTTTAGAAAATCACCTTTATTGACGGAGAACAAACACTCTATATTCAGTTTACTTTTAAAACCCACATTTAGTACTGAGAACAGAATAGGAATTGATGATCAAATAGAATAGAATAGACATCTGTTTACCTTATTTATGGCAAAAGCACATTTCTGTTCACTTGATTAATGATCTGAACTGACCATGACTATGTTTGATATGCAGTAATGCACAGAATAAGATAGGATATGTCTATTTAAAAAAATTTCTGTCTTTATTATCGTTGTATTTGAATTGTGAAATGCACGTGTCCTTGAAATGTATAATCACAACCTAGTGTCATGGGACCTGTATGTGTGAATAAAGATGACATTGTGAATGATAAACTCTGGCTCAAAGGTAAAAGGGGGGGGGGGGGGGGGGGGGGTATGTCTATTGTTCAATCATGTAGACCCCATGTAGCACCACCACGTTGGATTGGGTGTAACCTTGGTTTCAGGATTCCATCAGAAGATGTGATTTTGATCCTTCAAGGATTTCGGTTGCTGGAAAATAAGAGAAATTGCGCAGTGGCTCAATAACACCATGGTGATGATAAACCTGCTCCCTCAGGCTTTCGCTCTTATTCTCCCCTCTCTGCCTCTTGTCTTGCCCCATCTTCGGGCCCCTCTCTGCAATCTGTGCCTCCGCCACCTTTGGCACCAATCCGCCCACCGGCACCTGTGCCAAGCCTGGCAACCCAAACCAAGACGCTCTGCTTAGCTCAGTTCAATTGACTCGTTTAGGCAATTGCACCCTGACTCTGATCTCTATGGCCAGCTCCTTATTCATCCTCGGCCTTTGTGTGGAAACGTACCGGTTTTCTCTCAGGGTGGATTGGATGTTTTCAGAAAACCGGAGATTAATACTGTTTAGGTGCCCCTTTTTTTGTTGTAGTGACAGTATTGTTTCTAATTGCATCCCTGAAACAGTTCATTAGTTTTCCCTTCGGGCTAATGTGGATTAGGTTTTTTTTTCCTTTCTAATCCTACAGAATCAATATAACCCACAGCGCGTCTAATGCTTTCACAATCCAACCGGATTCTGTCTAACATGTGAATGATATGACTCAAAAATATTACAATAGGCTTACTATAATTATTTCTCATAAGGGGATTGACTTCCCCAAACCTTCTATATCAGATTAACCCCGTTTTTCCCAAAGATGGAGGCTAACAGACGCAGTTTGAATCCAGTGCAGTTTTTTTTTTTTTTGTGCCATCCACTCCTTATTCCATTTTCTCTTTCAGCTTGGTGACAGATGGCGAGTCCCTCTCCCCCAGGGGAAGCCAGTCTCTGTGAATGCGGCCGCATGTCAATCACCGGCTCTCATGTGATGGCTCTTGCCAATGACGTGCCAGCCATATGGGCCTGGCATCAGAGCTGGTATGTAACCCACCCAGTCCTTCCTCAGAGGTGCCACACGGCTCCCTCCGCGCGTTTGGGCTGGAGAGAGCAGCAGCAGCAGCAGCAGAAGAAGAAGCAGCAGCAGCAGCAGACAGAGCAGGGTGGCAGGAGAGGAAGGAGAGAGAGAGAGAGAGAGAGAGAGAGAGAGAGAGAGAGAGAGAGAGAGAGAGAGAGAGAGAGAGAGAGAGAGAGAGAGAGAGAGAGAGAGAGGGGTGAGAGCACAACCCAGCGCCTCGCCAGCACAAGCATCCTTGCAGGGCGTGTGGATGTGATGCCCACCCGGAGAGAGATGGTGTAAACAAACCCGCTTTGCCCCATCACTGAGCTCCACCACAGAGGTAGGTTGCACATTTCTACCCCACTATTAGAGCATCGGATAAAGATCCACCTTTGGGATTTGTCTTTGTGCACATGCCTACTTGCAGCCTCGATGAAGGGAGAAATAAGGTATCTGTGCCCAGGCAGGGGTGATTTTAATGCGTTAGACGTGTTTGGGAACATTTCTTTTCGCTCTCTCTTGGTGCGTCTCCTCACATGGCGATGGGATCAAATGAGCTTGCAATCTCCGTTTAAAATCTCTTTATCACCGATTCAAAGAAGATACTGCTCTGGCTGTGTTTAATTTGAGAAATTTCGTTTGATTAAATCTACAAATCCATTTCGATCCGGGATGAAAAAGGAGAGGAGAATATTCTGGCACTTTTGCGTTGATAAACTGAAATTTAGTCACTGAGAAGAATGAACATTGGTGAGTGTATTTTACATATTTCCCAATTATGTATTATTGTGTGTGTGTGTGTGTGTGTGTGTGTGTGTGTGTGTGTGTGTGTGTGTGTGTGTGTGTGTGTGTGTGTGTGTGTGTGTGTGTGTGTGTGTGTGTGTGTTGCCGCACGACGCGCGTCAGAGCACCGTGGGGGTTGAATTCTCCACAGAGATACACAGGCTAATTGACAAGGTATTGGTTGGCATTAATTACATTGTGCTTACAAGATTAGATAAAAAATACGTCCTTGGACTCCACAGGCACAGCTGAGCTCAGGATACTTAGAAATCTGTGAAGATTTGGGCATCATACAGCTATTCCTTTGACTTTGAATCTTATTTTAAAGCTCCGTTTCCCCCCGCATTATCTTTAGGCGTATTAACATTATTTATGTAGGGTAGATAATTAAAAAAAAAAAAAACTAAAAAAACTAAGATCATTCTTTTTTCCAAAACCATACATTTTACTTTAGATTTGATTTGCTCATAAAATGAGAGAGAGGTTTAAAACAAAGTGAGGTGATAATCAAGCAAAACAAAGACTTGGTGTAGATGTAACTATTATGGGCTGCATTCATTCATTCATTCATTCATTCATTCATTCATTCATTCATTCGTAAAAATCCGAAAGAATTATGTTTATGAGAATCTTCTCCTCTTTTGGCTCTTTTGAATATACATTCAAATGGATTGCATTTAAGAGCACACAGACTTAATTTAGACAAACAATTTCTTTTTTTTTTGGGGGGGGGGGGGGGGGGGGGGGGGGGTTGTTACGTGTCCACTGTGTGTCTGATTGTGCTGGAATGCTTCCAAGATGGTAATTTATTGGAGTGAGGAGGGACCGGCACCCTCGGTGCACCCTGGGGGATCAGATGAAGCAGTCCGATCCGGGCAGCCTGAGGGGACACAGCCAGGCACATGTGGAGGCCGGAGAGTGGCCCACGCTGTTGCTTTGTACCACTGCACTTCAATCCCATCCGATTTTATTGACATGAAATTCTCACCCCTCAACACATCTTTATAACCGATTAATGGCAAATAGATTTTTAATGCGGAAAAAGATGTGCGTGGCCAGAGGCCCTGTACTTTCGTGTGAAGCTGATATCAAACATGCTTTAAACTGTCATTTCTTTTTTTCCACATATAGGTTGATAAGATGTTTCCCTTTAATAAAACATTTGAATTTTTGGCTGTTATTAAGTCCAAATCTTTAAAAAAAATAAAATAAAAATCTAAAAACAGCCTAAAAGGCAAAGAAATACCGTCAAAAGAAGAATGAAATAATCTAATAACTGTAGAGAAGAGACACCTGAAGGCCTTCCTGAAGCAGGTGCTGCCTCACCCATGGGCGCGCAAACAGATACTGAAGTGTGTGTGTCTGTCTTTCAGGCTGCTTGCCACGATGTTGAGCCGTCTGTTCAGCGAGGTGCTGCCGGACGTCCAGAGGCTGGCGGCTGACTGGGTGGAGGACAATGAGAACGAAGACTGCAAGACCAACGACGACGAGAACGACCACGAGCCCTGTCACCTCGACGACGACGAGCTGGACGACCCGCAGGAAGGCAGCAGCCGGGCTGAGTCCGAGATGGCCGGCGACGACGACGACGATGACGACGACGAGGCCGAAGAGGAGGAGTGCGGGGACGAGAACAGCGGAGACAAACCCAAGAAGCGAGGCCCAAAGAAGCGGAAAATGACGGCGGCGCGCGTGGAGCGCTCCAAGGTGCGCAGGATGAAGGCGAACGCGCGGGAGCGCACGCGCATGCATGACTTGAATTCGGCTCTGGATAACCTGCGCAAAGTGGTGCCGTGCTACTCCAAAACCCAGAAACTCTCCAAGATAGAGACCCTGAGGCTGGCCAAGAATTACATCTTAGCGCTTGGGGAAATTTTACGCAACGGAAAACGCCCAGATGTGGTGACCTACGTGCAGATGTTGTGCAAGGGCCTGTCCCAGCCCACCACCAACCTGGTGGCGGGCTGTCTGCAGCTCAACACCAGGAATTTCCTGACTGAACAGTGCACAGACGGAGCCCGCTTCCACGTGCCGAGCTCTCCTTTCTCGGTGCACCCGTACCCGTACCGCTGCTCCCGCCTCTCCAGCCCCCACTACCAGCCCGGAGCCGGGTCGCTCAACCTGCGCAGCCACTCGTACGGCCCTGCAGGCTACGAGGCCGTGTATCCGCCCGGTGGCACGTCCCCAGACTACAGCAGCCCAGACTACGAAGGCCAGCACAGCCCGCCCGTCTGCCTGAACGGCGGACTGTCCGGGAGGCAGCAGGAGTCCTCCGAGACTGACAGGAACTATCACTACTCTATGCATTACTCCGGACTGTCCACCTCCCGGCCCGGACACAGCATACCGTTTGGGCCCTCTGCAGCGCGCAGCGGTGGCACGCACTCAGAGAACGTTCCCCCTTTCCACGACGTACACTTGCACCACGACAGGGCTCCGCCATACGAGGATCTCAATGCTTTTTTCCACAATTGAGCCTCCACAGTGGATAAATCAGACTTAATTGACTTCACAATGACAATCCTTATAATGTCTAATATTGTTTGGGGAAAAAAGAGCTCCTTAAAAGAACGAGAGATGGAAGTGGAGGAAAGAGCCCTCTGATTATCTTCTGTACTCTACTGATGTCATCTCTATACTGTTGTACATCCTATCAAAGTGTGTCCAGTATTATCCTGTATGCAGAACGAGTGCAATTGACTTTAACGATGTATAGGCCTACATGAAAATGTTATGACACAAACAACATAAATAAAAAGTGTTTTATAATTGTCTGAAATGATCGAACAAATCTTCTTTTAAACACCAAGAATCATCATTCACTCAGTGGCTGTGGTCTTTCAGGAAATAACACCCAGTAAAGTAAGAACGTGCGCTCAGTTAACATTCCACACAAATAAAACGGATTTGAAACAGACCAGAAATCCTTGGCTGCAATCAACGATTTTCTTTCTATGCACCGAATTCATAGATAATTCAACAGACAGGAAATTATTGTTATAATATATAGTTGTCTGTGTCACAGTTAAATCGACTGTTAAAGAGTTTGTCCTGTTGATCTCAGTATTGTGCATCTTGCCGTCAACAGATTATATGATCATACTAAGATCCTTTACAGCACAACGCTATTCTGAAACATAAAACTGGTCTGTCTTGTCAAAGGAATTTTTCTATTTATGCTTTATTTTTTCAAATACTGAAGTTTACAATTACAAATTCGGCAATTTAAAAAAGCACTGATTGCTCATCGTTATGTGGAGTAATTGCACAAAGAACCAGAAAAAAACAGTTATTGGAAATAAATACTCGTTACTGAGCTCCTAAACTGGGAGATTTCAGACAAACCTGTTGTACATTCTTTCAAAGGATGTACAACAAGAAACATGAACCGAACTGATATAACTATAATACACTTAAAGAAAATGTGGGATTGTAATTTTCATCCCTCAAATTGTATCATAAGTCGTGGGCACGTTGACAAGTACGCAAAGTGCGTATTTCTTGAAACGTGCAACAACAACAACAAAATCCACCAATAGTTTGGGTTTCAGTGAACATCGGTGATCACATTCAGTTATGCACATTATCAAGGATGTAGAAATTATTCAGAAATGCACATGAACGCCTATGTGCATGCAGAGGAATGTTATTTCACCTGTTAATGGGCGAGCTGTCATACATTATCGACAGGATTCTAGATTGTGTGCAGAGATTGATTTTTAGCTTTGATGCCGGAGGGGAAATGTAGTGATGACGTATCCGGACACCAATTTACCAAAACTAATGATTAACAAAATAATTCAGAAACTGAACGAAAACAAAACCGAAGTCCAACCAAAGACATTTACTTATAAAATAGACGCTATATCACATTTTTGCTTCGAGTACTTTGTTTTGCATGTCATGTTATGGTTTTAAATAAATGATTTCAGCATTCTCAACAATGCATTGCACTGTATTTGTTCAAAACCATTTGTTTAAGGCCTCGCACAGCCAGGGAACATTAACTTTGCGCAGCATTTCACCCAGAGAAGAGAGCGAGAGCCCGGTTTGTTTTGCATCACAGTGCCGGTGGATCTGGGCCCTGTCTCTCTCTCTCTCTCTCTCTCTCTCTCTCTCTCTCTCTCTCTCTCTCTCTCACACACACACACACACACACACACACACACACACACACACACACACACACACACACACACACACACACACACACCACGGTTTGATTCTCAGGTGGGTATATTTGAACAACTGCGTGGATATTACACTGATCTCATTCACAAATCACAACACTAATTTATAAGATAATAATAACAGATTTAATCATAACAGAGTCTGGGAGCATTCGCTTGATAAACATTTCCGTTTTCGTCCAACCAAAAATTGATAACTAAATGTCTGCTGCACAAATACTGTCGTTTGAAGTCGATCTGCGCATTTGGCAGACAATGAGGTAAAACCTGTTCACCAATTCAAGGGAGGCTCGTCCCTCCTGTTACAAAGCATCCTCACGATTTCACAGAACATGTGACAATCGGAGTTGATTCGGGCTGATTTCTCATATCAATAGTGGGAGCGTGCAGGCTCTCTTTGGACCGATGCCCTGGGTCCCATATGTTGCAGCGGACATCCAGGGGAAATCAGCACCGGGCACCGCAGGGTGGAAACTGTCCCATCCAACACTAACCCCGGCAAAACAGCAAAGGGACGTCAGCGGATTGTTACACGAGTTTGACAGAAAACATTTTTTGGGATTCAGAACATTTTAGATTATTTGAATTTAATCAAATTTCTGCATTAAAGATCCGTCTGACTCACGAAATGAATAAAGGGGGTGGGCAGGTGCGAAATCAGGTGAATCAATGGCCCGATGTTTTTTTTTTGTAATAATTGAAGAAGCCCAAAAAAGAAAAAGAAAAAAAACACGATGGACACACACTCTCTTTTTCTCTCTCTCTCTCTCTCTCTCACACAGTCATGCCCGCGCGCGCGCACCCACACACACCTTTTCCACACAGATCATGTACACAAATGATGTCTAGTTAAATAGATAAGTAAATAAACATTTTTGAAAGAATTTGGCAGAGATGCAACTTTAATTATCATCAGGTGTAGACAAGAAAAAGCGGATTTTAGACACGTTTTTCCCCTGACATACTGTTGTTAAATAACAGGTGTGCACTCTTAGAGATAGTCAAACATGTTTTTTTATTGGCTTTGAATTATTGATGTTTAATAAAATTTGCTAAATTTAGAAACCTTAAACTCTTTATTTTTGAACAGGGTAAATAGTTGCTGTTCATATATTTTTAAAGGTAGCTAATTGCCAAAGTCTGTGATTATTTTACACTATATTGTTTTTATCAAAGGTGACATTTAGCGTTTATTCTTTAAGTAATTTCAAACATCATTCAAAGAATCAATAATTGACGCGTCATTTGTACATTTCAGCTTGTCAATGCCACAAATACGGTTTCAGAAAAAGATTGGAAAAAGATGGATTGAACGCCAATACCGACTAAATATAGGGAAACAACAATTAGCCTGAATCAAATATGCAAAAACAGTCAAGTTAAATGTTGGAATACGCTGTCAGATTGACAATCTTCTCATATGTGCAGATTTTTACATTAATAATTAAACCAATCTTCCAACTGTATGTCGAAATGAGAAGATCCCGTTCTCTGAACACTTGTAGCCTGTAAGCAGGTCGATACCTAAAATATGAACATTTAAACATGTATGACGTGCACACGGTCATCACTGCGGACCCCTGAAAAAGGCCTTTAACTCCTGAAGTGCTCATCTTGCGTTAGGTGAGGCAACCGGCATAAAAGTTGCGCGTTAAACGCTCCACTGTTACCACCGGGAAAAGGGGGGGGCGGCCGCAATGCACCCAAATTATATATGTTGAGTTATTAAAAGAAAACAATATGGGTCAACATGTATTTAGATTGCACTGAAACTGTTCTTCCTGTGTAGTCTCCAGCAGACCCCATGTCATGATTTGTTCACTTAACTTGGTGTTCCCAGGTGAAAAGGCGGGTCTCAAAGGGCAAGGTGAGAGACACCTCTGGGGTTTTATGCTGTAACCCCTCAGTTAGCTGGTGGATTCTTTAGTGAGGAGGGGTGGCGGCTGGCAGGAGATTTGATGGCGGAGCTTGGTGCCAAGTCGCTAAATGTCTGAGCACCAGTAAAGCCAGAGACTAGTAGAGCCCACCATCACCAGCCCGGTGCCAGCTGCGCCACGTGGCAGCCAGGCGGCCCCTGCCAAAGTGGCCCTTGTGGGAGGGACCCAGTATTTCTTTCCTAATTCACTCAGCATCTGTTCATTATTCTCCACCGTTAAAGGAGGCTGAGTGTCCACACGCGGCCCGCAGAAAGGAGACCTTTCTCTCGGCCATGCGCTTTTACGCAAGAACACGTGGAACCACAGTCGGACATCAGTCAGGGTTAAAGAGGGTTTCTTCTTCTTCTTTTAAATATCCTGTCAGTGGGTACTAATAATATTCTTTATATTTTTATGCACTTCAATTCTGTGTGTGACTTTTCACCTTTCAAACTCACCTGTAGACGGCTTTAAAAAATGTAATTCTCATTCTTCATATTACAATTCAAAAGTGTTATTATTATTATTATTATTATTATTATTATTATTATTATTATTATTATTATTATTATTATTATAATATGAATAATACATAATAATATTAACCCTTTTTCTCTTCGCATTTAGGATGATTAAATTCGTGATCATCTCCTAATTATATATTTCTAATAACCGGATTTGACAGTTTAACAGGTTTAACAGAGGTCAGCAGACATGCTTGTCACCTGATATCACCGCATTATCATTCCAAAAAAAATAAATAGACAAATGTGTATAAGTGACATAACCAAAGTGCATAAAATCAATTAGCTTGGAAAGTATTCAGATGTAATTGTGGAAATGAATGTTTCCAAAATACCATGCAATTATAGTAATTACCTAATCCAGTGCACGAGGTCAAATTAACAGCTCGAAAAACGATCAATTTATTCTGTAAAATCGCTGCACATCTCTGTGAACACAGCAGAACGTAGAGCCACGCAGGCCTACTGTGGTTTAAAAATGTCCATCTGGTCAGTTCCACTCTCATTTATCAGATTAGGGAAACATTTATCGGATTAATTATTTTGGGATTAATCTGTAAAAAAAGAATATTTCATGGAACTAATGAGTGTCATGATTATAACACGGAGGGCTTTGTTGTGTGGGAGAGGACAGGGACATGGGTGGACTGCAGAAAAAGAAAAAAAAAAAAACAACACGTCAGAATAGCAAGTGCTAACACTATTAAAAGATGAGAGACAAAGTCCCACTGTTAGGCCAAGATGAGTTTGTAGAGCTCCTGTGGGGCAGTGTAGGTGTGCATGTGTGTAAGACAGACAGACAGAGGAAGAGCGAGAAAGAGAGAAAGAAGTATATATATATATATGTATGTGCAACATGTTCTATTTGTCTATTTATCACTTGCTTCCCACCAGTTGAAAGAAGGAACAAAAACCATCCCTGGGATGGATCTGTCTGGCTGTCTGGCTGCATGTAGAGCTAAATTTGGGAGTCACCTCCACTGCAGTGGGCATGGGGTGCCACTGCATCACACTCTCACCCACCGTGCACCCTCCCACCACTACCACCCTGCCAACCTGAGCGCCACGCCCAGCTCTGTGAAGAGCGATGAAGCTGGCATAGGGTGAAATTCCACTGCATCTGTGGAAACAATAGTGCTGTGAGCATGTAGGTAAGCGTGACTGCACGCACGCCTATACGTACACCCGGCCCGGTGGTGTGTTTTGCTGTTACACAAATTGGAGATTTACAAAAACATGCAATAAAAAAAAGGTGTGAGAGGCTCAGTCAGTGTGGTCTTGTGGTCAAAACAGACACACACAATGAGACGCATTGAAAGGCCTCACGGACAATCGATCCAGTATAGAAGCACACAGACTGCAGCAGTGAGGATTCGTCATGTTGGATGTGTGTGTTGCCCCAAATGTGTGTGTGTGTAGTGTACAGTCTGTGTTGTGCATGGTAGGGTATAGAGGTTGTTGTCACTCTGCACAGATGGTGGGAGTGTTTTTTTTTATTTATTTATTTATCTTTTTGGGGGGGGGGGGGGTGGTGAGGAAATGAGGGGGGGGGAAAGGGAAAGGAGAGACGAGGAGGAGGGTTGCGTCTCTGATGCTGCCATGCCACGGTCACACGGGCAGCAGTAATTGGCCTCCATATTGAGGGGTTTTGCGGTGCTGCAGGGTGGGCAAACTCCCAGCTGGACCTGTCAGATGGTATTCAATCCAGCTCATTGCCCCCGCTCCTCTGCTCCTTTCTCCTCTTTTTCCCTCTGTCTCCTCTTCTTCTCTGGCATGTTGGCTTCTTTTTGTTCTCCTCCTCATCCAGCCTTGTTTTTACCCGTTTCTTCCCTGTCTCTGCTCCTTCCCACACAGAAATACTTAAACCAACTCTGCCTCAATGTCCCTATTTTCTTTCATCACACACTTATCACTTCTTTCTTTCTTTTTTTTTTTTTTCCTTCTTCCACACAGCACTTTCCTCTCCCGGCTTATCACTTTTTTTCCTCACCTTTTCTCTTTTCTTTACTTTCCACTCTTCAGCTTCTCTCACTCATGGCACATGGTCACTTCTATCTAACACGTTCAGTATCTTAAAGTACATCACACCCTTGCTTAGCTCTTCTCCGTCGCTGGTCACCCACACACACACACACACACACACACACACACACACACACACACACACACACACACACACACACACACACACACACACACACACACACACACACACACACACACACACACACACACACACACACACACACGGTAACGTTTCCCTCACTCACGGCTTTATATTGATTTCCTCCTCATTGGACAATGACACTGTGTGAACAGATTTATGTCCCCACAACACGAGTAACACAAGGGAACACAAAAACACCCTCACACACACAAACGCACACACACACACTCACACACCTCTTACAATTACTTCTCCCAGGATGCACAGATTAGTTCCCACCCCTGCAGTTGTGTCTCTGTCTGTGTCTGTCATGTTCGAGTAAGTTTTGACTGGCTATTAACCAACATGCCCATCAGTCCAGGAAATGTTTTCTTCTTTTTACATGCATGGTGGAGCACAGGCATTCTGTCAGGAACTGGTGCAGGTAAAGATAAAAGTTAAAAATGAATGAAACACACACACACACACACACACACACACACACACACACACACACACACACACACACACACACACACACACACACACACACACACACACACACACACACACACACACACACACACACACACACACACACACACACACACACGCAGCTTCATATTGCTTTGAAGGTTATTCAGTCACAGTCTTCAATAGAGATGATGACAGATATGAAATGGCAGGCTATCAGGTGAGTTTAAAATTTAGTGTTGTATCACAGAACTGAACTAAGTGTGAAGCGCAGACATGATGGATGCTTCTGTGATGCAGCCATCCTGCTTGAGCTGATGAAACAGTTTGAAACAGGCACGTGTATTTGTTGGGTTTAATACATAATGGTCGGGTGTGTTCTAAGGGCTCTCCGCTAATCTGTTGCATGGATGATGCATCAGACTGGTTCATCTTTAAAATACAGAGATTATTGAAGAGGGTACTGTTAAATCACTCAGACCACCTAAGAAAATGTGAGATAGAACCTTAATTTAATACTTTAAATCTGAATTTTATGTTCGCTTCAATAACCAAAAAGGTAAATCATATGAATGTAACACGCCAGGATGTTCTAGGAGTTCATCTCAACATCTGTCAAAATGTTTTGAGCATACGTAAGATTAAACTATTAGTTTTGAGCCATATGGGAAAATCCCTCAATTGGAGGGTAAAATGTTTACTTAATGTACATTAAAATGTTTTTAAATCTTTACATTTTTATGGAATCTCAGTGAGTTTTTTTATTTTTTATTTCAATAGTCAATAGTGAAAGTGGTGCATGCATTCATTTTACATACATTAAATGTAGTATGCATTTGAAAGGTATTGTTTCTTTAAAATAAAAGGGATACTTGTCTATTTGGATAATGTATTTTGCTTGTTATCTCTTTTAGAATTTCCAAGAATTGAATTATAATCATCCAAGGATTTCAAGTGTACCCTGTAATATTACCAACTATTCTCCTGTAACATCAACCTACCAGAATCCTTCAATTTATCAAACTGTCGGAGGAAATTATGTGAAAAATAATTACTCTATTTCTAATCTTCATACATCAAAACATGCATGTGTAACTACCAAAGACCCAACTGTATATACAGTCGAGAAAGTATGTGGCAGGTGCGCAGGTTTCATTTAAAGTTCAGTGAAATAGACCTGTGTTGGCCACTGTCCATATGTTTCCACATTGCCCCACTCTTGCACCAGACAGGCAGGCAGCCCCCAGATGTACACCCAGAATAACACAGCAAAAACTCCCTAATGAAAGAGGAACTACTTTTCCATCTACCTTCTGCATGCAGAACGTTCAGTTGCTCAGATTTGAAGCAGCAATTACTGGGATCACTCTAAAAGGGAGAAGTCACATATTCAACCAAAATGGAATTTTTTACTTTTCTGAAACTATGATGCAGAGGAGATTAAGCATTTAACATAACTTAGAAGGCATAACAGAGAAAAATCTCACAATACTGAGACACCATGGGCATGGCCACACATGTATGTGTTTGAAATGAAGTGCCTTTTCAGGAAAACAACATTATCTTATTATGAAAAATCCACCTTATTCAAAAGTAAATTCCGAATGGACATAAATCAATATTACAATAATACATTTAGCCACTATTTTGTGGTATATTGTCTTTTTAAAAAGATGTGAACTATAAACAAACCTGAAAAAACCTAAATAACCAGTCCAGGTCTGTATACAAGGTTAATATATGACAAACTAATAGAAAAAAAACAAAACAAAAAAAACAACAACAATAAAACACACAACAGAAAATGAAGACATGCCTCCTTCCCGTCGAGTGTCTTTCTGCTGGTATGTGCTGCTTTGAGGAATCAGCAGTGTGGGGTTGTAATGGACTAATGAACAGCTGTCACTGAATTTAAACACTCTCTCGCACATACACAGACTACCACAGTGTCCCTCATGCATGCAGATGCTCTCATACACACTCGTGCAGACACGCATCCACACACATGCAAATACGTTCCCTCCCGTTAGTCGCTGGTCTTGACTTCGCAGCCACCCACAGGTTTCGACTTTGTGTGCATCTGACCTCTAAAAGTGCATTTATCCAAGGGTGTAATGTGCTTGGTGTGCATATATACCACATGCATGTCCATTTAATATATAGTTTGATGAAAATCAAGGCAGAGCGTGATGTTAATTAATGAAGACCTAATTTCTAATTTAAGACCTTTTCTTATTTTTGTTTTACTGTGCAGATATGACCGACTGCATATTTGAATGCAACTGACATCACGTAGACTGATTTTAAATTTAGTGTCACATTTTGTTGTAGACGTACGAAACACTGGCTTCACATATTCATATGTTTTTGCAGCACATTAACAGAAATACGTGTTCCCGGCATAATTATCTGACAACATCATTGAATGTTGTTAGATAAATATATTATAAATTCAATCCTACGGATGTCAAAAAAATAGTACGGTGATTAGACTGAAGCTGCAGGATTGTAATCGGTCCAAACAGTGATTGTTTTCAAATGTATAGAAAGTCAATGTTTTAAACTGTGAATTAAAATTTCACTCATATTCCTTCATTTTAAAAGTGAATCTGCTAATAACTTGCTCTCAACATATTTCTTCGCAATCTGACAGAAACTTGCTTTATTCCTTGAGGTGTGGTGACCTCAGTTCCTAAGTTTGGGCTTTCTGAGGAGCAATACACCAATTAGCTATAAAGCAAATTGAATAAAACTGTTTTGCTTAGAATGGCAAATGTCGGGTGTTTCAGATATATTAAGCATCAGTGAACATTTGGACAATAAAGCTGAAGCCTTAGAGGCCTAACTAATGGACAAGGGTGTAGTTTTGAACAGGCTTAACACATAGTGATGTCAGATCACTTTATCAGAACATCTCCAAATGTGCAGCTCTAGTCTGATCGGGTGAGTATCTAAGTACATGGAAGAAAACGTGCAGAACTAGCAGCAGGGTCATGAGCGGCCATGGATCATTGATGCACACAGTCCTGTTGAAATCCCACCTTGGAACTTCCAGGATTTCATTAATCAGTAGTTAACATAGCATACCTTCACATGTCTGGTTGACTTTGTGCTCTGATGTGTCTGCGTTGTTTTGGCAGGAAAATGAGAACAAACAGACGACCAGGCAGGAATGCATCACGTGGAGCCATACGATACAGCTTGCTGCTACTTTCATAAATCATCGCTCTGTTAGCAGGTATGAAGCATATCAGCTTCATCTCAGCTTCACTGCCACCTTAACCTGAACTTACAGACCTTAAGATATTCTTACATTTAGTTGCATTGTGATTCATCATGTGTTTGAATGTATTTTGTGATTTAATGCAGTTTAACGTGTTATCATTTGCAGACTGGTGGTGTTTCTAATAAACTGTCGATGACTTTAGCCTCAGGTAGCGAGGCATGTTTCCAGACTGTGAAAGACAACATGCTGCGCTCCATATTTGGAAGACCCTGGCTCCAGACGATAAAGGCAACACCAATAATCCCCTAGTTTTTTAAGTGGCTTCGACATAAACCAGCCTGTGATGCTCCAAAGTCCTGCAGTCTACCAGTCAAACCCACGGTATGTACGCCACTGTCTCTTTCATCTTTACAGCCATTTGTCAGTCCATCTATGTCAACCTCTCCGTTAGATACGGAGAAGGAGTAAACAAAATGGAGAGTGTGTCCCGGTGGCAGGCTTAAGGCAAAGTATTGACACAGCCGCCCACTCATGCTTTCTCAGATTAAAAGAGATTATGAGAAGAGGAGAGAGGAGAAGAGCTCTCACTTCACATCGCAGCGTGATGGAAAGGAGAGGAGGAGGGTTTGAGGGTTGCATAGAGACATGGTCGGCATCAAACACATGTTTATGCATATGCACACGCGGATGCATCGATGTGTAGGAACATAAACGCCAGCACAGGCTCACAACCCACTTCAGCTGTGAGTGTTGGAAATAACTTCTCCTGGGCTTTATCTAAGAAAACAAGGAAGGCACACCATTTCAGCTTTTTAACTTTGGGAGTCAAAATCAATTTAGCCACATTTAGGCCGCTTATTAAAAAACTCCATATATTTTTCATTACCGACAAATCATGAAAATACCACATAAGAGAAAATTGATGAAACAATAATTTTTTTTTTTGATACTTCGTCCTGTTTAAAACAGGAGTACTCTGTAGATTTTAAGTTATGTAAATTGTGTATTTATAGCTCACTGTTTTCAACTGTAAATTAATTCGCATTTGTACTGAGTATTTATGACAGAGCCATGTCGGCAGAGGAACAGCAGTATCAGTCGTTTCAGCAAGGTCTCCGGAAGACATCTGCTGAAGCTCAAGTGACGACGCCCCGAACCAACTGTTGTCATGAACAAGAAAGTCCGGGTGGGGAGGAGGTCGGGGTGGATGCAGGGGTCAACAAATCATCTGACTTCAACTCAGGGGACTTTATTGCTTTATTCCCATTTTTCATTTTTCTAATAAGCAATCTTTTTCTCATCTTATCACTATATCTCACTATTATTAGACAAGTCACTATTATTGTAACCATGGCAACATTAGATCTAAGTACAGAGTATTTGGATTGGTACTTCTACTTGTATTGTGATATCAGTATACCTCTGA
This sequence comes from Lipophrys pholis, assembly GCF_963383615.2. Classification (NCBI taxonomy): domain Eukaryota; kingdom Metazoa; phylum Chordata; class Actinopteri; order Blenniiformes; family Blenniidae; genus Lipophrys; species Lipophrys pholis. The sequence continues at coordinate 1,312,959 of NC_137635.1, read as the reverse complement.
ATTTATCTTTGGTGTGCAATTTGAAACCAAAAGATTGAGAGGAGCCTTTTCTTACATGCCGTTATAAATAAGTCATTCTTGTATCCAGACCAACTGTCCATCCAGAATGTTCATTTGACTCAATATGGGGCAATTTGGAAAAGGCAGCGTACACCCTGGACAGATCGCCAGCCATTCACAGAGCAAACACAGAGAGACAGACTACCCTGTGAGTTACTACCCTCACAAGCATGTCTTTGAGTCATCCTATCGACAACCCGAACCGTAAAGCAGAAAGCCAAAAGCTCACTTGATCCTGATTTTCAGTATGAATACAGACCATGAAAGTGGAGTTTCACAATCTTTTTGACTTTTTGGGTTATAAAAATTGGTGTCATAAGAGTTACCACAGGGATAACTGGACTATGGCTTTTTGATCCTTTGTTGTCGGCTCTTCTTATCAATGTGAAGCACAATTCACCAATAGGGAACGTGAGCTGGGATTAGATTGTTGTGAGACAGGTAAGTTGTACCCTACTCTTTATGTGTTGTTGCAATAGTAATCCCAACAAGATCATGCAGAGGGAAAACATACAATTTCCACACAGAAAGGGGCTCGACTTGGACAAGTGGTAATCTTGGTGTGACTCACTGGGCTGAAACTTTTTTATTTCCTTTCAGTTTCTGGTGATAGTTTAGACGTGACAGAAGATGAGTCTTCACAACATTACAAAGTGTTGGTACTGAGGGCACGGGCCATTTGTTTGGTTTTATTCTATTTGGTGATCTTGCTGCTACGACAGCTGGATGGCTTTGTGTATAACTTAGTGAAAAGGCTATAATTTGACTAATATTATAGTGTGTGTGTCATCTTGTTCAGGGTTTATGAGATGAGAGTAGCAGAAGAACTGTAACCCCAACTTTCCATATCCATCCATCCATCCATCCATCCATCCATCCATCCATCCATCCATCCATCCATCCATCCATCCATCCATCCATCCATCCATCCATCCATCTCAGTCCCTAATCTCCTGGGACGTGATAGTTCTATACTTGAGTGTCACTCGCAATAGCAATCCAACTTGGTCGTCTGTCTGCGAATGTCCGTGTACTGGCTCATTAATGTTTATAGTATTGTTCTCTGCAGGCATGTCTGTGGGGTTTCATTACAAAAAAAACCCAGCAGTACCAACTCATGGCCAACTTCAGTGTAAATTGACTTTTCTTTTTAACGTTGTGTGCAAATAAGATTTTTCTTAAACAAAAATTAAAAAATTCAGCATTTTCACTTGAAATGTCATGCAAACGGAACATGGCCTTCGTGACTTTGACATTTTCAGTGCTGACACTATGGTAGCCTGGAGGTCAGAGAACTATACCTGTGTTCAGAGGTTCACAGGTTTGAATCTCTGTGCTGACAGGCAGGATAACCAAGTAAGGCTCAAGATGGTAAATGGATTTTACTGATGTTGCGCTTTAACACAGCTCCAGCTTCCTACGGTGGCCCAGAAGGGCAAACAGCACAACACAACAGCAAAAGTCACAACACAACAACAAAAAGCTACAACACAACAACAAAAGACAAAACATTATCCCACCCCTCAGGAAATAAAATGTATACGTATGCATGTATACCAGTCCAATGTAGATCCGTATATTTCAGCTTTAATGTGAGCACATTGCAAAATTGAAACCAAAACAAAAAAGGGGGGGCTTTTCAGTGTAAGGTTAGGCCCTTTCACTGATTGAGTTAAAGGAAAATAAATATATCCTCAGACTTATTCTTCTACTTATCCAATGAAAAAGACATAAACGGTCCTCAGAAACCGTGTTTTAACAGTGATATGACTGAAATTTAACCACCAGTCAGAAAAGTGGCCAGCCACCACAGTTAAACATCAGAGCGAATGAGAAAGTGCATTCGTATCCGGCAGGATGAATAAATCAACACTTTCCCCTAAATTAATCTCTCTCAAGTTGAAATTTTATTACAGATGAGCTTGGACATCTCCATGGTAACAGGAATTCCACCGCCATTCCCAAGTGGGTTTTACAACCGGCGTGTACGGACTGACAGCGTGACACGCTGTGCACACTGCGTACACCATACACCTGTGCACAGACAGAGAGGAAGGAGGCACATAAACCACACATTTATTTAAATCTTTCACTAAACTGTACAGGACACTGAAGTCATTGTTCAAGCATGGAAATACCGTGTCAGATTTTTCACTTATACCACAAATAAATGTCTTCGGACTGCTCAAGTTTTGATCTTATCCCTACACACACACACACACACACACACACACACACACACACACACACACACACACACACACACACACACACACACACACACAAAGAAACAGTGCACTTTGAGTCTGCTGTTTTCTTGGTCTTTCCAGTTGGCGGCGGCCAGACGCGGCAGAGTTGGCACAGCCAGAGTCAGAGTGCCAGGGGGAATGGAGCGCCACATGGCATGTTCATGGCAGGGCCAGCTGGGGGTGGGGGGGTGGTGGGGGCAGTGAGGGCTCTGTGTGTGTGTGTGTGCGTGTGCGTGTGCGTGTGCGTGTGTGTGTGTGTGTGTGTGTGTGTGTGTGTGTGTGTGTGTGTGTGTGTGTGTGTGTGTGTGTGTGTGTGTGAGTGTGTGTGTGTGTGTGTGAGTGTATAGATACATGCATGTGTGTGTGTGTGTGTTGGGTATGGTGGTGGTGGAGGGGTGGTTTTGCATCTTAAATTCCACAACATCTGTTCAATAGGCAGCACCATATATACCGCTGAAGCTGGTGTGTTTACAGGCAGCCATTGTAATTGGGGGTTGGTGCAAGTGCACTTACTGTGCATGTGCGTGAGCATGTGCGCCGTCTGTGCATGCATAGGTGCTGTGGAAGAGCGCAGACCAGGACGAGAGAGAGAGTTATGATGGGCAGGGATGCAGGGTACGAGGAGAAAGTTAAATTTTTCCCCACTCCTGGCTCAGCAGCTTTTAGAGCATGAAATACAGCCTTGGACAAAAAGCACAAAAATCAAACGAGAGCTATTAAATTCCCCCTCACATATGGCCGTTTTGCTTGAGGCTGATTTATGGTGTCTGACGTGAGCATCACAATTTGTAGTTCATCACAACAACTGGGTTACGAGTAATTTCAGCTATCATCTTCCTACAGTCTTGATGCCAGTGAACTAGCTATGTAGTGGCGCGTGGGGAGTCATCACTCTCCTCCCCAGCTCTGGAAGTCAGCAGACAGACACTGAGTGGGCACGAGGCATCGGGTTCAGAGGCTTCTCACCTCCGCGGATGAGAAGCTGAAGTCAGACCGTGGCCCCGTCTTCACACATGCGAGCACACACGGAGTCGCAGGCACATGCATACAAACACGCAAACGCACACACACATACATCTCGTCCCCCTCCTCGTCATCCCTGCTGGCACTTTGGGGAAAAGTACCTCCTCCCACTCCCATTTATCTGCCCCCACTCCACCACCCCCTACCCCCCCACCCCCACCCGTGGCAGCCGACGTCCCTCGCAGCGTGGCGTACCATCTGTTGCCCCCCCCGCCCCTCCTCTCCACTCCACCCCCATCCCTCCAACACCATCCCACCCTTCTCCCCCAAACCTCCTCCGCCTTCCCGTACCATGCTATACCCACACGACACCTCTATAGGCCCGTTCTGGACGCCACCAACACTGGACTTTAGGATTCACAAACATGTACGTCCTAGTGTTAAGGCAATTATAGATACTCAGATAACACCTTCATGTAATATGTTTCACAGGCAACTAATTCACAAGTGCACCAGTGTAGGGAGGTGGCAGTATAAAACAGTGTGCGCACCATGTAAGTGCATCATTCAGCATAAAACTGCGCAGACGTGACACTACACACAAACTACAGATGAAGTTGTACAGCAGGAGAGAACACATAGGGTTCGCTGATTGCTCTCATGAATGTTTAATCTGCGAGGCTCTAATAGGGATGAAGTCTGTAAAGCCTCCTCCAACACCTTCAGGCTAAAAGTGAAGCCATGCCAAAAGCCTAATTAAATGTTTTTTAAACCTTTCCCCTTGGAGAGGACACAGAGTAGTTTCACCCCAAAGTGTAGCTGTGCCACGGTGAGGTGGGTTGATGTGGACTGAATGGACCTTCATCTGGGCTTTTTCTGGAATTCTTAAATTCTTGGTTATGATTTATATGCAAAATGTCTTTGAACAGCAGAAATGCTCGTCCAGAGAAATTTTCATCATTTTGAGTGTCTTTCATTGTTAAATAGAAAACATGTAAACATATACAGGCATGTAAAACAGTTATTTAATGGAAATGAAAATAAATATATAACATATGAAAGACCTAATAATCATTAGTGTCGTTATTGTGCATTTTAAAATGTAAAAAAACAAAACGAAGTTGCAGTAAAATAATCTGTAATTCCAATATAAATTTTTTTTTTACGTTTTTAACATCCAACTGCTTTGTTATTACGATTTTTGAAGTCATTCATTCCAAAAGTGAAATAATTTCTATTTTCAGCAAATACTGCATGACCAGAGAGGTTAAAAGAAGAACGAGACCTGCCTCTGTGTTGTAATTCAGATAGAGTCATGATCTCTGGGAAGACGCTGGCAGTGAGACTCGGGGGTCATTCCAGCTGATTCTAATGTATAAAGCAACAAATCACAATTTATACGCTGCATTTGCCAAATTAAAAAGTGGAGGCACTCTTGACCTCGGCAACCAGTCCTCTTCATATCTGACACGCGATTTGAAAAGACATGTGGGAGCCGAAGATATGGATCACAATGACTCACTGCTTGCGAGGCAATCAATCTGCATGTTTGGGCATAAAATTTAGATTGACACGTGGATTTGGCAGGAAGCTGATAGTCGCCTCTCAGCGCATATTGTCCAGTCGATGCTATCAATATGTGGATTTTTGCTGCTTTTTATGTCTCTAATGAAATGGTTATGAAGTGTTTCTTTGTACTTTGGTGTTAGTTAAAATGTTCAGGAAAAAAATCCCAGGAAACACACATATATTACAACGTCCGCTGGAAATGTCACTGTATGTTAATATTACTTGTCGATGAAAACTCATATTTGGTGAATCTCTTGCGTGGGTGGGTGTGGGGGACAAGTGTGGACGGCACAATAGATCTAAACAGAAGAAGATGGATCGATAGCGAAAGGGCCACTGCTGTTTGTCCATTCATCTCAGGTGAATGTGGAAGAGCTCAACGCTGACAGCTCATCCATCAGCCACGGGGACACTACTGAGCCTCCTGGAACAGAACCAAAACCCATCTCCACCCATCATGCCCCTCTTCTCTTCTCTTCTCTTCTCTTCTCTTCTCTTCTCTTCTCTTCTCTTCTCTTCTCTTCTCTTGACGTTTAACCCTTTATTCCAAAATTGACCATGTTAGTTTTTTTTTGTTTCAAACATTTTTTCCCGTCTTGTGAAAGTGACAGGATGTTTAATTTCAAACATATGCTGAATGTACCTTGAAAGTCAGGTTTAGGCTCTTATTTTGCAAATAACACATAATATTGCGTCTGACTTACTGTAATAGTGTGTGGGCAAGCTCATTTCCTCATGAAATCATGAAACGTGTAATATTAGTCCATTTTTACACTTTATCTTTACACTTTACCATCTTTATTTTGTATATAATCTGTATCCACAGGTTTATATTTGAGTCTCAAAAGTTAAAACATCTCGGAAAATGCTTCCCAAATATTTCATTGCGTGCCCTATAAGAGTTAACTCAGATGCGTCAGCGTGCATCAAGTACAAGAGGGTAACTCTTGAAGAAAAGTTTAGAGGAGGATGAAGGAGGGAAACAAGCCGGAGAATGACAAAGAGAGTGTGTGAAGTCAATGTGTGCACGTATATGAGGAAGGCAGAGAGTGAGAGCAAGGTAAGCAGCTAAACAGCAGCTGTCGACCTAATTCCTTCTTAACGCAGTGCTTGTGCTCTGATTAAGAAAGCGATCTGGCCTTTAATTTTCTCCTGACACCGGCTAATGCTCTGTATCTCAATCGCCAATCCCAGCTCTTCCTCTCACAGCTACTACACAACAGCCTGCTCAGCTAATTAGCGAGCTCTGAGTTGACCTAAGACGTGTAAGTGGCACGTCACAAATCTGAAATGGTCTCAGACATCATTCCAAAACTGAATTCATCATGCACAAGAAAAGACAAGCAAAATCTGGACCGGAGGGTCACAGTCCTATGTAGGAGCATCACATCAGATTTTACCTTTGACGATAAAAAAACAAAAACAAAAAATATTCATGTCCTTTGGATTGTACATTGCTGTTTGTAAACAGACATATTGTTTTTGCGTATGTAAGTGTGTGGGTTGAAAAATGCCATTGATATCATGGTCATTACACGAGTATCGCTGTCAAACTATTAGTTCTTCTTTCCAAGTCCTTTGCACCAATCTAGTCAAGCAGTCACTGAAGCCAGATCAAAACTCACAGTGTGGGTGGCCACAGAGAAAATCATTTAGACTACAACCATTTGCACATGCTTGATGGTGCTTTTTTTTTTTTTTTTTTTTAAGATATAAAAGCCCATGATGTAATTTACATGCTTGCAGCACAGTTTACTCATGCAGTCTATTTTGGAGCTCTGCATCAACTCACCATCAACGCTGGAGCAAATGTGTGGTATCAGCTTCACACATTGACCAGATGAAAACATCAGATAAAAGACAGTATATATATATAAAGTAAGCTTGTCTAACAACAATGACAAAGGCAATACTACAAATATTTTCAATGTTGCCCAATACGGAATAAATATTTTGATCTAGTCAGAAGACACAATAATAATAATAATAATAATAATAATAATAATAATAATAATAATAATAATTGTTCACAAACATTTCATGTTTCATCTATGTTACTCCAAATAATGCAAAGAGAAATGAATGAATGGTTTGAACCTTTTAAAGGTGGGAAAACGATCCCACGTAAAACAACAGGTTGTCCTTTAATGTAAAACACCAATGCCTATATGCAGACAGATGGAGTCACAAAGAGGAAACTTTCAACTGAGTGCTTTCAGAATTTATGTTTATTTTCACATCCTTATATGAATGATGTGGAGAGAAGTTTATTTATTTGTTTATTTATTTTTTATTCCAGCAAATCATCAGACTTTACGTGACTATCCTAAAGAAAAAAACCGAAAGCTCAACAATTCATGTCCAATTGTGGAGCAGCCCGTCTGTGTGTCAGTGTGGGACATTTTGTAACATGTTTTGGTGTTTGTGCTTCTTATCGACATAGAAAACCGGTGGTGAATAAGATAAATACTGTTTAGATATGAAAATGTGTTGCTTTGGAGTTATTTGACATGAGAGGAAGCTAACTTTTATATGATATACATCAACAGCTGCCGAGTACCATAAGAAGAACTTTGTGAAGTCACACATCATACAAAAGTTCATCTTTAAATACAAACTGTGCACGAAGCAACCTAGCGTGACAACAGACTGTGCATGCCCAAGTTACACAGCATCAAGACCGAGCAACACAGTGAGTGACAGCACAGTTGTAAAGCAAAATAAACAGGAAGAAAACAAGAATATGACAAGTTATATCTATTTGAGGTTGTAAAAACTGTAAAAAGAATCAAAGAAATGTTGTTTAAAATGTGTGTACTTCATTGTTAAAGCTAAAAAAAATTGTATATATGATGTGAGGTATTTTCAGAGGAAAGAGCTGGAAGTGTGATAAAGAGTGACGGATGACGAGTGCTTGAAGCAAAAGTCTGTGTATTGTACTGAGACCCAACTCCTCCAAAGTGGAACAGACAGCCAATCAGAAGTTCTGACAGCAAACAGGGTTATTGAATTTGACATTTTACTGTTGTTTTCTTTCGGAGCTGGAGAATAAACACTCGGCTCTCATGCTGTAGACCCAGGATTTAAGATAGGACAGGCACAAATATAAGAGCGACGGTAAACCCTTCGGCAAATGCGAGGTGCGTGTGTTCGATGCAAACACGGACGCCATTCGGACCGCCATGTGGAGTGTGTGTGAGAGAGGTGGCGTTGCTAGGAGCACCAGGTTGTTTGCAGACAGTGGTAACAGAGTAGAGACGGCAGCAGCAGCAGCAGCCTGGCAGTGGAGAAGAAAGGAGTGGAGCAATGCCAAGAAGATTCCCCCTGAGAGATGAGGAAGGAGAGAATGACAGACAGAGAGAGGGAGAGAAACATGGAGAGGGCACACTGATACTATCATGCGCTTTCTGAATGACAGAGGAACAATTCACCAAGACAAACATTTTAACGGCGTTATCATTATATCATAACTTTAATATATATCTAAAAGGGCTATTAGAAATCTTTTTACTTCAGCTTAGACAAGATAGAATATTATGGCTTGGATGCACGGAAATGGTGATGATCGAACAGCAGGAGGGGGAAGATGTTTTACAAGGTTGACTGGAGGGATGAGAAAACGAAAGAGGGAGAATGAGTCAATCTGTTCAGGCTCATATTTGTTGTCCCTCCTCGTGTCACCCATCCGTCACATAAACTGTTTGCCCATTCCCAACCAGAGCACGTCACTTCCTCACCTCTGCAGGTTACCCCGCTGAGCCTCTCCCTTGTTTTCTATTTGTTGTCTCCTCTTTTCCAATTTCTCTCTTCCTTCTTCCTCCCGTGCTCTTCCTCGCCTTATTTTGTCTTTAAACGGAGAGTCGTGTGAACAGGCTATGCAAATGAGATGGTTATTACCCCACTGCTCATCAAGCCGCACAGAGGAGACATTAATAGGCTGATGAATATGCATGTGAATTTGTTAATTAAGTTAATTATTCTGCTGAAAATGCATTCGTCTTCCAAGGACATCTTCCCCAGGATTTCAACCTGCTCCACTCATTAGTCATGCGATATTTCATACACAGAGTGAGAAAGAGAGAGGGAGGCAGACTGTGGGAGGGAGAATGAAGGGGAGAGGAGACAATACTGTTTTTGGAAAGTGGGTGCCATGAACAGTTGGGGTTGTAAAAGTATGGGGTAAAAATAATGTATTTTAATGTCATCAGGGCTCACAATGGGATGCACCATAACTACCCATAATAGCAAACCACATCCCGGCTTCAAGATATGGCACATTATTCCCAAAAAGTCCTCACTGGAGTTTTTACTTTCAGAGTTTTCAGCATCTTTTTGTGCGGTTGCTTCTACCTCACTGGTTACTTCTCCCTAATTGCTTATTAAAACCCTCTTAAATGAACTTTTTGTGCCAACTTTCCAACACATTAATTAATTGTTGTAGCCAATTAAGTGCCGTTGTGCAAATGAGCCTCATCACAAATGGTCCTATAGGGCTAACCCCTCCTTTCTCTCTCCCTCTCCCTGTCTCTTGCTCTTCCCTCACTCTACCACCCTCCCCCTCGTCTTCCCAGCTGCCCGAGCACTTCAAGGCACTCTGTGCCAAAGAAGCAGAAACTGTGTCCTGATAATGCTTCACTGTTTTCTGGACTGCTTCCAGCCTTCAGGCTCACTGATCTCAAACTTGTACGATGGGTGAAAAGCAAAAGGCTCAGTTGATTCCTTTTGTCTGGCACGCTTGTACAAGAGCATCTTAATAAGGCTGCTTCCACACCGACCACCAATCCATGTCGAAAAACCTGCTCATCGCATTATATGCTTAAGTTGTCTCGCGGCCGCAAATTGTCAAGGAAGCATGTATGCATCAAATGCTGTGTCTTTATTCTCAGCAGGTAAAGCGTGAGTTCACTGAGGCAGACTGTGAAAAAAGGAGGGTAGTCAACTTCAAAGCACTCAGTAAGGTTGCCAAGCTGTTCACACATCTTCATCCCCTGTGTTAAAACTGGAAACCTGCACAGGAAATCAAACACATGTGCTTAAAGGGAGACGCTACACAGTCGTTTCCGCCAACACCAGAGTACGGCGTATAAATATAGGGATAGCGGGCAAAAATAAATGCCACAATTCTGCCTGTATTTCAGCATTTTGTGCATCTGTGCACAATATAATGGCAACAAGACGAACTTGAGGGCCTCAAAGTGTTGTAGTGATTAGCACTGTCAGCCCACAGTCAGAAAAGATCTGTTTTCAGATCTAGGATAGGTTGAAGTGTTTGGCAAAACAAAGCATCAACTACATTACGGAAGCCATGTACAAAATAAATAAAAAGTCTTGGCGAGACCAAACATCAGGAAAGTGTGTTCACATCCATTAAAAGAGAGAAGGTAAAAATGAAAAGATTATGCAATGCAAAACTTACTCTTTCATAAAGTTATCCGTCATCTTGTTAATGTCGTGAACTAAAAAGTTGGACATTACCAAACACTAATTTCACTTCATGTAAAAATATGTAGCAGTGCCAATCAGTTTGTGAAGGTTTTGGTCAGAATTAATGTCGCAGATGTCAATGCTTGGGCGATTTTAAGAAGTAATAAGCTAAATGATCAATTTACACACAAAGTTAAGTAGGTTTCATTCATTAATGTAATTACTGTGATTTGTTTTCACAAAATAAGATCACAAACCTGAGGCATGAGGACATTTTTATTCTCAGAAATCAAAATGAGCAAAGAAGATCATTTTCATACTACTGAATTACAATCCTTTGCTTATCTTTCTTGTAGAATTGAGGCTTTTTGGAAATCAACACTATCTATCACACTGAACCCTGGAGGCTACGTCATTGGCAGCAGACACTGAGAGGCACCAGGAGCCTTCAACAGTCAAAATTTTGGAGTATTCTTAAACACTCTGGCATCAGAGATGGATTAGTACGATTCAGACGAGATAATTACATCTGAGAGCCGTCTTTTTATGAAGGAGTGTTCACAGAAGTGTGTTTTACCGGGTACAAATCCCCTTGATGTAAACTACAGCAGTGTTTTCTAATCCTGGTCCAGCAGGACTCTAAAATTGATTGAAGTTCTTTTTTTTTTTTTTTAAATCGTTCAAAAATTGGGGTCATTTCACATCAATATAAAGTGGAGGCTCCAGTTTTGTCTTCTCTCCCGTGTTCTTCTCGAGCACCAACAGCTTGTGAAGGCGGAAAAATGCCAGTTCCATGTTACCCGGGTCTCCTTTCTCGACTACGATGTGGGTGAGGGCTGGGTGGAGATGGACTCTGAGAAGGTCAGCGACTGGCCTACCCGGTCCAGCAGAGGAGAGTTCTAACATTTCCTGAAGTTTGCAAACTTTTATAGAAGGTTAATCTGTCCTGTGGCTGCTCCTGTACATGCTCTCATGTCTTCACCGGTCCGGTTCTCCTGGTCGCCTCAGGTTGATGTAGCATTCAAACATCTCACCTTCATGGCTGCTGCTTTCCTGGTGGTGCCTGACCCTCATATACAATTCATTGTGGAAGTGGACGACTCCAACATGGGAGTGGGTGTAGTCCTGTCCCAGCGTCGTGCCAAGGACAACCGAGTCCACCCTTGTGCGTTCCTTTCCTGGAAGCTGTCATCGGCAGAATGTAACTACGACCTCAGGAACAGGGAGTTGCTGGCCAAAGAGGAGTAGAGCCACTGGTTCGAAGAGGCCAAGCTTCCCTTCTTGATTTGGATGTACCATAAGAACCTTGAATACCTCCAGTCACCGTGGAGGTTGAACTCTTGACTGACAATTTGAGCACTGTTCTTTAACCAAGTCAACTTTATGTTGTCTCATAGTCCTGGCTCTAAGAACATTAAACCAGATGTTCTCTCGTGGCTGTCTGATTCTTCTCCCGACCTCGAGACCCTCAAGACAACACTCTTAATGATAGCGGTTCTGGTGGCTGAGTATGGAGGATGCGCAGGAGTACCTGGCCACCTGCCCTGTCTGTGCCCAACACAATACCTCTCGTCATACAGTTCCTGGTCTTCTGCACCCTCTGCCAGTGCCTTGGCGACCCTGGTCCAACTTCACGATAGAGTTTGTCACTGGGCTACCCATGTCAGAAGGTAACACAGTTACTGCAGAATGACTCAAGATCTCTGAATAGTCTCTCGTAACGCATTTCCAGCAGCTTGCCCGAGTAGACTTACCGTCGTATGTACTGCAGAGGATGGAAGACATTAAAGAAACACATCCGCCCTCTTGATGGGATGTTTGAGTACAAAAAACCCAAGATGACAGAATCGACTAACATAAAGTATTATGCACACTCTGCAGGAAGGAGTATATTTTTCACCGAAGCACTTCCAGCTTAAAATACCACATTAAAGTCAGTCAGGAATTCTGCTGACAGTTTTCATTGCACGCAACATCGTAAATAAGAAGCGATCAGCTCTCCTCCCAGACAATGTCAACATGTTAGTTAGTCGTAATAGCCGGCTGAAGAAGGAGTAAAAGGGGCCACATTAATTTGGATAAATGTTTGTTTTTGAAAAAGAAAGAAGTTTTTTACTAACACAAACTGTTAAAGGTGTTTAATAAACTTGTTTAAGTGCGTATATATTCCATTCTTTCTGGAGTCTGTTCGCTCATGCAAAATGAGACACGAATAATATAAAGTAGATAAAAGATCAATTCCATTTAATCATGATTAATCGAAATTAATCCACAGCAACCCTGTGATGCAACCTGTGGTGTGTATAAATATTTTTCTTTTATCAAAATAGATATAAACAATATTTTTAAGGAGAGCTAATAAAATGTATAATATGGTTCAAGTAACTTTCTCAGTCCTCCCCTGCAATTTCTGTTTGCTATCCACCATTGTGCTCAGTTTATATAAAATAATATGCTTGCATGTATGAAGCTCTATGGGTAGTGAAACAAACATGTTTGCCTTGGCAAACGATTGCATAAAATAGTAGTATTTGCATATTTTATTGTCTTCACACAAAATGCAGAATGCCTTTTATATGAGGAAGGAACTGTAGATTCTGCCTTCTGCTCAAGACAGTCGGATAAAGGAGATATATATGATAGACAGATTAATGAAGAAAGATGCTCAATCAAATCTCTGTTTTGATGTGACCGTCACAATTTTAGGTATCGTCTGTGAATTAATTTTATCTCATTTGCTTCCGTCTCTGCACGTGATCCCACACTGACTGAACAGTATTGAGCTCAGGGCTCAGTGAGGACCGCACCATCTGTTGCAAGTCTCCTTGTTCTTCTGTTGTTGAAGACGGCTCTTTCTGACTCTGGATGCACATTTGGAGAAACCTTAATATACCATAATGCTGTTGTAGGGTGAAAACAGAACTAAGGAAGTAGCTAAAGCATGTTACTTTGTACTGTAAATACTGCACTTATTGTTGTAATTATATTCACAGTTTCCAAAGTATTAATCTGGTATATGGTATTAGCATGAGAGAAATGTATAAACAACATGTTAAACTGGTTGATTCCTGTTGTGAAAAGACCGAGTCTGACTGTATTATATAAAAAGTGAATTTTACCTGAATGTGTCAGATACATTGGTTTAAAATTCTACCGTGTCCAAAGCCATACAATCTGGAGGCCAAAGATCTTTTTAGGTCAATGAGGTACAATCCTCAGACCTGCTTTTTTCCCCTTTGTTTTGACACGCCGTGGCATTTAATCTGTAGTTGAAACAATAAGAACATTTCTACATCATGTAAACAACATGCAACAAAACATTTTTTCGGCACAGGGGCTGAACTTTCCCTTTTTTCTCGTGTCTGGCTCTGCCCACTCTGCTGCCATTCGGACGTGGCACTGATACACCCACCAGGAGGATTAGGGAAGGTTTAGCAAGTGTGCCAGCCTCACTCCCTGTGCCACGCCATCCCTCGGCACAGAGGGGGGTCCCGCTTGGCATGGCAAGGTGAACTAGCCTCTGATTGATGGGCATGGTTTCAGCCCGCTACTGTGCTCCCTAAGGCCCGTGCCTCCTTTTCCTTTCTCCTACTGCTGTCTTGGCAGCAGTGCCCACCCCCTCTTCCATGCCAGGCAGCCAGCTAAAGCTCCTGGTGGGCACATCAATTACATAGCGGCACCTCCCCTCTTTTCTCATGTCTATCTGTGGGTCTGTCTACTGTCTCAGATGATGCCAATCTGGTCCCTCTCCATCTCCACTGCTGTCTATAGCTATCTACAGTGTGTGTGTGTGTGTGTGTGTGTGTGCGTGCGCGTGTGCTGTTTTATACGTATAAATATACCTTTGCATATGCACAAATACACATGTATTCATGCACACACCCCCTGCACCCTCTCTCGGCAGGTCATAATGGTTGGTGGGAAAATCCTCCCCAGAGAGCACTCATTGCCACAGGCTCAGCTGTACAATAGGCTCAGGTGTGTGCATGTAAGATGTGCTTGTGTGTGCAAAGCATGGCTGCTTTTTTATTTTAAATTTTTTTGCACTGATTAATAAGACTCCATTACTTCCCGTGAATGCGTAATAAAAGTACAAATTACCAGAAACAAAAAAAAAAAACAGTGACCAAACTCCGCTTCTGCATTGTTCTATTTTAAAAGTGGATTTACATGACGCTTTCAACCTTCCTTTGGATTTTGGCGGTGAGTCGCTCTTGGCAAATCATGAATCATTTACTTGCAGAGATCGTACGCCATCTGGAGTATTCATCAGGGCACTGTCTTTTATTCTAGGCCGACAAGTCGAGAGATTTGGGTTTTTGATTTTTAAGGGGAAAAAGGCCAAGTGTTGTTTTTCCCTCTGTAATGCGTTTATTTAAAAAAAAAAAAAGTCTGACTCAATTATTCAGAAAACGTATAAACTGCAACCTGTTTGGAGTTTTTCTTTTTTTTTTTGTCTTGAAATGTGTCATTCTTAACGAGGTAAGCATTTCAAGCTTGGATCTTTGAAAATCACTCACACACACACACTCATCCAACACTTGGCATAGAGCTTCTGGTCACAAACATTCTTTCTAATAACTTCTTTCATTTGGATTAAGAACCCATCCAATAATCATATTAATGACTTAACAAATGTCTTTAGCAATGAGATTCTCTACGACGCTTCATGGTGCCTGGTGATGTGGAAATTCTAATCTATTCTTATTACAGTAAAAACCAACAACAACAAAAAAAGAAATAAGATCAATCCCCCACACGGGGACAACACCTTCTGGTTTACATTATTACTGCTAGACTGTCTGATAGAATATCCTGAACAAGAGGAAGGATCGATGGCTTATTGCAGGGAGACATCATTTATCAGTCAGGGACGGAAACGAGGGCCGTGCGTCCTTCCACTGGGGAAAGGGATTCCAGGTCATCAGTCCATTGCAGGGTAAATCCAGAGAGATCCCAAACACACAGTCACATCTACTGGACATTTATAGTCACCAGTGCCTCTCATACCTTGAGATGAAACTGCTCCACAAGACATTTTGGTCTGATTATAGATACAATACAATGCTGTTGATTTATTATTGTAAAATATTATGTCAGTTGTGTATACTTGTAAATCTTAATCTTTTAAACGAGGTGATGCTGCAGACTTTTTAAAAAAATGTTTCAAGAAGAAACATAAACACAAATAAAATTATGCAAAATTGCTTCATTTCCATTTTGTTATCAAACAGAGAAATCTGATTCACAGCCAAATGTGATTTAAGTTACAGTTGACTCCATTTTGACCCCACCCGTGTTTTTGATGGTATTAGTATTATTTCCTTTGTTATTGTTACTATTAACATGGCCCAGTGCACACTCCAAGTGTGGTCTACCATATAGATTTAACAAAACAATATTTTGTGCAGCCTCCACAGAAGCTGCTTTTTCTGTTTACTTTCAGCCTCAACAGTGAAATTAAATATCTGCTGGTGTTTGCAGGATTAAGTTTTGAGAGGAAGAAAGACAGAGGAGTCAATGAGAAAAGGTGGAGAGAGGGAGGAGTGAGAGCAAGAGGAAGAAAAAGAGATGGTGGGTGAATAAAAGAGAAGAACAGTGTTATTTGTTACGGTGACAATGGAAGAGGGGGAGGAGGTAAAGAAGGTCGATTTTTTTTGGGCTGGAGTAAAAACAACCATTAAAAACAAACCACAAGTTGGAAAAAAAAAAATAAATGCTGTAATGCTGGGAGATGGAGCCCACTTATATGGTGACTCCAAACAGCAGATGGAGACGGAAACAGAAATACCAGCGTTGGAAGAATAAAAGTTTTACAGAGTCGTGAAAGTTGTGAAACAGACATGAAGTGGATGCATGGGCGGAATCGCTGAGTATCTCTCAGGTGGAGAATTTGTAGGAAATTAACGACCAAATGATCTGAAAAGAAATCCTGAAACAAATTTACTGATGATGATTCTTTGGATTTGTTCAGTACAGAGAGTTTATATAAACCCCAATCAGATGTTTCATCTGGTCCTGCGGCTTCTGTACATAGAGTGAGGACGTGAACATGGGATGAGTGGGAACAATCTGTGAAATGATAAGAACAAGATATGAGATGCAAATGCAGCAGATGATGGTGAAGAGGCAAAAGGTTATTAATACAGAAACACCAACAAAGGATTGGGCAATGTAGAAGACTGAGGGAGAAGTACAACAATAAAGCAGGGGAAGAAAAAAGATAACATTATATATTGGTGTGACAGTCTGACAGCCAGTCAAAATGTAAAGTAGCTGAATTAACATGAAAGCTGGAAAAGCTGCATCATTTGGATTTTATAAGATCAACTTGGAAAATAAGTCAATGGTGAACTTAATATAGTCCACACTCATTATACATGATCAAAATAGTGCATGCATGGGTTGATAGTCGTCCTGATGATTGTTCTCTTTTGCTCCTCAGAATGATTGTAAATAAATACTACGGTGGAAAAACTGACATTAAATGCAGTATGTTGAATTTTACTTCAATATACAGCTGACGCATGGAAAGAAGAGTGTGTGGGGTTTTTGAGAGGCCGTACAGTGGAGTAGTGGTTGGTACTCCTGCCCCACAGCAGGAAAACCATGTGTGTGTGTAAAATACTAAAGATGGATGGTATGGGATTTTCATTGCATGGTATACGTCAGGGTTACAGAATGACTAATAGCTTAATAAGGAGAACTATGTGTGCCCCCAAAATGACCGAAGATAAGGGTTGATATTACTTATCAGCAGAGCCACAATCAAGTTTTTGCAAAGAGGAAGACAAAAGTAATACTTTAGAAATGTCTTATTGGGAAAAATGTCAGGACAGGAGTGACCTGGGTACAATAATTTAGAAACAGTTATTAATAGTGGCAGCATTATAGGAAATCACTTAAATTAAGAGCAAAACAATATCCCAGTAATATCTAAGCATTTAAGCTTGAGACATTTGAGCAAGAGCATTGAGAATAGAATAGATAGAATAGATAAAATATGCACATTACAGAAAGTTTTGAAACTCATTAACGTTACACAGATAGGAGACTTATAGGCGTTAATTATAACAACCAACTTAAAAGGAGAGGATGAGTAAATTGGAACAAATCTTGTCACAGGAAGTAGTTCCATTAAATGGTCTTTGGAGGAATTAAAGAGAAGGCCAAGACTGAAAATCCTAATTCATTAGAGGAATGGAAAGCAGTTGAACAAAGCACTGACTGAAAATGTGAGGAGGACAATATTCTATATTTTAAACTTGAAAAAGAAAAAAACTGAAAACATCAGATACATTTAATCATAATGAATGCCCATTTGAGATGCAGTTTAAAATCCATCCTCTCCTTCTAATGATTATTGTGACTCTGAAGACCACACACACACACACACACACACACACACACACACACACACACACACACACACACACACATATATATATATATATATATATATATATGTTTAAGAAAAGCTGTTTTTATATGTCTGTTGTTGAAGCAGTTAAGCATGAAGCATATTTACCTCTTTACATCTGAGCTCATATAATCACAGATATTACTCCTGAAGTATGTTTCTCTCTATACCACTGTGGTACCTGTACATGGTAATTCTATTCTATTCTATTCTATTCTTCAGAAGTAGATAGCTGTGATCGCTCGCTACCAGTTCTTGTCAGTATTGATAAAAATCAAGTTTAAAATTTAAAATCTAAATATTCAGGGTATGTGGAAACCACACGGTGGCGACAAGCAGTCACTAGTCGCTTTTTCATGTAAATAAATGTAGAAGAAGAAGAAGAGGATGTACGGAAGCCCGTGAGAGGAAGCTCGGGAACCAAAAGCGGGACAATGGCGGCGGGGCCTGGAGTGTCCATGCAGAGCGGCAGCCCCGCTACAGAACTGTCCATCCCGGCTCAGCCAGGAGGGAACCAGCCTCATGGGGACCGGGTCAAAACCGAGGATGTAACAGGTGAGAATGAAACCCAGCTTCACTTCTCCTTGTTTTACAGTTTAACGATCCAACTTGTCACCCAGGCTGATGATGGCTAACGGCTAACTTGGCCAAGTCAACAGCGATAGGAAACACTTATTCTGTTTGTTTTCGACATGCTACAGAATAAGCGACTCTTCTGAGTGACATTAGAACAATAAAACACTCATTAACGGAAACAGACCGCTGTTTGATGTGTTATTACAAAGTAATAGCGATGTAAGTTAGCTCCTGGTGGCTAATGTTTGTGGCTAACATCAACTTGGAACAAACAAACACTTCAGATATTTCCCACAAAGCAGATTTTGACTGTGCTTACTCATAATTATACTGCTGTAATAGTGCAGAATAAGAACACTGATCGGGCTGAATGACCGTAAAGAAATATTAAGTTGTGGTAATGTTATAGATCTTTCCATCTAACTTGTGTTTAGATGCGCACATGCTGCGTTGTGTGATATGATTGTTATTTTAATCATTATCATACAGATGAGTTTAGGAACGGTATGAAGTTGAAGAAACTTGTGGAGTTGTTTTCCCTGCCTATTGAAAAGCACGTGTGAAGTACTTTGTTATATACTAACACTGTAATAGATGCCTACTCGACAGTCATTAAGTGCATCACGCTTAGTTTATTGTTGAAATACTGGCCCAATATTACAGTAAAGGTACTTTGAAGTGCTTTGTAACTTTACTCAAATAGGATTTTCTGTTCTCACATCTCACCCTATCCCCTGCTGCCTCTTCACTTAGACCAACAATCTCATGCCTTCCTCTTTGGTGTCATTTTGGTGTATTTGTTGACAAATGAACGCAATAACTAATAGTGCATTTTCTTGTTGTTACACACAGCAGGGTGTTATTTTGATTAATTCTGTCTCTGAAAATGTGATCTTTCAGAAAGTTGTTTGATATTTTACTTTGCCTCGATTAAACACTTGACGTATGATTTTTGAAAGCTTCACCTTGGCTTTGGGCACAACTTTGCCCTCTTATTTAGTTGCACTTTCTAAAAAAAGACCTGAAAGTAGAAAAAACTGTTTTAGCAAAGCTGAAGATGTCTCTGTAATTCAGGGCACTAACGTGTTCAGATTAGAATTCAAGTGAACTCATCACATGTATGTTTATGTATATTCTTCTTTCCCCAGAAGCAGAGAAGCAGAGTCGTATGGCCGCTCTTTTGGAGAAGCTCCATGCCAAACACAACGCTTCACGCCCGTGGCAGGAGACCAGCAAGGTTGTGCGTCAGGCCATGGTGAGACACACACATCTTTATTTATAAAAGAAGAAATTAAAGTTGTGAAAAGTGTCCTCTGTTTGCAAAACTGAATACTGAGTCTTCTATCTAATTTTTTATATATTCAGGTGTTTGTCATGACAAGTATGCAACATAATGCCATGAAACTGAAAACATTTTAACATTACTTTGACATGTTGTACATTTTTCATGTGAAATAACATGTTAATAGCAAAGTATCTTTCCTCGCTGAAGCATTTCCGTTACAAAGGATTTACAAACATTCTTGTGCCAGTTATACACCTGAATGTTTTACAATTAATTTTGACTTACAGCTTTCATTCCACTGAAAACTTGCTTGACTAAAGCATATTTCCTAGAATGCACCAACTTAATTATTTCAAGAAATCTCCCAAAACCGTGCAAATTTTGTGCAGGAAAGGCTTTTGTGCTTCAACACCACTGTCGCAGAAATGAGGCTTCCATTAATGACAAAGGTTTTGTTCAGAGGACGTTAAGAACTGTGCTTGTTTCCCATTTTCTGTCAGCTTTGTTAACAGGAGCTACACACTCACACTCCTTACATATTGATCACAAGTTTATAGCGATTAATCATGTACTCGCACAAACAAGTGCTCGCATTAATAACGTCCCAGCATGCAACTCTAATAGTGACATTTTAACATTGTAAGCATATTGTGCTGACGAAGCCAGGGAGAAACCAGGCTGAACATTGGCGCTTGTTCATTAAACACATTCACTCGATCTCAATAGTTCTCTCGTGCATTTGCTCCCAGGAGAAACGCGGTATGATGAATGCAGCCGCTCACCAGCTCCTGCTCAACTGCTTGGAGACTCTGCAGCGAGCACTGAAAGGTGAGCCTGTCAACTCTTATCTGGACAGAACCACAGGGGGAAGCAGAGGAATCTTTAGTAGTAGGAATCTTGTTTTCTATCATGAGGTGTGGTGAATCGAGCTACTGTTAAACAGAAATAACAATCCAGGCAGTTAAAAGAAAGAAGCAGTTTTCGTATCCATTAATCGATTCCAGCGTTCTTCACGTCATATGTCCCTTTCCTTCTGTATCGTCTGTGTGTTTGATATGTTCACCTTAAATTTACCTTCTTTTTCAGTCTCATCTCTGTCCTCCATGACCGATCGTCTCGAGTCCATCGCTCGTCAAAACATGTATGTATATCGTATATATTGTTGTAGTATTGTATGTATATGTATATTCTTCCTGCTTTTCCTTATGTTTATTAGGTAGGTCTCAACCAATAAGTACACAAAGCTGAATAAGATTTATACTGAGGCACATACTGTATATTTTGCTCATTGAGTGGCTGAATTGACTCTATAAGATTGTTTATACAGTGTTTTGTTCAGTATACTGAAAACACTTTTGTGGAGATACAGACTCTTCATTTGTTTGTCTTTCCTGCGCAGGTTGGGTTCTCACCTCAGCCCATCAGGTACTGAGTGCTACATCACCTCAGATATGTTTTATGTGGAGGTGCAGCTCGACACCAGCGGCCAGCTCGTGGACGTCAAAGTGGCTCATCAAGGCGAAAACCCTACGGTGAGTCTGGCTCACATGGCCTTGCTGTTGACATTAGGATTTATCCGCTAAGTAGACTTTAAGAGTTTATTCATACAACTCTAAAACACATGAGCCCCTTTTGTTTAACGGCTTTGTCCTAACTTCTGGCAACGCTGAATTAACTTGTTTTTAACCTGTTTATGGTCACAGAGTTGTCCTGAGCTGATTCAACACCTTCGGTACGTACAAGTGACACTCGAGATCAGAACTCCCATATGGTAAACCATATGATCTGGCTTCTCACCGCCGCATCTCCGTGAAGACTTTCTGAACCACCTTTTGCTTTTCAACAGGGAAAAGAACTTTGAAGAGTTTTCTAAACATCTCAAAGGACTTGTTGATTTATATAAACTTCCAGGTGACAAGTAAGTAGACGTGATGGCTCAAATGTTGATTTAGATTTTTCCCAATTGATTGACTTTGAGTTGAAATGTACACTTTAAGAGAAATAGAAGAAATTAATCTTTCTGTTTCAGTAAGCTGAAAACCAAGATGTATATAGCTCTTCAGTCGTTGGAGCTTGATCTCACCAAGATGATGCACATGTTCAAGTAAGTTTACAAAACCTGTTTCTGGACATTATCAGTGTCAGAATTATTATTTTTTTATTATTGTTGTAATTAAATAGGGCTGTCTCATGTTTAGCAGTTGGATGAGGCAGAAGAAGAATTCAGAATGTTGCAATTGCTCTTTTACTGATTTACAGTATGTAATAAAACCAAATGCATCAATAAATCCACCCCCCAAAATAAATACTTCCCCCAAGTTGCTGCCTTAATTAATACATAACAAGCGATGGCATAGATTTATGAGCCAATTTCACGATGCAGTAATGTGTATGTTTTTAGATTGGCCACCAATGCGAATACGGTGGAAACCATTCTTCACGGGAGTGTGGGCTTGCTGACAGCGAGGAGCGGTGGCCATCTTGTTTCTCTTCAGTGCTACGTGTCCCCCTATGATGTATTTGAGGAGGGAGTGGGCGCACAGCTCAACCTACCAGACAGCAGCGGTAAGTCTGCAGGGATTCGACAGGCGCTGTCCTTCACCATTCACCGATTAAAACTAAAATCTGAGTTGGCTTGTATGGATGTTTTTGCAGTGCCTCGTTCTCTGGGCGTCAGCGTCTCTGTGACCATCGAGGGAACCTCTGCTGTCTACAAGCTCCCAATTGCCCCGCTCATCACTGGATCCCACCCTGTGGACATCAAAGGGTAAGAGGATGATTTTCATTTTGTAATTCTTCCTCGTGTGTAAACACATCTGGTTGTGCTCTGTAATGAATATGTGCTGTTTTTTTTTTTTTGTTTTTTTTAGAATGCCCTCGTTTTCCACCGTGACAAACTCCAACTGTGTAGATCTCCCAGCTTGCTTCTTCCTCAAGATGAGTCGCCCCATGCCTTTTTCACTCTCCTTCATCCAGAGGATTGGCAATGCTACTTGTGAGTGACGTTTATTCAGGTTGAAAAATTCATCGGTCATAGACTTGTATTGTCAGAATAAAGCTCGTTTCTCTTGATTGTTTGACCTTTTCCTCAGCGATCCCAGTGTTTGAGACCTCGCCCAGTCTCTCGCCTCTCTACCAGTTAATTGTCCAAAGCCAAATGGAGCTGCTCGAGGAGGGCAGTTCTCCGCCACCAACCTCACAAAACATGCACTTTTACTCTGTAAGCAGAGACGCACAGCACAACATCGAAAATGTGAACATCTATAGGGTCTAAATTATTAAAAATTATTCCATGTATTTGCAGGTGTTGCCAGATCAACAGCACTGTTATTTCATGAACGGCGATGCCCCGGTGCAAGATGGACATTCCCTTCAAGGAGCGCTGGTGTCCAAGATCCCCTTCCGCCACCCAGCACAAGTCCCACCCCTGCTGGATATTATCCGGCACCAGGCAGCATATAACACCTTAATTGGTAGCTGCGTGAAACGGACGTCTGTAAAAGAAGGTTTTTAACTTTACTTCTGGTTTCCTGTATTTTATTAGTCAACACAGTTTACTCCCATTTATTTTATTTTTAATTTTTTTGCATAATGTGCTAAATTATACGACTCTCCTTTTTTGTTTTTCTTCAGATACTGCAGGCCTGCTGCAGTTTGAAGTCTGTCCTTTGACTGACTCAAGTTTCAGTGTCTCTTTCCAGCATCCAGTAAATGAGTCCCTGGTCTGTGGTGAGTACCCGCTTACATTTTAACAGCATTTTGGAGTGAAATATGTTAAAGTTTTATGTTTACACTAAAATAAGGTTAACATGTGCTTTACATGTCTTTTTGTTCCTTTAAAATTATTCTCTAACCGTGACTGTTTGAAAAAAAATACTGCTTTTGGAACTCAGAGTTTCTTTTTCTGCTTTGTTCACTAATATATGAAAAACAAGTGCAAAGCCAAATGTTATATACTGTCTGTTCCCAGCAAAGTATTTAAATTTGACGCATTTTAAAGTAGTTTCAACATCTTGTCAACAACAATGTGAAACAGCTGAAGCTAGAATACCTACTTTTTCAGACTTATTTTCAGAAAAAAAAACATCCATTTTGTATTCAGATCATTATTGTTAATGAAACAGTAAAATCAGCTCTGTTCTTTCTTCCCTCTAGTGGTGATGGAGGTGATTGACTCCAGACAGGTATCATGCAAACTATATAAAGGACTGTCAGACGCTCTAATTTGTACTGACGAATTCATCACAAAAGTGGTCCAGAGGTAAGATTCTTATTTATTACTCAATGCATAAGTTTGGTGTGTGTGTGTGTGTGTGTGTGTGTGTGTGTGTGTGTGTGTGTGTGTGTGTGTGTGTGTGTGTGTGTGTGTGTGTGTGTGTGTGTGTGTGTGTGTGTGTGTGTGTGTGTGTGTGTGTGTGTGTGTGTGTGTGTGTGTGTGTGTGTGTGTGTGTGTGTGTGTGTGTGTGTGTTAATATAAGTCTTTACTTCTTTGCTTAGGTGTATGTCCATCCCTGTAACAATGCGAGCCATCCGGAGAAAAGCAGAGACCATCCAGGCCGACACTCCAGCCCTCTCATTGATTGCACAGACCGTGGAAATCATGGTGAAGAACAACCTGCCCCCTTCTGGTAGTCCCACGTACAACATGGCAGCAGATGGATCTAATCCAATGGGACTACCGGGACTCACGGGTGGCAACACACCTACTGGAGGAGGACCACCAGGGGGACCTAATAATTCTGGTCCGATTGCATCTTTGTTTGGAATTTCACGAACAGAAAGACCAGCCCAGGGAGGGGAGTGTCTAACGCCTGGAGCAGTGGCTGGCCAGCAGCAGTTACAGCAACAACAACAACAGGGTCAAGGCCACTCAGACGACTACAACAAAGTTACTCAGAATCCCATCCTGACGAGTCTGTTACAGATAACTGGAAGTGTGGGTTCCAGTCCCAGCTCGCAGAATGCACCGCCGCCCCATCAAACCCCGCCCCCAACATCTTCCCCTGCCAGCAACACTAAGAATCATCCCATGTTGATGAACTTGTTGAAAGATAATCCCACACAAGATTTTGCCACCCTGTATGGTTCAAGTCCATTCGAGAGGGAGAGGCAGAATTCTTCATCTGGTTCTCCCCGGACGGAAAGCATGAGTGGGACCTGCCCTGGAGGTAACACAAAGGGTAAAAAGAAGCGTCCAAGGGGGACTGAAAAGGGAGGTGCTTTGCCCGGAACAGCTGCAAGCGGTGGTATTGGCATGAAGTCACAGCAGGGGTCGTCCATGCCACAGCACCACCAGCACCATCCCGTCACTCACGAGGATGATTTCCACCGTGAGCTACTGTCCATGGATGTGGACGCGTCTCAAAACTCTATCTTTGATGTGAATTTGACAGGCGATGGCCTAGACACACCCCATAGTATCACTCCAGCACCTAGCCAATGTGGAACACCGCCTTCTGGTCCCAATATGCCGTATTCACAGTCTCATGTTCAGTCTCAGCAGCAGCAGCCACCGGGTACAGTTCCACCACGTATGGTTCGACTGTCTAGTTCTGATAGCATTGGCCCTGATATTACTGAAATCTTGTCAGATTTACCTGAGCAAACTGGGAAAGGCAGTGGTGGGAGTCATGGACAACACGCCATGGGCAGTGGAGGAGAGGATGGAGGCGCCCTTGGGACCCCAATCCGAGACTCCTCCAGTTCAGGCCAGGGTAGCACAGTGTTTGACTCTGCAGACATTTTCAACACCAACAGCAATGAAAATCCCTTTACGGATGCTGCTGATCTTATTGCTGAGGCAGCTGCTACTGCTGCAACTCCCACCAGTGACTCCTCTTCCACCAACTTTTTTCCCGACGCTTCGGACTTCAACCCAGACCTCCTGACCTCAGGCCATGGTTTTTCCCAAAGCTACTTCGATGATAGTTCTCCAAGTGCTGATGGAGACATGGAACTGGTCAAGGGATTTGTGGGAAGCAGCCAGCAGAATACCCCATCAGGAACTCCTCAGAATCCCACTCCACATGGACAAAGCACTCCTGAGCCATCGCTCAAAGACCCCTTTGATATGGGTATAGTTTTTGGTGGCAACAGTGGCAGTGGCAAACCGCTTCTGGGGCAAGCTCCTGATCTGGGAGACACACATGGTGGAGGGTCGCAGAGCCCAATAATGATGGGACTTGGAGCAGCATGTGGTGATTTTAAAAGTGCCGAATCCAAAGTTAAACAACAACAGGGTCTCATGCGACCAAAAGATGACAATGGGGGCAGTGGAGGTAGCGGTACTGGGATGGGAATCGGGACAAGTTCAACCGAAGGCAAACAGGTCAAACGTAGCAGAACTCCATCCAATGAGGGGAAATCTAAAGATAAGCCTCCTAAACGCAAAAAGCTTGATCCTGATGGGAAATCCCCGTCTCACAGTTCAGGGGGGCGACCTTACACCCCTCCTAGTGGAGGCTCAGGCTCTGGGGGAAGCATGAGTGGAGGAGGCTCAAAGTCTCCTGGTAGTTCAGGGCGCTCGCAAACTCCTCCCGGTGGTGCAACCCCTCCGATTCCCAAAATTACAATTCAGATTCCAAAAGGGACCATAACAGGGGGGAAAACTTCCTCCCATAGTGGATACACCTCCAGTAGCTCGGCCACAAGCAGCACAGGAGGAACTGGAGGAACCAGCAGCAGCAAAAGCCACCATTCACACTCCTCCTCCTCTGGAAAGATGAAGTCCAAGGAAAGTTCCATGACCCAAGGCAGCAGCTCCAAGCCAGGCGGTGCAGGAGGTGGAAGTGGACCGTCACAGTCTAAAGGCTCCTCCCAAGGAATGGGTGTTGGCAAACCTGGATCCTCACCAATCACCAAGCATGGGATGTCTGGGCCTGGTGGCAGTGGAGGTGGAATGGGAAGTGGCAATAAAATAAAAACCCAAGGCGGCAAACCTCCAGGGTCTCTTATGAATCCCAACATAAAGCCAAACATTTCTCCCTCCCACTCTCGCTCCAGTGGCTCTGGTGACAAACTTTCCTCACCAATGAAAATGCAGCAGTCCCAGGTTCCAGGGACCCCTCCTTCCAAAGCTAAATCCCCAATGGGTTCAGGAGGAAGCAGCTCTGGTGGGTCCAAGTCATCCTCTGGTGGAGGTATGGGCTCCCAGAAGCCCTTGGGTGGCGGCTCTTCTTCAGGGTCCACGTCTTCGTCATCATCCTACAGCTCCGCTTCCTCATCTGGTTCCATGGGCTTCTCCGGAGGCTCCCAGTCTCAGTATGGGAGTGGTGGAGGGGGAAGTGGCGGGGGAGGGGGAGGAGGAGGGGGTGGTGGTGGTGGTGGAGGAGGAAGTGGTGGAGGGGGAGGAAGTGGAGGAGGAGGAGGAGGATCGGGAGGAGGGGCTGGACAGAACAACGCAAATAATCCCAACGCTAAAGGGAAGTCTCCCAGTCGAAACAAGAAACCCTCCCTAACAGCCGTCATAGACAAACTAAAGAGTGTAGGCGGTGGAGGAGTGGGTGAGGATGGCTGTGAGGTTGGGCCACCAGGAGGGGGAGCTGGTTCAGGATCTGCTCCTGGTGGGGGTCCTGGGAATATTCCCTGTGGATCCTCAAACATGGGTTCTTCCAAGCACACCTCATCCTCCCAGAGTGGGGAGTACAAGCGGGAAAAATCGGATAAAGAGGCGAAAGCTAAAGTGTCCGTGTCGGGGGGGAACAGCGGGGATAAAAAGCTGATGGATCCGAAGACGGGTGGAGTTGGTGGGAACACCCTGGCCAAAATTATCATCAGTAAACCGGATGGCGGCTCTCCGAGCATCAAGGCTAAAGTGACCCTGCAGAAAGCAGGGGACGGATCCGGTGACTCAATGCGTCCTCAGATTTCTGGCCTCAAAGCTTCCCCTCTTTTCAGCGGCTCAACTCCCAAACATGATCGCTCCTCGCCCAGCCACAGCCGCTCGCCGGGATACACCCCGCTCAACCATGACAGCGAGAGCGAGTCGGGCAGTAGCTCCGTGGCGGAGAAGTCCCACCAGAACAGCCCCAGCTCAGACGACGACCAGACCATGCGCCCCCTTCCCCCTCAGGACTACATGAGCTCCATCCCCCTCAGCTCGGGGGAGAAACACAAGAAGCACAAGAAGGAGAAGAAGAAGCAGAAAGAGAAGGAGCGGGAGAGGGACAGAGACCGAGAACGAGACAGGGACAAAGAGAAAAAGAAGTCCTCCATGTCAATGGGTGCGTCGTCGCACCCGATAAAAACAGACAGTTGGTCGCGGTCGCCCATCTCCGCCTCAGACTCGTCACTGTCCATGCTGGGATCAGATCGTCCATCTCGGCCCAGTCCAATGTACATGAGAAATGAGGATGACGAACTCATGGACTCCGCCCTCACTGGCAACCTTTAGTTTGATTGGGACAGGCCTTTCCCCCATTTATCATGACATGCCTTTCAACATACAAATGTCTATTTATTTTACTCAAGCCACAAATTGCAGCTTCATGTAACAATAATATGGTTCTCTGAGGGATAGTTCACATTTTAAAGCTGTGTTTTCTTGTATAAATATTGTATAATGTTTTGGAATGAGAATGGCCATTTTATATGAGCGTGGACTCGACACTCATTCTCCTCAGATGCTCGGTTCCTTTATGGTCAAATGAAATGTCAGACAGTATATTTTCCAACAGACATTATATATGTTTCCTGTAGGATTTTTACAGCCTCTGGATGTTATGTTTCCCTCTTCAATACATTATCAGTGTGCATGGTATTTAAAAACATGTCAGTATACTGTATGTTGTTGAAAAAGTATTGTAAAGCGAGACTGGTTCAGTGTTCTTTTGCCTTGTTTTTTCAGATACAACAGGGACTTTTTAGATTTTGATAAATTTTAAACTGTTGATGTGTACATTTGTTTAGATAAAGATAAACACTGCAGCAGATTGTTGCGTTGATGATGAAGGAGAATGAGACATGCTGGTACCTTTTCTATTTGTATAAATTTTTGAAGCTTGAAATAAATGTTTCACTTCTGCAAGAATCATGCGATACTGCAGTTTTTTGTTTTTTAACAAACTTACTACTTTTAAGTATATTTGTTCCTTGCTTAGCTGCATAAAACTACACTTGGGTATTATACTCTTTGGATATTTTGGTTTTCATTTTCTATGTGGGACAAACGGGTGTGTGCACTGTGGACAGGCCAGCAGCTCGTCACAGGGCAAACACACAAAGACACATTAGTCAAACGCTGGGAGGAAACTGGAGAGTCCAGAGAGAACCAATCTGCAAAGAAAGATTTCTAACTACTACTTAAGAAGATGGATGTATGTATGTATTCTTTAACGTGTATTCGGCCAGGCCACAAAAGCTACACTAGAGGGCAGCATTGTACAAGTCTGTTAAATCTTTTATGAGTTCCCAGAGGAAATGTTTAGAGGTTAAATCTATTTGCACATATTTACAGTTGAAAGTGTGATCTAAGGGGTGGATGGGATGGAGGAAATTAAAAGCAAAATGTAACTGTAAAAAGTACAAGAACATAAGATTCAAATGTGCCTTGTGCAGGTGTAATGGTGCATTCACATGCAAAACTAAAGAATAAAGGTTATTTAATGTGTTTGTGAAAACAGATGCTGAGCTTACATATCGTGAGCAATGTGATGTAGTGACGATGCCAGAAATCCAGAATAGAAACATGTTTTATTGTCTTTAAAAAAAAAAATTAAAACATACAATATGTGAAATATAAAACTGCACAAGAGTCGAGTGAAACACGAATCAAACCTCAACAGATCAGACATGTCTGGTATCTACTTTAAGAAAATCCTTAAATTAGCAAAGCATGTGGGCCTACAAAGGTTCATAAGACCTAAGACCTTAATCTAATGTGTGTTTTCTGGCTTTGGATTATCTGGATTTTTAGCAACACTGAAGCCATGCAGCAGCAAACAACAACATTTTTATATTACAATCAATGAAATATTTGAGAATTCCAGCCAAAGTGACCTGTTAAAGCATATTGAGAGATTTTATCCACTTCTGACACCTAAATCAACATAGGACTCTTATTCTTGAAGAATCTGTTGGGTAGTGTAAAACTTCATCATCTATCACTAAAGAATTTACTGATTTGTGTTAAACATTGTCGACACAACCCAGAGTCCTCTATTCCCCAATGTGATGTGATATATTTGAAAGCTGACATAGCGCCTCTTGTACTGGACAAGAAAAACGTGTATTGGAATGTCAAATATGCCAAATAAACTCGTCTTATAAAGGATGGAAATGATTTGTAGCTGCATCTGCATCAAAACTGATCATACATATTCTTGTCAAGGCAAAATATGAAAGGCATCCTCACCTCTGCATGCTCTCATGAGTTATATGACAACATGTAAAAACCAAACATTGCTTCGGGCTTCCACTCGGCTCATCTTCTGATCAATCGCCCCACTTTTCTCCCGGCTCTCTGCTGACCGGGCTGTTTCGTTTTACCCAGAGGCCCTAGCTAAACTGCTTAGCTGTCACACAGGGATGGAGTCCTGTTGTTATTATGAAGAACGATGCTTAAAAAGAAAAGACAAAAAAATCATGCAATTCAGCTCAAATTGCATAAGAGCGTCATCAACCATGTGGACTTAAATAGGCAGCGGCTTGGCTTCCTGTCGGCGGCCCCGAGGGAGGTCCTCTAACCCTTTGTACTGTATATGTACTAAGGATGGAAGTGTCATATTCAGCTAAATACCGAACAAATACACTGCAAGAGGTTACTTGAATGTCAGCACTGCCATTATAGTTTATCCGTCCTTGTGTTAAAGGAACTGCGTATCTTCTAGTTATTGAGCTGCAGGACCGTCTGTTTCTCGGATGCCTCCCGCACATCACTGATATACAGTATAGTGAGTCCTTCGCCACACAGCTGCTATTTTTTAATGCAATTTCTTAAAATTGTGCATAGAAATTAGACCTAATACCAGTTTTGAGTTTTGACTTGGGATCCTTTTTACGGCTTCATCGAGCCACATTAGGTCGATTGACAGTAAAGCCTGAAGTCACAGAGGCTTCCTTCACACGGTGACTAAGTGCCCACATCATCCGTATTTTGTCCTATTTTCTTTCCTCCAAACAAACACCTGCTCGGATATTATCCAGCGCTTTGTTACAATCAATGAACTAATTTCTTCTGGGCCACCCAATTTATCAAATGTCAGACTAAAGAATAAAAGAAACCCTGAGAGTGCCGGCCCCTCGCCCTCGTCTCTGCTCTCTGCAGACTCTCTATTCCCCGTCAAGCTTTTCAAACTGCTGATCTGGTCTTTTCTGCTGCGCGGCTAATTTCTCTATTGTTGACCCTGCCACTCAGGCTTTCTGCCTGCCTTTACACATGAGCCTCCCGTTTGAAATAGATCCACGTTTTCCACCGTTTCACGACCGTTTGAGGGTTCTGTCATCAATCCTCAAACAGGAGCTGCAGGTCTGTGAGATGTCACAGGGCAGCCGGCTGTTCCACACATTTTGGTTTGGCGGCTTTCTTATCAGCATGAATGCTCACTTCCTTACCTGTGCTCCATGTGTGATTGTCTTTATGTTGTCTTTAGATTTCCATAGTTTCCCAGAAGAGAAATCTATGATAAGAGACCCCCTGGCTCATTATGCAGCTCCATCTTTGACCTATTTAGTTTTTCCTTTAATCTTAATTTAACCAAGGTAGCTTGATGCTGCAGTGATCTTAAGCCAATAATGGAGAATAACTTGCCAATAATGTAATAAAATAGCAACATATTTTTTCAACATGACTGAGAGAAACATTTACAGAGAAAGAGTTTCATTATCCTCAATGAACGACTGTAACGTCAATCCAAACCACTATTTTGTAAGTAAATTTATAGACTTTTAAATGCAAATCTTGGAATAAGTTATTGTATTAATGACAAAAGGTTACGACTATAATGGATCAAATATATCCTTCAACTATCGGCAAGTTATTGCTATATTACTTTGAAAACGTAAGAAATTATGACATTATTGGTCAATGTTACATATCAATTTGAGTTTTTTTTTAGATATATTTCATACACATAAAATATCTATACTCTTCACTTTTGATTTAGCCCAGTTATACACATCCTCCAATTTCAGATGGACTTTGGCAGGAAGGTTGTGGGCTCCACCTCTCCTCCTGTTATTGACACTACATTTAAGAAAATAAGCATCGGTGGATGAACATGGAATTAAAGTGAGAGGATCTCCTATTTATATGTTCTATCGGCATTTGCTTTTGTTTTCTCTGTGTAGTCCAGCCTCCTATTGCGACCCAGACACATGTCAGGACAAGTTAATAGTTGTCTTTAAACAGGCTGTAGGCGGAACAGAACATGGATTAAAACTGTAAACCGACTAAATTGCTAGAGCAGTGAAGCAAGCATGTTGGCAGTCTTGTTGTGTTATGAGAATGTTTCTGTTATAGTAACTCGAAACACGCTTTGTGGCTCGGTGTGGCCTCATGGAGCTGCTGGCATGGCTGCGACTCCTGTAAAGACTTCGAAAATTCATTTCAACTATCAGTAATTCATGGGTCTTAAACATTTGGTTTGCGTGGCCGAACCAGCCTGCCAAGACAGTCAAAGGCCGTCACTGTGTCACATTGCAATGCTTAATATCAACACAAAGACCTTTGATAGAACGGAACATCCCAGATCACTGTCACTACAAATACGTATAAGTTAGGAAATATCATAAAGAAAGATATACTTCATAAACATATCAACATCCATATTTGGCCCCTTTATGACAAAATGCAATCACTGGAACCATGAAGAAACTCTGTCCTACCGAAATGTGGTCAAATGGGTCAGCATGTGGCTCCTGCACTGAAATGAGATTACCAATCCTGCTGTGGGTATTTATTGTCATTTGTCCTACTTGGAGTTGCCCTGATCTAATTCAAAAGTGTTGTAGACAAATTTTACATGCAACTGATTCTCCTTTTTACGGTCAGATTCAATTTCAGTTTTAATTTCACAGTTATTTTGTCAATGTGATTGCCATTTTCCCCCTCAGCTGACTGGCAGACCGCAGGATGAGCGTCTGCTGCTCTGAGTGTCAGGGACCCCGGTCAGCAGCAGACCCCGGGGGACTGTCTCGTCCCGCTTCCCCTTCAGCTTTTATGGTTGGAGGTTGGAGAAGCGGACTTGGGATCCGAGGTTTGTTGCATTCATTGAGTTCATTGAGAACAAACTGGACTGGATCTCAAACACTGAAGCCCTCTAAAAGAAGGGCAGGAAGACCGACCGTCTATTTTGTGAGGCGGTTCCGCTCCTTCAGCATATGTCAGATCATGCTACGGATTGTTTATGAGTCAGTGGTTTCCAGTGGGTTTCTTGTTTGCTGTTCTGTGCTGGTCACATGCAGATACTGGTAAATTGAACCAACTGATCAGGGATGGAGGTGGAGTCTCCCTCAGTTTCAGACAGGACGACTGTCATCAGGCCTTTGTAGAGAACTCAAATGTAGGACCACACAAGGGCAAAGTGTTCTCTCAGTCTTAAAGGAAAGCACAGGTACATGAAACATGAATAGATACAAGGCATGAAGACAGGTCATGGCACAAACCAGTTCAGTGTGTAAACTGCATGCTATTATGAAGTAAGATCTTGTATCGTTCTCCTGAAGCACGAGAGCCTGCGACTCAAGCCTCACCAAAGCACCACAGAGCATGTCACACTCTCATTTATTCCTTCTGATTGTAGATAGGAAGTGTCTTCATTATTTATTAATTAATCAATCCTCTTTTACATGAGAACCTGCATAACAAATAATCTCCCCCTGAGATTATTAAAGTACTTTGATTCTGTCACCGCCTGACTGCGTCTCATGTCCACGTCCATGTCTCGTGATGGGCAGCTCCCATTCTGCCTCACAGCTTGAAACTCCTTTTGGTCTTACGGGTGCAAAACAGATGCGGCTGCACTCGTCTGCCTCATATACATTACTTTTTCCAGCCATTCAGTCGGTGCCACACAGGTTCATGAAACTTTAGGCATGACAGACTCTGAAGATGCGGACGGCAGGATGAGTTCAGCAAATTGCCGTCTTCCCTCCAGCACATAAGGACGGGCTGCAGTTCATGACTGTTGATGAGCTGCAGAGCATGGAAATAACCTCCCAGCTTATCCTGTAGATAAGCAAGCAAGAGGGGGGGCAGTAGTCATTTGCCAGTTAGTTAAGCTTTATAGCTGCACACAGTCAGCTACTGGAAAGGAGGGGGAGAGAAGAGGAAGCAGGAATAAAAGAAGAAGGCAAGAGAAGAGAGTGTAGGTTTATTTTCAGCCCGAGAGTGCTGCATCCTTAACTAAGGATATTATTATCCTATGACAGCCACAGAAAAAAACCCGGGCTCATCCTCAGAGGGGTACTGCAGTCTGCTCTCGGAATTTTTCAACAATGACTGACTTGCAATGGTGTCACTGTGCCAGGTATTTGTATCCGTGTGCATGTGGACGTGCAGATCAGCAACGCTGAATCCTTTTGGTTCCGACTAGAAACAGCAGCCCAGTGACTTTTAATCCAACCCAACATTTTCAAGTTCCTGAACTGCGAAAATGTATTTAATTGTTTGAGGATTACTATATTCCTCTGATGAAATTAATTGCGTTTGTAAGTTTATCAACGGCTTGTTTCAATGTTAAAATATCAGGATTCACGCTCAAGTGGGAAAACATCCAGAAGTGGAGTCACTCATTTGTTCTCTGTAACCTCACATGCAATTTATGGTCCTTGGGCTTTGGAGGCTCTTTTAAAAAACGCTGCGCCGAAGAAAGTTCCTCTCGCTGTATCAAGCTTTAGAGTTATGCTGAGGTAAACTGAAGTGAGTGGTTGTAAAAGTGTGATGCTTGTGAAACATCAGCAAAACAGAAGGAAGTGAGAGCACATCTGAGTTCACGACTGTGGTGTTTCCAGCACAGGACATTTATCGTTGTTCACCTCTCATTAATTAAAATCGCCAAAACAGTTTGTGAAAAAAAATCATGAAACATTCAGAGGCGAAGCTACAAATGCTGTAATAATTGTAATAATTGATATAATAGATATATGAGATATATATCTCTTAAAGATCAAACACAAAGAGTGTGTTTGGCTATTCTAGCTTTATCCAACTTTATCCAACCAGAAGCTTTTTTTAATCCTTAAGAGACAGCAGGAATATCTTTACTTTTCTCTGATTAGACATATAATCTTTGAAGACATGTTGGACTTTCTGACTTTTCTATCTGTACTGGCAGCTTTCTGCAGTCCTGGATAATTCTCCATTGTCTGGTTTTCTCTAATCATTTTTTATCCCAAGTGAGCCAGTCCATCGAAATGACAGAACAACGTCCTCGAGTAACAACTCAAAACGTCCCCCTTTGTTTTAGTGGAGAGAAGTATGATGGATTTTCTTTTTACAAAACTTAAAGCACCTGAACATTATTCAAGAAAAATATGTGCAATGCCAACATCATGACATTGTTTTTAATACAAAATTGTGCAAAATACAGTGAAATATCTTCCATTTCTCGTCCATTCACTTTAGATTTTTCTCAAAAATTCACCAAATGGCAAAATCATTTCCCATTATTTGGCAAATCCTCCAGAATACCATAAGTTGTTGCTGTTATTTCTCTTCAAGGCTACAAAAGCATAAAGTACACAAGTTCTGCATCCGTAGCAAATGTATTCTCACAACATCCCTCATCACGGCATGGCTTCCATGAGAATGATAATTAGTTAAAATAAGGTCGTCGTCACCGCTGCATTCCTGATGCCTCACACCAGGGCGATGTTACCCTCTGCTGCTCTTGATCTGAGTGGTGCGTTAAGGCTCCAGACTTATTAAGTGTGGCCAGCAGTTCATTTTCATTTCACTTTTGTAGCTAATATTTTCTTTGTCATTTTCAATGCTGTGAAAAGTCGGTTTCTTCATGGATCAATGGCCAGTTTGGGCCGGTAGGCTCATGTAATAAATAAGATTCTAACTACATCCTGAACAAGGCAGACAAAAGCAATCACTCACGCACACATTCACACCTACAGACACTTAACCTATACACACACGTGGTACGACTGTGGGAAGAAGATTTTACTTCTGTGCCCGCCCAGAGAGAGCTGCAAACCTGCAAACGCCACACAGAAACGCTGCCAAGCTTGGAAATGAACCAGGATCTACTCAGTGTGAGGTGGGAGTGCTCACCACTGCAGCACAGCACTGGGTTGCTCATCCTTTTTCCGTGAGCTTTAACATCTCTTTGCCTTTTAATCTGCAAACATTTGTCAAGATGTCAGGAAACGTGGTTGTCTATGATATGAAAAGGGTTTTGTTGTGATGTCATTGCGGTCGATTGTTGGCGAGCTGACTGACCATGGATCTTTTTGTAAAAGGAAATCCAGGGTTTAGTTTACCATTTTGATTTTGATTTAATCTATTTGCCCCACTTTCGTCAATTGAAAATGTCCATTTCTGATCTCACTGGGGCTTAAACTACTATCAGTCTATGTGTAGATTGATAAAACACAACCTGTCAAATCAGCAGATATGTACAGTATATAAATGAGGTGTTGTGCTCCGCTACATGAACGATTTACACCAAATCAAACCCGACATAACTGAGTGGTCCTGCAGACTGAAAGGCCGGTGAAGGAGCAGGTCACTTAACCTGCGTCCTCCTCTTGCTTTGCCTGCCACTGTGTCTCTCATCGCAGCGATCCATGGTCTTCATCATAAAGACATTGTAGTCGATTGTCCCTCATAATCTCGGTGGAGCTGAGGAGTGAGTAAGCAATTGGCAGTACCAGCCGCTGTTGACGTGTTGAGCACAAACCTCAATGTCATTCTGGCCGGCCGCCCATCTTCTCCCTGCATATTTCTTTCTTTCCTTCATCACTCTCTCTCTCTCTCTCTCTCTCTCTCTCTCTCTCTCTCTCTCTCACACAGAATCAGTGGAGCTCATAATCCATCTTCTCCAATGGCACTTTGAAAATCTACCACTGTATAATTCCTGCAGACGACTGCAGTACGGTGACTGTGCTGTTTTGTTGTGGTTCATAGAGACTTTACAGGAAGATGTTTCCACATGTTTCCATATCGATCATAAAGACATTCTACTTTTAATTTACCGATTGTGTAATATCTCAATGTTGTGTTCTTTAAAGACACCACGGCCTGCAGGATCATTCATTTTAGAAATGAAAAACAAAATATAAAAAAATACACCTTCATCCCACAGTAATCAGGTGATATTAATGTAACTAAAATAATACAAAAATATCTAGAGGATTCTTCATGGTTGTAGATTTGAAAATGATTTCCATATTAGAAGTGCACCTTCTTCCCACAAGAGAGAGTTTTTGTGTTGCCAGTGTGTTTGAACATGTATGACTTGACACAAGCGTCATTCCTTTTCTGCTCAAGGGGCTCCAAGTAGTGGGATTCAAACCGACTCACCTTCAATTACAAGCTGATTTCTTGAGCTTCCTCTCCACCAAAGAATAGTTCCCTAATTTCTTCCCACAAGAATATGGTGATAATGACAAACCTAAAATTGCACTTTTACAACTGGGAGACAGTCAAATCAATGAATTTTTAATGAAGCCAATCAATATTAAAATTATTTTTATCTCATATAATCGGCTTCCAGAATATATCAGACATTGTGTGCCAGAATATGTCAGGCATCCAAGTCATGCAAAAAAAAAATCTATTCCATTAACCATTAGACAAAGGTTTGAGGGAAGTATTTACAGACACAGCACATCAGACAAAATATATTTGCTTGTCAAATCTGTTGAGACTGTAAACTTTACACCATAAAAACATAAAGAATGAACAAAACTACACTTTCATAAACACCAACCGCTTCTCATGTTGGGGGGAAATCCTGAGCACGTAGTTAATCCTAAAGTTAGTTACAGTCATCCTGAACTTCTGTGGCAAATCCTATTTTTATGGCAAAACATCGACAACAGTGTGTGAACAGATGCTCCTTTCCACTGCAGGTCGATAAACCTCACAGTCACATCTGTTTAGCAAATGATTTTCACAGATTAATCTAAACTTGTTTCTTTGTCTTCATTTGTTGTTCACAGTTTCACCCATTCATCTTTGATATCGCGTTGTCCAACTCAGGGTGGGAAAGTTCTGGGGTTGATCCAGACTGATTGTGGTGAAGGAAAAGTCCATCACAGGGCAAACCCAGAGGGACAGACATTTTCATCTGGAGTCTCTAATGAGACACTTTTGGAAAGTTTTAACTACAACAAATTGTTGATGGATGGATGGATGGATGGATGGATGGATGGATGGATGGATGGATGGGTGGATGGATGGATGGATGGATGGGTGGATGGATGGATGGATGGATGGATGGGTGGATGGATGGATGGATGGATGGATGGATGGATGGATGGATGGATGGGTGGATGGATGGATGGATGGATGGATGGATGGATGGATGGGTGGATGGATGGATGGATGGATGGATGGATGGATGGATGGATGGATGGATGGATGGATGGATGGATGGATGGATGGGAAAAGACATTCATGGCTCATCAAGTTTGTCCATCACTGCTTCAACTGAAGCAATATGACCAATGACTAATATTACTACGACTAAAATGACAAATATTAGTCATTTTCATCAAGAATAGAATCTAAAAAAGAATTCAGAATCCTTCGTTCAACTTATGAAGCTCTTATAACAACCAGGCTCCATCATATCTTAAAGAGCCGTTAGTCCGATAGTACTCTTAGCTCTCAGCATGAGTCTGATACTACTTCTCTTCATTTTCACTTTTACAGCTCTGTATACGATCCACTCAAATCTTTATTTCAGATTTCACAGCTAACCCGATGAAAAGGCGCCAACATCAGATCGTACACCAGTTGGTATGTTTTCATGTTGTCACTTGCTCCGTCTCAGTGTAATCTGGCGCTCATTGTGGAAATAGAGCAGCAGACATGCACGTCTAAAAAAAGAGAAAAGAACCACACGTATACATGAGATATCTACACACAAAGTGGGCCATGTATTCCTCGTGGATCAAGCTTATGGTGGAAAAACTCTTCAAAGTGATAAATAAAACAAGGCTGTTTCACACATGAGCAAACGTTTGCTTGTTACATCATGAAAGAGATTTGTCTCCTATCAGGAATTAGTAGGTTAATGTTTGACCCAGATACAGCCGGGATCTGTGGATGTTCATTACACCAAAAGTGTATAAATTAAGCTTTCTCATTTCAGGAAGAAAAGGAACTTTAAAGTAACATACGTTCTGACTTAGAATGGCTTATACCGTGGCTTCAGGGAAGGCTGAGTAACCAGGTGCCTTTTTTATTTATTTTTTAAATCCTCACGAGACAACAGAAATATGTTCAACATATACTAATCTTTAAAGACATGTTGGACTTTTCAACTCATTGAGCTATGACATTCACCACTATATTGAGGAGCATTCCACCAACATGTTACATTTTGTATTCCATCTGTACTGGCAGCTTTCTACGGCCCTGCAGACTCTCCATTGTCTGGCTTTCTGAAAATATGTTACAGCAGATAGAATTGAGGGCTCTCTCAGATTTGTCTCCATCTCAGTGACAACACTGATATTACGAAGCCCTGCCTGCTTCCAGGCTCAGTTGGCAGGCAAAAGGTTTGCACTGTGTGCTGCACACAACAAGATAAAGCGCAGTGACAGTCCTCGGTGACCTGTTTCATATTGCACAGACCACTGTGCGATTGTAAGTTGATCATGCAGACTCAGGATCATAACACAACACATGCTGTGTGAGGCTGCAGCAGTATGTTTAGGATGTTTGTACTTATTACGTAAATATAACTGTGAGTGTCTGGCACATATGGCCAACAGTCGGTTCATTCATGCTTAACAAGATCAAGCGGCCTTGGCATATTCCTGTAGCACTACGTTTGTGGGTGAGTGAAAAGGCAAATCACATTGTATTTATCACCTTCCATTAATCGTATAGACGCCTGTTGGGGGCTACAGCTGATCACAGTGAAAGGAAGGGGACACGCTGTCCAGGTCGCCAGTCAACAACGATGCTAAAGAGACAGTCAACAACAGACTCTGGTTCACCTCTGGGTACAAACAACAGACACTCTGGTTCACCTCTGGGTACAAACAACAGACACTCTGGATCACCTCTGGGTACAAACAACAGACACTCTGGATCACCTCTGGGTACAAACAACAGACACTCTGGTTCACCTCTGGGTACAAACAACAGACACTCTGGATCACCTCTGGGTACAAACAACAGACACTCTGGTTCACCTCTGGGTACAAACAACAGACACTCTGGTTCACCTCTGGGTACAAACAACAGACACTCTGGTTCACCTCTGGGTACGAACAACAGACACTCTGGATCACCTCTGGGTACAAACAACAGACACTCTGGATCACCTCTGGGTACCAACAACAGACACTCTGGTTCACCTCTGGGTACGAACAACAGACACTCTGGATCACCTCTGGGTACAAACAACAGACACTCTGGATCACCTCTGGGTACAAACAACAGACACTCTGGTTCACCTCTGGGTACGAACAACAGACACTCTGGATCACCTCTGGGTACAAACAACAGACACTCTGGATCACCTCTGGGTACAAACAACAGACACTCTGGTTCACCTCTGGGTACAAACAACAGACACTCTGGATCACCTCTGGGTACAAACAACAGACACTCTGGTTCACCTCTGGGTACGAACAACAGACACTCTGGATCACCTCTGGGTACAAACAACAGACACTCTGGTTCACCTCTGGGTACAAACAACAGACACTCTGGTTCACCTCTGGGTACAAACAACAGACATCTCTTCACCTATTGTGCTTTTCTTTGATATGTGGGAAGAAACTGCACCATGCAGAGCAAACGCAGATAAGACGATGTAGAACATGTAACCTTTACACACAACATGGATTTGAACCTGGGATATTCTCACTGTGAGGCAAGAGTGAAAGAGTGAAAGAGTGAAAGAGTGAAAGAGTGCAAATCCCCCCCAAAAAATCTGCTTCTTCATTTATTAATGTCCACAGTCTGACACTCATGTCAACAGAAGATGGGTAAATGTTTGTCTTTCTAACACAACATCACATCACCAACACATTTTCAAGAAATATACTCAAACCTAATGTGACACCATTAGAACAAATTTGTTATGTTTGTTCATCATCCACAAAATGCTTTAAAAAAAATATATATATATATATATTTTTTTTATTTTTAAATAGCAATTCCTTTTGGAAAATGTAATTTGGGATATGCAACTATATATATATATAAAATTTATTTTTTTTAATCTTTCTTGAATTAATATGAATCACAAAGACCAATAAATAGATTTCTTTATTGGCCATTCATGGGTATTTATATGTGAACACATTGGATGAAGATAATCAGTGTTATTTCTATTATTTCTATCCTTCTTTTACAAGCCACTGTTTACATTTGGAAATGAATCTATACTCTTAACAATTAGTTTAGATTGGCCTTTTGAGTGAGTTTTTATATTCCTATGTAGACAATAGAACTGATCATTAATTACTTGCGTCAGCAGGTTTTTAAATTCACTGCATTGTCATATTCAAAATGCTTTTTATCACTTTTGAGATGCGTTGTCTTCAGAGACCATTGTGTATTTGACAAGGTCGTCTTTTGACTGATACTTTCATTATAACTTGACGTTACCCAGCTGGATTGTGGACATAATTCTAGTTATTAAAATCTATTGATCCCATGCAGAGAAGGTCCTCCAGCCCTGGAAGTGTAAATACACCATTTACTTTCTTGCACATTCTTTTGAAGATGAGGATTAGATGATGGAGAGAAGGCGTTTACATTATCAAGGTCATTTC
Source organism: Lipophrys pholis (assembly GCF_963383615.2). Lineage (NCBI taxonomy): Eukaryota > Metazoa > Chordata > Actinopteri > Blenniiformes > Blenniidae > Lipophrys > Lipophrys pholis. Next base: position 1,271,501 of record NC_137635.1, on the reverse strand, counting down.
ACAGTATAATATTCTTATCAAGGCTTAAGTGAAGTGTGTTGCAGCAAGAGAACAACTCAGCAATTACCTAATTATCGTGATTTTAATACTGGTGAGTGTTTTAACATGGACAGTGGTGGAAAGAAGCAGTGAGGTTGGATGTGTTTGCGTTTTCATGATAAATCTGCAGCCATGCAGTCACTGGAGCCAATTCGTCTTCTGTTAGTGCTGCTGAGAGAAAAAAAATTGTGCTGAATTGTGGCCAAACCGCAGCGCATGGGAACCAGTGAGACTCAGCAACACAAGCAGCGTCTAACCAAAGCATTTTAGAGCAAAAACAAAAGTCTCTGGCCACCCTGCGCTGGGAAAACAGCTGACGTCAGCTTCCACTTCCTGCTGTGAGATGGCTCATTCTCTTCTGGAAATAGATGAGAAAACTAAGTTGGCATAGATGACAACTGATAACGAGCAATTGAGGGGGGTGTGTGTGCAGGGTGGCAGATTTAAAAAAAAAAAAAAATGGGAGAGGCGAAGTTGAGGGGATAGATAGAGGGGAAGCAAAGGGAGAAGAGGGTTATGCTAATTTCAGTGGATGGGGAGATTACACAGAGGCATATCAGGTTGTGTGCCTTCCAGAGATGAGACCCTAATCCCCCTTTCTTGCCTCATGCTGCACCACTTTACACCCACATGGTTAAAACCACTCACACACACTCTCACAGAAATACACATTCCTCTACAGAAGGTGTTGTGCGGTGAACAGTGCACTGTATATTTTAGATGACAGTTATGAAAATGCAGTGAGACACCTGGAGCTGCAGGGAATAGAGAAAGACCAGAGGGACAATTCAGGTAAAGCCAAGCGTAGCTCAGTGTTCTTATTATTATTTTGTTTTTGTTTTGTTTCTAAAGTACAGCTACCTTTAGAGGGCTGTCTTTCAAAGAGAATAAAATGGAACGTCAAATGTACTCCTCGTGTTTTAGTGTGTGTTTTTCTGGTTGTTTTGTAAAAAGAAAAAAACCAGCATGAGAGCGAGTGGATGCAGGGCAGCATATTGTAAGTAGAGCGAAAAAGTTCCCTCGAGCAGTTAATAAAAGATGATGCTGCAAAATGAATACCAGCACGAGCTCTGGCATGATGCTGCAGCGAACGATATCTCGACCCGTCTCATTCTCATTTGACTTCTATATCGTCTTTCAATCGAAGCTTGTTGAGTCATTCGGGTTTTCTTCTGCAATGAAAACACCTAAACAACAGAATTTCATTTGGTTGGTAGATGTATGATGACATTTGCATCCAGCAAGAAACGAGACATCAAACAATGTATGTAAGCAAAAAAACACAACTTATCATCATCCGAGGCACGATTATGGTTTATGAAATATTTATCGTGTATTGTAGAGTATATACTGTATGTAGCATGATGCAGTGAGGTCGTATCCTCAGTGTGTGAGATTTCAGAGCTGAATGTGACACCCCGGCACAGAGACAAACTCACAAGTGAACGCCTTTCAGAGTAGCTTTCAGCTTTTTCATGCATTTAAGATATAATAATAATATGTTTGGCAATTTGCAGAATCACCTGCTTCCCAACAACATAATATTGTTTTGGTGACGGAGAAAAGACAAGGGCTGTCAGTGCACTGTCAAGCTGCTCAAGGCCAGTCGTGATTGTTTCAGACAACTGGTGGAAGGAAAAAATAAAAAAACTGGGACATCGTGTTCAGGCCTACTCTGCTTCTGAGAGAAGTTAAAAGGAAAAGAATAAAGGATAGATAGATAGATAGATAGATAGATAGATAGATAGATAGATAGATAGATAGATAGATAGATAGATAGATAGATAGATAGATAGATAGATAGATAGATAGATAGATAGATAGATAGATAGATAGATAGATAGATAGATAGATAGATAGATAGATAGATAGATAGATAGATAGATAGATAGATAGATAGATTTTACACTTTAAAGGATGTTCATTTTTCTGCTTTGTTAATTACTATGCCTCAATTGTCCTGTTAAATTCACATATTTGCCGCCGCGAGTTGCAAAAACCATTAGTAGTCAGTGCCACTGCTTTGTTCTATAATTAGCTCCGTGTGATGGCACACACACACACACACACACACACACCCACACACACACACACTACACACTTTACACAGGTTGTTACCGCAACCAGCAGCATCAACTTTGCATGATAAAAGAAATTCTATTATTAAAAACAAACAGAGTTTGGTGGGTATGAATGTGGTTTCACAAGGGCTGATAATTAGTGGAAGACTCGCTGACAGCCAGGCAGGCAGGCAGGCAGACAGGCAGGCAGGCAGGCAGGCAGACAGGCAGGCAGACAGACAGGCAGGCAGGCAGGCAGGCAGACAGGCAGGCAGGCAGGCAGGCAGGCAGGCAGGCAGGCAGGCAGGCAGGAGAGGGGAGCTGTCCGCGGTGCTGAATCAGCCACCCATGCTTGGCTCCCAGTGCTCCCTATTCGAAGTAACGCTTCCTTATGGTGTCTTAAGGTGCACTTTATTGTGGTCCTATTCTTTGTAAGTTTCTGTCTCATTTTGAAAGCCTTTTTTTTTTTTTTTTTTTTTTTTTGCAAGTTGATTGATTTTGTTGCTGTGTTTTAAATCATGTTGAAGTAAAGCATCCTTGAAGGTTTATATGGCAGAGCAGAAAAAAAATCATTTTCAAATGTTTATACGAGACTGGACTGACATGTATGTGAAAATGTGTTTCTGGTTTTTAACCCAGCCAAGGAGACTATCCTTTATTGCCAGAGATACGTGCCGCAAAACCTAGCTTCTGAGAGCATAGCATCCGAGATTGGGTTGAAAAAAAGAACAAAAAAACAGCCACCATATTAGGTAATATTGAGCCTAACCACTGATCACACTGTTACCACTGAATATATCATCGACTCATCACAGCAACATGTACAGATGGAGAGCGTCTCAGAAAAAGACAATAACTCAAAGGTTACAGATGTTCTCAGTCATGAGCAAAGTTTGGTTTCAACAATAAAAATTGTTGTCACTTGCAGACAAATGACAATGCAAATACTCTGTAAATTGTTTGATTCATATTGTCTCTTGGTTTATCATGCTTGCAAATGTGGGAAGAGCTTACAGGTGTGGCTGGTACATCTGGAGTTATTATCAACCCATAGAAACTATTCTTTATGTCATCACACTATATACTAGTGTCACCCTGTCTCATTGCAGTACTTGTCATGCATTCATATTAGTTTTGTATATAAAATACGGCCTTCTTCAATGCAGTGAAGTGGAAGTATAACATAACTTTTAAGAAGATTAATCATTGTAATGCATATGTGACTGCAAACAGGAGTGACTGTGGACATGGTGGGATTAAACATCTTCAATAGCATGTACCACATTTTTCTATTGTATGTTTTTACCTTTTGAATGTGGAGATGAAATAAGTAAACGGCATACATAGTTTTATTCAATCACAAAATAAGCACAGGAAATGTCAGTCTTTCATTCTTTCTCAAGAACTATTAAGCATGTAATACAAATGACTGGGGATTTGCACAGACTAGTCACTGCCTTGTGAATGGTTCCACTATGCTCATAGACAAAGAGAGCGAACATTCAGACCAAGCACCGTTTCCAATCTGCCCACAAAATATTGGTTGATGTACTATCATTGATGCTGCTGCTTCAGAGTTAACATTATTCAATTGAAAAACAGTCAGATATATTTTGTCAAAGCTGGATTTTCTACAACAGGAAAATTAATCAGACCATCATTTCATATTGTAGGTGTCCATTAAAAGAAGGGCTGCGTAGTGATGTATCAGCTGTATTATAAGTCAGAACGGTTTGAGTCCAGGCTTTGTGTCTCTGTGTGTTGTTTGTGTATACGACCTGTGCATACATGGGTTTCTCTCATCGTCCAAAAACAAGCATACATGCTAAATAACCTGAAGATGTGAGTGTATGTTTGTATGTTGTCTGTCTCTTTGTGTTTGCTCTGTGCTGGAGTGTCAGCTGGAGTGACATCTATAGTCAGCTGGCATCAACACACGGTTTCATTTAATCTGGATTGCCACTCGTTATAACAAGGAGCAAGTTTGTTGTGTATTTTGGTTTGTTTCGTGTAGCATAAAGCGGCAAAGCTATTCTGTGATTCAGATCATATAATCCGTAGATCTATAGAAGTTTATATAAATAAATATATTTTTTAAAAGAAGCTGGATGGACTTGAGCTATAGAGTAGGTATTATTTCTATCTTTGTTTAGTTTGAGATCATTTTGGTCCCATTGATTGTGGAAGAGATCATCTTAGGCATATTAAAGTGAAGCTTTTCTAAATGTGTGTCTTTTTATAGAAAGAGATTTGATTCTGGTCAATAACTGAATCTGAGGTACAGTTCTACAGTTTTCTGTCACTGTTCCTCTCTAATCATTCAAAGCAACATATTTTGGGTTGTGGGTGTTTCTCAGGCCGTTTCTACAGAGATGTATGAGGGATTCAGTAACTCTCACCTGGATCTTGTGCCGCCCACTGTCGGAAAGCGTCATCATCCTCCAGCCAATCAGATGAGTCCCACTGGCGCTTCTGGTGTAGTTTTGGCGTTGTGGACCAATCAGGACGAGCGCAGCACTTTGGCTCAGTGAAATCAAAGTTGTTGTAGGAGCGCGTCTGTGTGAGGAGAGAAAGAAACCTGGCTGCGGAATGATCCGTGCATGAACAGCCTGGCTGGGACCGATTTCTCCATAAAGCTTCATTTTGATTCATCCTTTGGAGAGGAGACGCACCTTCCGGACGCCTCATCGCACCGGATGGATGGACGGACGCTGCTGGAGCAGGAAGATGAGTTGCGCGTCTTAAAAACCGCCCTACCTCTTCACACGAGACTGTGCAGCGGGGTTTAAACCTCTTTTTCTCTAGTTTTTTTGTTGTTGTTGTTTTTAATATCCCAATCTTTCGCCGTGGACTCGTCACTTGGGCTCAGTTTTGCCGTTGAAGGAGCATTTCCCGACCCAAGATGACGGAAATCAGCGAAAAGGAGAACGAACCTCAAAACCTGCACCGACCGCAGGCCACCGTGCCCAGCCAGCAGGAATCAAAGGTAACACACCTGAGTGCAATACAAATCAAACCGAGGAGAACGGAGGCTTTTCTGTTGTCCTGCTGCTTTTGTTTAACTGCGTGGCTCGACTGCAGGGAAACAAAAGAAGCACATCATCATTGGAATGATGCAGAAGTCCGTTCGCTTTGCGTCTCTCCAGGCTGGAGATGTGGCGGCTGCAGGGCTTGCATAACAACTTTAAGCTGCTTTAAGTCTCGTAACTAACCTGACTCTAAAGTTAGAGACCGGGATTACACCGAGGTGTGCACGTTTTTGTCACATTTACAGGTGAATGGGTGCACGACAAACCAGTGATTGTAAAGACCTCCCTCTATGTCAGGTGGATAAAATGCTTCAATATTAATATTGAAAATGACTGAAATTTGATAAGTCTTTCTATGCTCTATGCATTCATGGTCTGAATATTCAAAATGGCTGGATTAAACTTCGATTAAGCCACAAAATAAAAAAATAGATGAATAAATGACTAAAACAACTCACTAGAGTTTTAAGCAGAAAAATCAAGTAAAAGAAATAAATAAAAATCATTGGATCATTTCCCAAACTTATTTAATGGAAACTACAGATGCACTTGTGATAGGAAAAAAAACAAACAAAAAAAACTTGTTCCAGTTCTACATGGTGTAACATATTAAGAAAAAGAGCGCTGTCATTTGGAAAAACTAAATTCAGAGCGCTAAAACATTCCCTTAAGTGTTTGTATTTATTGCAGATCACATCATTTTTGCAATACTCATCAACATCATCACATATATGATATTATGCAGCTCTATGTAAAACTATAAGGCTTTATGATTGTCTTGTGTGGATACATTTATCATTAGAAGTACAGTGTTCTGGCTGAGAAGTGGTATGTATGATGTTCACACTGTCCCATTGGGACCATCATAAGAAGTACAACATGCACTGCAAAAAAAAAAAAAGTCTTGAGTTTGTGATAACCCAATTACTTTCTTGACTCTCTTGAGTTTTTATGTGCTTCTATTGTTGGTTATTTGATTAAATATTTAGTATTATGACCATTTATGGCCACAACCAATGAAGAGAGACTTGAAAAGTCTGCAAAAGAGACGTAACCCCTTCAAATGTACCTGCTTCTTCTTTAATTTCACTCTGTTTAATCTTAATTTGATCAGACCACTTACTACTTCTGTTTGATTCTGAATAATTTTCTTAAGGTTTACAGCATGTTTCCTTTAATGATGGGGCTGCCAGTCAAATGCCGCTCGTTCCAAAGTCAAACTGAGGAGTCTTATGATCTTAGTAGAAAAATGAATCCTAGTGAAAATGATAAGGATCCATGCCTTTGTCACTGGTCTACATTTAGCCTTGCTTTAACAAATGTGCTCCAATGGCGAGCTTAATTGCTGGAGATATCACACCAACAAATCACGCCATGATTGTTCATCGCCGGTCTTCACCATGGGGACGTGGAGCAAGCCCGGCGCGGCGGGCTTCGTGTTCTTGCTGTTTGACTACCGACAGCACAATGGATGGAGGGCATCGAGGTGCTGCGTGAATTTATGAGCCAATCAGTGAGCAGATGTTTGCTGTGTCGAGCTGGGGGCTGGGTCATAATTCACACAAATGGTCGTCCAGACGAAACAGAACTGGGAGCAAAACAATCCTCCTAGCCGTGTCAGCCATGCAGCTCAATTGTTTGCCAAAACCTCTGCTGGCAGCCATGACCGCTTCACATCCCGCAGAAGAAGAATGGAGAGGGGAGGAGAGAAAGGGATTAAATGTACGTTACAACTGGGGGCCCTTTAAGAGTAGTTTGCTCGAGGGTATCTCCAGAGCTTCACTTGATTCTTTGCGTCGCACTCAATCTTCTCACTTGGCTTTACTCATTTCAAAGCAATTTCTACCTCCTGCTTTCCCTCTTCTTCCTCCTCTCTTCGCACCTGTCTGTGCAGTCGCTCTCATCTCTTCATCAGCCCTCCTTTATGTCCCACTCCTCTACCTCTCTCAGCTCTCGGAGTATTTATTACAGCGCTAAGTGGGCCCACCAGCTTTCTAGAATCCCTCTAATAGAGGGAGTGACGAAGAATGAATCGTCTTTCAATCTTCTCCACCTACAGGCAAGGTGATTGCACCAGAAATGATCTTATTCCACTCGAATCACTTGACAGCCCAGGACTTTCAAGTGTCTGACATTCACTCATCCCTTTTTATTTTCCTTGTTCCTAAGGATCACATGAGGGAATAAGCACCGCTCTCACGTCTGTACTCGTTCTTTAAAACTACATTCTGCGACATGACTGAAAAAGTGGCAACTGCAAATCTATCTCTGAATTATATTTAAAAAGAAAAAAAAAAAAACAAGTCTGCAAAATGTGTGAATTTGACAGTTAAAACAAACAGAATTAAAAAAGCACAACACGTGAGCCACTACTGCAAGTAAGAAAAACAACTGTCTACAGTAGTAAAATTTATATTTATAAACTTTGGAATACATTTTTATTGAATACTTGGAATTGTGCTCATCTACCACATATAAACTCCTAAAACATGTGAAATGGAAAAAAAAATACAAAGTCCTCCAGTGGGCCTCTGATCTCACATAAGTCAACTGCTGTATTTCAAAAAGTGTGATAAACAGGAAGTTGAAAGTAGAGACATGTTCACTGTCCATATTAAAGGACATTTGTTGTCTCATTGTATTCCCTGACTCTCTTTACTAGTCCTGAAAAACAACTTTAATGTTTCCATCAGTCTGAAACTGGAGCTGCACAATATATTAAAAGTTGATCAGTATTGTAATATCAATGTGTAATTCACATAACAAACATGATGGACTGAATTAAGTTTCCTGCATTCATGCTGAGCTTATTCAAAATGACAGAATTTCAAATATAAAAGAAAAATGTCCTAATTATTTCTTGCCTATTGGCTGCAGTGCAACAGTAAGAAACACAGAAATAAAAGAAAAATGACCAAAAACAGCAAATTGAAGAAACGGCTCTGCTTCTGAAACACTGCTGGCGTTAACTACAGGTACTTATGATTGTAAAAAAATAGAAAAGATAAACAGGGCATCGATACAGCTGGCGGAAATAAGGGGCAAGAGAAAAAGGACTGTTATTTGGAAAGAGATTAATGGCAATACTCAACAACATTATCAAGTATTGTACTTTCACTTAATATGGTGCAGCCCGAGCTGAAGCTGATTCCAGCTCAAAATAGCACAAACTCAGGGTATCTTTTGATCCCGGGGCAAACAGGGGTACAGACGATCACACACTCCACCCATAGCACACACACAGGGTGTGAGATGGCAGAGCTGACCACTGCACTACACTGTGCCCCTAATTTTATAACGGCTCTCCCAAAATAAAAATAAAACCCTGATAAATACCCTTGTACTTCATATGTTTCATGGAAGGTGAAATGACGACTGTGCGCAGAAATATTTAAAACCCACAGGAACAGAGGTTTGTAGATGCAGATCAAACATTGTGGTGTCGTTGCCTCGCTCCACAGGACCTTCATAAAGTTTACTGCACTTTCAGCCCACACAGACGTTTTTATGGAGGTGAAATGATGGCAGCAGTTTCTGTCCGACTTTGCCTTTCTCATTCGTTTGTCAGAGCGTCTCTCACTAAACCTGGATCAGCATGTCTTCCCCATTCAAGTGCTGCCTCGCCTCCCACTCACAGTGCATTTTGTTTCTCTTATCCTGCTTAATTGGATTGTTTTAAATTAACCTTTCCCCTTCATGCCACCTCTCCCTGCTTTTTCTTTATGTCTCTCCTTTGCCATAGCGCTCTCTCCTTTCTTACATCTCAATAGACCTTTCTCCACAGCTCAGAGTGACTCGCTGGCGTAGCTGCCTGAGCGCTTCAAAGGATAAAGGTGATTTAAGAATAGGAAAGCCAGCCTGAGATCCTGCCGGGGATAAGAGAATGACTATGAAGAAAATACGAAGAAGGAAGAAAAAAAAAAAAAGCACAGCGGGATACATCAGTCACTCGTCCGACTTCTGACAGACGTTGATGTGTTTGTGTTTGACCTGCCAGAATGATTGACCTGTCCTGCTCACTTGTGGAAAACTATAGTTTACTCAGAAACAGATCATCAGTTGGGAGACGCAGGTTATTTTCAGCCACAAAAAAAGGAATACACAACAAAAACAAAAATCTTTATAAATCATTCTTCGCCTTGCCTGCATTGTGCTTGTGGAGTGTTGACCTTGCTCCGTTGTGATTAATGACGAGGTCAATGAATTACTGTCCTTGATTGAGTTCAGAAATGTTGCTGATCCAGCAGAGTCCCATGTGCAGAGGAGCCAGTTGGGAATAAAACTGGACTTTATTCAGTGCTGACCGTATACGGCTGCATTAGGGAGTGTGTTATTCTTTACCATGTGAAGTTGTTAATGTAGCGGGCAGTCTGATAACAAATATCATTTGTGGACAACATACTTTTAGAACAAGACTTGAGAATTAACCAACACGATCATCTTTTACTTGTATTTTCTCAAGTCATCATTTCAACTCAGCCGGCAGCTCTGCCTGTGAACGCGAGTGTGATAGTCAGCTGAAGGTCTTGAAAGAATAAAAACCGTACTTTATGTCATCACAGGGAGCGTGCTTTGAATAGGACTGAGTTTGGCTGCCTGTTTGTTTGTTTGAATGTGGGAGGAGTCAGTTTGGAATATGGACCTAGTATCCCTCCTATAATGAACTCCCATCAGTTTTCACCATGTTTACAATAAGTGGTCTGTCAGTTTCTTCTGTTTGAGCTCATATTTACTATTAAACATGCTGTTTACCTCATTCCAGTTTGATTGCCCTGTATACATGCAGGAGTAGATCTGCTTTCAAACGTTTTGTTTAAATGTGTTCGTCCAGTTTTAGTTATTCAGTTTTTATAGGTACGTGGGCGTAGTATGTGAAAGTGAACTTGAGCTATTGTCCTCTCAAAATGTGATGTAATGGGGTCATGTAAAGACAGTTTGATAGTGAACATAATTCATTGCTGACTACATTTAAAACGTCCTGCTTTGCCATCACTTCATGAATATCACTTAAAAAGCACATTTGTCGTGGGGTGCCCAATAAAATCATCTTATTTTGTTGAACATCCTCAAAAGTGTACACAATTAAGCCTCCATCAGGTGTGACTGAATGTGATTGGTGTCTGTGAGGCTTGGTTTGGTGTGACGCTGTGAAACAAGAGAAAGTCTTGGCGTGCCGACTCATTTATCTGTACATAATGGCAAAAACTTGGTACGACTTGTGCCACTTGTCTTCCCGTGGGGACAGATGTTTCAGAAATGTATTTTTTCCCAGATTTCTCCGGCATCTTGAAGATCATAGTTTTATCTCTAAAATAACACCCTTGTTAAGGCTTTAGGTTGATATCAAAGGGAACCAACTGTGAGTTGGTTCTTCTACCTTTTGCACAGACATCAAAGAGCCATTGTGATTGTCACCTACTGCTAACTGTCAAAGCTCCTTGTGCAGTTAAGCCCTTTAAATGGTCGGATTTGGAACTGCAAGCTTCTTTTGCTGCACGCCCTGGCTGGCAGCTGGTGAGCTGGTGGCCGCTAAGTATGAGGAAACAGTCCTTCAAACATCAGCCCAGACACTTTGATGCCACACGCAAAGATGCGAATGCCTTCAGGAAGATGGGATGGCAGACTTTACCTTGATTACTCTAACATCTAATAGGTATATAGTGATATTTCTGTAAAATTCAGTTCAACCAGTGCATCTCTGCATAGTCATATTTGAAATGTGTAACATGTTTATTTTTCGTCTTTTAACTTTGTGACCTTTCTACCGTCACCTGATAGGCTTATATTGCTGATGCATTCATCATAAATTAGTCACCGGTTTGTCATTGAGTGAATGATTTGCGTTTCCTCGTCCAGCCTGAGGGGCAGGTGAAGCTCAGCTCATGTAGAAGTCACAGGAAGTTTGAGGGACAAGGACATGTACAGCCCCAAACGTGCTAATAAATGTGTAGCCCTGAGAGAGAGGGAGGCTGTAAAGCGGGAGCATTGACGGCAGGCTGAGCAAAGTGAAGATGAATTAAGAATTCTACATGTCGAGGTTGATGAAATCTCTCATTTTCTTCTCAATGTAAAAAGTGAAATGTTAGACCGGTTCACAAAGTTGTCAATAGCTTCTAACCTGCGTTATTAGGAGTGCAGCCCGTTCGGCGAGGCATTACAGTTTTGAATTTGCACAAAAGGTCATTTCAGTGGATGCACTTTTTACCGAACATGGTCCAGCTGGAACAATTCCTAATGAGGTCACCTTTAATTCAAAGCACAGGGCACTACAAGCAGAATACCAAACTTGATCGGGCTCCAGTGAGATTTTTTAATATCACAAACAGCCAGAGACATCCTGAGACACACACTGCAGTGGGCTTGTTGTATACCGAAGCAAAACCGACTCTGGGGAATAAACGGCTCAACTGTGTCTCAGTTGCAGATAAAGTTTCTGCAGGGCAGGAGACCAGGAGAAAAAATGTACTTCATACAAAGCTACATACTGACATCGGCCCTGTTGAGTACTATATAGACGACATTGAACATATTGTACCCATGCATCCATCTTCTATTTGAAGAACATGCAAACCACTGTTCTTCCATCATACTGCACTAATGATGTAACTTTAAAGCAGTGAATTTGGGTTCATGAAGTAACTGAAGAGTGCTGTCGCCTTATAGCAAGGAGGTTTGTTTGTTCAAATCCAACCCAGGCCTTTCTCCGTGGAGTTTGCATGTTCTATCTGTGCATGCCTCGGTTCTTTCTGGGTCTCCTCCCACAGTCCAATAACGTGTGACGTTGCCCGGAGCAATCTATGAATGTGAGAGTTTGTTATTAGATGAGGTCGCATCGAAAACAGATGGATGGATGGATTTAATGAATAGTTATTTGAGCTTACAGCAAACTGCATATTGTTATAGCACGAGTTTTAATGTAAGACGAAAGATTAAAAAAAAAGCCTTATTTTAATTTAAACAAGGATCATGAACTTGATGGAGCAAGTGTTTATGCAAATCAGAGCGAGACTGAAAGCGCCAGCTTATGTGTATTCGCACGAAGCTCAACCTGAGCTGACTCGTTGACAAGAAGCAAAGCAGAAGGTGAGACGAGCCATCTGTAGGCACACATGCAGAGAAATACTTGTTATATATTCCATGAATATGCAATATCTCCGCCTCTATGTAAAGAGTATACCCTCTGCAGCTTTCCTGCAGGTTTGACTTTAGGTGCTCACCCTATACACGTTTGTCCATTCTCATATTGATGTAGCATGTAATTGTATTTATGGGGTTTTTTTGTTTGTTTTTTCACACAAAAAAACCTTTTCCACATTCCCTAAAACTGTCAGGTGTGATCTCACCCTGTAAATGATCAGTCGTGATGTTTTTATATGATTGTATTTCATTTCCTGTATTAAGTCATTCACAGTACTAGAAAACACATTTGCCAAGGTCAAGAACTTAATATTCTTCAGAGATGGTGTTTAGTACATTGGTGCAGAGACTATAATTGCAAACATGGTGATGTAGAACATTGTGTTCAGAGGAAATACAACATGCCCTTGATAATTTCAGTTTGTTGACGTCTTCTAGTCTCCAGCCTGCAATACCTCAGTTTTAATGCAGCAAAAATAAATGGAGAATCATTGAAGCCGCAACTCCATGTCAGTAGCAGCAGTCCGACTTTTTGCCTTTCACAGGCATCTTTTCTGAACACCCACCTCACTTCTTTAATCATTAATTTATCCAAGCATTCCCCACAACAGCCTATTTTTAGAAGCCTCTGCCAAACGTCTCCGTGCTCGTCTTGAGGCGGCCGGCGAACCAGGCTGAGACCGCTGGATGGTGGCGCTGTATTTTCATCCTCTCCCCTCACTATGCTCCTTCCCCTACTTCCTGTGGCTGAAACATGAATATACAGTATTCTTCACTCTCTTTGACTGCCCGCGTACACTTACTTTTATTCTTTGCTCTGTCTCCCGCAAACCTCTGTCTGCTCTAGTACGCTACACTACTCGCTCCGTGATGCACTAATTGCTGTCAGTAGTTCGGAGTGTGATGAGTCTCCAGTTATGTGATCCATAAATAGACTTCTCAAAACCTTACAGAGAGACGCCAGAGCGCCGTGCAGAAGCGCGGAGCTTTGCATTCATTAGATGTCAGCTTTTGACTTTTCTTCTGTTTTCAGTGGAGTTTTTTTTTTTTACAGGATGTAAGGCAGTCAACAGCAGCTGTAATAAAAACCATGACTAGACTAGAATATAGTGGAATAGGTGATTTGTGTGCGGCAGTATGTCCTTAAGGATGGATGTATTTGTCATTGTGTTTTAATGCTTGCACAGTGCATTCACGATGCTCTCCGTCGACATGTACTCAAAAATGCTTTGTTTTGTTCGATGTAGGAATGGCATTTTACTCGGGGGGTGGGGGGGGGGCATCACACTGAAAATGTTATTCTACCAGCACACTTCTCCGGTAGCGACTGAGTGGCAACAATGCATTGAACTGAAGTTGCAGCACACCACGCTGGAGGCAGCAGTAATTGTGAAACCGAGCTGACCGGGGTCCTGAATGAAAAACATTCAAAGTCAGATAAATCCTCCCGTGTTACTGTAACTGCTTTCACTCTTCTGGGAAGGTTGGGAAAGCTGCCACGGTCGATGGACAACATCGTTTTTCACTGATGGAATTGATGTAAGGCCAGGCAAGTTTTCCTCCACCAAATTGGCAAAGCCATTTTATTTGGCTCAGGCGCCTTGTTTTACAGGACATTGAAACAGGTGACAGTCTTGAAATTATTTGGAGGAACAGCACCAACGTGCTGTGGTGTAGAATTCCACGTCTATGGAAATACCAGCTTTGAGATCAAGATACCATTTCAGCGATGTTCTAGATTGCTGTTGTATGATAATGGTATACCATGCAATAGCTGATAATGTAGTGTAGTGTTGCGGTTGACTTCCGATAAAGAAACAAACATCTAAATGTGCTGATTTCTTTGTGCGTTGTACTTCTAAATAACTCTTCCAGCTCTTTTTCTTCTTGGACCGTATTTTGGTCTGCTTGCTTTTCGTTTTGATCGCACGCACGTCTGCAGGTCCCGTTTGACTTTGTTGTTTTTGGTCATTTCTGAAAGCCGGTGTGATGGTTTTTGTTGACAGAATGAAGTGAAATACAAGCCGCCAGAAACACAATCTAGTGCAATAAAGTGCATGGGACTATAATTTATTTCTATTCCATCATTCATTTGCAGTATTCATATTGGGAATGTCGTTATTGCTGTGATGATAAATATTTGATATATTGTGTAGCCCTAAACTTGATCATTTAATATTGTAGAAATCATGTGGCTATGAGAACAAGACAATATAAATCTTTGATGTGAGCTGTGTGAGTTTATTTTCTCATCTGCTTATATGTCTCTGTGGCTCTTCAGATAAGGTTAGAAAGGTATTCTGACCCTGAAAACACTGAAAGACCTTACACTGAAATGTTTCCATAATACTGAAAAATAGGATCGCTCTTTGCATCCTTTTCATGTAATATTTATCGAGAGCTGACAACCCATCAAATTCATTTAACGCATAGTATTCTATAGAAATCCTGTGTCTAATGCTCGTGATTACACAAGCATCTAAGACTGCAAACATCACATTATTTAACAAGCTATTTTTCTTTCACTTGCTTCATCCTTTCTTTGGCCCCGTTCTTGTCTTTCTTTTAATCTTTTTAAAAGCTCAAGGAGATATATTAAGGCAGTGATTATTGGACATGTGTTGTCTAGTTTGTGCTTGAAGAAGTTGTTCATTTTCCCTTGGAAGCGGAATATAAAGGCAGGCCTCCAGTACGGCGGGGATTAACAAAGTCGGACAAGTTAAGAAACCTAATAGAGAAGAACATCCATTACTGAATGGGCCACCAGTCGAGCCAAGAAAAGGCCATTAAGAAAAGCATGGACTCAGCTCTCTGTGAGAAACATTTACGAGAGGAGCTCACTAATGGGTCAACAGAGAGGACTCTTTTCATCACTCAAACTAATTGGCATCTGCGAATCTGTTGCTCAAAGAAGAGGAAAAAAAAAGGAATCTGCTCAATGCTATTGATTGACTTTTCCGTGAAGCAGTGCAGATGAGTGATGTGGAGCGTTTTTAAGCTCAAAGATGCAGTCACGGCAGCAACTTCGAACATACGTGAAGACGACGATATAAAGCCAACTTGTTTTCAGTTGGGTGGCTGTTTAGTTGTTTTTTTACCTTGTGCTACATTGCTAAAAACAGATTGAAAAAGTAAGACACAGACTCAGCATGAATCCAGAATATAATAAATAAAGTATGACTTTGAAGTTTGAGGCACGGCTCCAGTGATCAAAGTGGTGTCCTCAACCCAGTCACATCCACAGCTAATGAGCTCTGTGCAGAACGAGGAGGTACTCTTCAGTCTCAGGGACCGAGTACGTCCTTGCCCTCATTTTCCAGGCCATTCTCTTGATGGATGAGTCCAAAGCAGTTATTATTTTCCTATGTTGGTTCCCATCACGCCTAAGTCCCTGTAATTGTTTGTCATTATCAGTTCCTCTTTAATGTGGCCAAGAACACTGGATGGCAGGAGTGCAGGACGTGGAGAGAGGCGAAATCAAACATAAATACAGTGTCCATCGTGCTTCTCTGACTACATCAAATGCAAAGGTGCAGGCCGCTCACTAAAGCTAATCAAACATGAAGTTTAAGGGCTATTGACTGCTGAATTCTCAATAGGATGGCAAATTTGGATCTGAGAGGAGAAGTGGGTAAAAACTGGAGGTGGAAGATCAGAAGACGGCGCAGAAAGACAAGGACATTCAGAGGCTGGAGCCTCCAGACTGTTTTTAAACAGACGGATCTGTCAAACACTGCACATCTCCTTGAGTTGGACACAACTGAAGATTAGGGACAAGGTCAGAAATTCCATTTCATTGGGTGAGACGATTAAGAGAAACCTTTCTATTTTGAGGAGCGACAAAAACGTTTCACTTGAATTTCCTGGAATAACATGAATGAAGTAGGAAATAATTCCAATCAGTCAAATTTAATACCTGCATTTAGGCATTCAAGCTATATAAAGGCTTTAAATATGTTAAATGTTTATGACCACAAATGACAATGTACATCAAATATGGGTATTGTTTTTCCTAACATATAGAGTCAGAGGAGTAATTATCTTTCTGAATGTAGGACAGTCCTACTCCAACTCAACACAGTAACAACACTGTCATCTTTATTTTCTTAACGGTGTTAATTAAATAGGATGGGATTTTATTTTTTTTAAATCATAACACTAATAAAAACTAACTGAGAAACACTACCTGAGACTGTGAACCTGTCTGGTTGTGCTGCCCTCACCAGATGACACAACTACAAAACGGTCCCATTTGCACTCGAGGACATTTCAAATGATCCTGTTAAATTGCTTTTACCCTGAACTGGATAAAGCGCTGTTGAAGATGGATGGATTACATTACATATTCCTCTCTTCACTAAATTGGCTTGGTGTTTTGGTCGGATGGCCGAATGTCTTTTATATATTATACATATTTATTCGGCACAAGTGCTTTCAGGTATTAATTTTATATACTTTAAGAGTTCAGCATTGTTTAGTTTTAGGTCTGTTTAATTGTTTAACTGACTAATCACATGCATTCCTAAATATAATCAGGTCACATGTAGTGTCGGGTCAAAGGATTCCATGTTTCAATTGTATTGCAGTGGGTTTTGTTTTTGTTTTTTACCTATTTCTGACATTATTGATATTTGTATTTAATTAGAAGAAAACAGCCCTTTTCCTATTTTCATGATAAAGTGAAGTGTTACAGGCAGTGACATGCTGAGACAGACATTCCCCACAGCTTTCTTCAGCTCTTGTTTTCCTTGATGGGCAAATTTCCCTAAAACTCGATTCTGAAGCAGCTTGTTGTCATTTTGAATCATCTTCTGCGGCAGAAGGTCACATCAACAACTTTTTTTTTTCTCTCTTTGTTTGCAGCTGCAGCGACTGAAGCGCTCCCTTTCCCTCAAGTCCGTCATTCGCAGCAAGAGCATGGACAACTTTTTCCAGCGTAGCAACGGCGAATCGCGCCCTCCATCAGCCCTCATCACCACACCGCCGATCCCGCCATCTCCTCCCCCCTTCTCCGAGTCCCCTTTAGCCTACGAGCGCTCTCCCTCCCTCTCCCCTTCTGTCAGCCCCAACCCTTCATTGTCGTCACACTCACCGTCCATCAGTCCTTGTCTGTCCGTGACCTCCAAGAACCAGCTAAAGTCTCAGGCCCAGCTCATGCAGCCCGTTAAGACCCACTGTTTCCAGGAGCACGTCTTCCGACGGCCCGCCAGCTGCCAGCGATGCAAACATATGATCCAAGGTAGGTAAGAGGAGCCACTGGCTTCAAAGACGCTGCGCAAGCGATGTGGCCACGTTGACCCAGCGTCTGCAGATTATTAATGACAGATTGCATAAACAAGTATTTGAGTATTTAAGAGATTCTCTGGTTCAAAATATGCTTCATCGTGGTACATGCATCTCATCTACTTAATTTTTTCCCGGAAACTTTAGTTTTCTGAAACAAGTTCTATCATTCTTAAAAAGCTGAAGATTATTACTGAAGATTATCCACAGACAATTTGCAGTGAAACTGTTTACTCAACAGGAACTGGTCCTAATTAGAAATATTGACTACAAGTCCTTCGGTCTTGTTTCCGATAACATTCCTCTAATAGGACAAGCTTGTGTGAACGTGGTAAGCATTTTTGGTTCTAGAGTATTTTAAACTGTGCAAGTTGATACAGAAAAGGCTATTTCTGAATGTGTCACTTTTATAAAACTGCATTTCACAACCTTTATTTCTCTGGATTCATAAGTCTACTCGTTATAGTCCATTTAGAGTAGTCTGTGTGCATACTAACTTCTATTCCAAGTGTTCAAGCTGTAAAGAAAGTTACATATGAGCTGGATGGACACATTTAATTCCATCACGTTTATTTTTCTCTTCGCCCAAAAAAACCACTTTGAATTTGGTGCTTTGATTGGTTGAATACAAACCAAGAAAGGCAAGATAATGTCAAAGAAGTGCACAAAAATATGAAAATCTTCCAATTGATTAAAGTTCATCAGACAGAAAAGACCCTACTATATGTGTTAACGATTTCTATTACTATCCGACAATAAGAGAAACGCTTTCCCAGGATGGCTGTTGT
Organism: Lipophrys pholis; assembly: GCF_963383615.2. NCBI lineage: Eukaryota > Metazoa > Chordata > Actinopteri > Blenniiformes > Blenniidae > Lipophrys > Lipophrys pholis. The sequence continues at coordinate 1,253,165 of NC_137635.1, read as the reverse complement.
GTTAAACTGAATGGCTTTGGTGTCATTGCAGGAAACTCCAAGCAGGGGTTACGTTGTAAAGCTTGTAAGCTGGCAGCCCACCTCTGGTGTTCATCTGAGCTCTCCCAGCTGCCCTGTAATGGAAAGGTAAGACGACTTCAGAAGGAGGTTTGCCTGCCGGGCTTCCTGCAGTCTTATCAGTGACACCACACACACATATAGATAAATAGCCACACAAAGATTCACTGGAAGTGTCTGACACAGAAGTAACATCCAGCTTTTCTTTTCGGGAGCGTGAAAGTTGTTTCAGAGGCTGTAGGTAACTGGATTTACACTCCACACCAGTTGAGTACACATATTAAAAGTTTTATTTACCCTTGACAACATTCAGACCCATCTTACTATCAGAGTAGCAGGTTTTGCTCAATTCTTTCCCTCTTTGGTATCGCTTTGTCCAAGTTATAAGTTATAAGGTGAAATAGATAAGATAAGAAATTCAGTCATCACAGCAGCTCAACATTGCACAAATACTACTTAGAGACAGACAGGATAGCTGCACACAAGATGATAGACTTTGTATATACAAATAGATATTTAGATATATGTGTATGCATATATACACATGGAAATACAGGGGGAAGTATGGGGGGGAAATACTCAGTAGTATTAATATTTACAATATTAACCCAAGGTAAATACATGGTGATAGTGTGAAGGCAGGGTACACTGTGAAGAGGTTGCCACTCCATCATAGGGCAAACAGAGAGAGAGAGAGAGAGACAGTCACACACATTCATACTCACCGGCGTTTTAGAGGCAGTATTTCATCTCACATGTATGGATGCCTGTTTTTGGACTGTGGGATAAAAATGGAGTACACTTAGAAAGCCCTCACACATACAGGGAGAACATGCAAATCACACACTGAAACGCCTCCAAGCTCAACCAACTGCAGCTCTTCCCACTTTAAGACGAGAGTGTTAACCGCTACACAACCATGCAACCACATCCGAAGATAATGCTTTTAATTATTCTGATCCCTCGATGGAGCCTGCTCCTTACATCAATTCCTAATGCAACTAAATCCATTGAGAGGCGGTTGTGTCTTGTCTTTCTAACAACAAGATTATTCATGTAATTCTTTTTTTGTTTATTTAATTCCACACACACACACCTGCCACATGTTTAATCCCTGGTTAGGATAGTTTAGAATTTCTCATTCTCCCAAGTCTCAGTGCAGTGTGCCCAGAAATGTTCGTCCCATTGTGATTTACATTTTCATATTCGGTGTAATTGTTTGTAAAATTCAGTGGGAATGTGCATATTCTCTGTTGGGCAGAGACTGGCCAAGGATATATCGTGTCAGCAGAATTAAACAGCATCTGGATGCTGTAATTGTTCCTCTCAGTCAGTTGGCATGGCCTTTCGTTCTGGTGATATGCTTAGCCTCAAAGCCCTCGTCTTGTTAAAAGAGGATAATGCCCTTTTCCAGACCAGCGGAGACAAAGGTAGGGGCTTTAATTGGAATGTGGATTGACCATGGCTTTGCAAAACAGGTTGGAAATGTGTGAAAGGATAGCCCCGGGGGGACAAAAAATATCCCCTCAGTATAAATGCCACAGCAGAAACAAAAATCCAAGGAGGATGACACTGATAAAGTTTATGTGGCCGGGCCCCAACATTTCTTCACTCAGCCTTTTTGTCCTTCCTCCTGCATGTGCTGCTCCTCTCACACAACGCCCTTCTCTCTTCCTCTCTCTTGTCTGGGCGCTACATTTCCTTCCTCCCCTCTCAACTCTGTTGGAAAATCAATATCTCTCTGTACCAGCTGGTCTGGCTAATTCAGTGTGAAATTCAGTGTGTTTGAGGCACACACAATCCCTCGAGGATATGACACGGCAGGCTATCGCCAAGCCTTCGGCTGTGTCCTCTTCGATCACTGCGCACTCATCAAAAGCAAGGATTAGGCTTTTTCCTGGAGGTGGAGGGAGTCTGAGGCCACGTTGATGTATGTTAAGGTCCGGAGTTCACCCACTCAACTGGAGTGATTCATCCATCGCAGTCGTATACAAAAAGATCATTTGTGAAATGTTGTTTGGATTCTAATTAAATCACGGCAGTTGTAGCAAAAAAAAAAAAAGTACATTTAAAATTTGAGCGTTCAGCATAATGTAGAGAGAAATTAGTTGTGGAGAATGTGGGAAGAAGTTGCTTTTCTGAGCAGAAGTGCGAGATACACTCTGGGGATGAGTGGAGGCCAGACAGAGGCTCACTGCTGCAGGGGCCGTGTCCATTAACAACAGAGACCCGGAGAAGCAGGCTGACTCAGTGTGACTAATCTGGAATGGATCGTTGCAAGTAATCCATAAAGTAAGTAATTCCTATGGATGGAGGACGGCTAAGTGCTGTGAAATATTACATTTTGATGCAAACCTCTCATTTATTAATTTTTTCCAATGAAATCACTTATATTCTAGTGGGTCATGAATGAATAGATGAGAATGGAATTAAATTATTATTATTTATTTCATTAGAGTCATTGACGTTACACAGTGTTGATGCAATGTTACATCAAAAAGCTTTGATTTAAGTAGCTTGTAATGAATAACTTAATTATAATGTTCAACATGATGGTACGTGAGAACATTGTCTATCAGCACCTCCTTAAATCATATGTTAATTTGTTTTGTAATTCTCCATGCCACCTTCACGTTGCATCTTATTACAGGTTTGCAGCTCTTTGAGTTCTTCATGTATTTTATTTTTTTATTTTTTTAAGAAAAGATTCTTAGAGAAAAGAGAATAAGCTGTGATGAAATATCAGGAGCTTTTTAATTTCATGAATGCAAAAAATATATATATTTTATGTGATCAGCAATACTAAATATGAAAGTTTTTAGGCTGTTTTCTAAGTTTTTGAGATATGTTGTGGCTTCAGGCAGTATTTGGTGGAGTTTGGGGAAAATAACTACTTCAGTCATTTTTAATCAGTTATTATCAAACAGAGAAATTCAAAGGAACCTCAGTTCACAAAAGACTCTAAAGAACTCTTCACACACAAGGGGTACTTTTACATAAGACATTACGAAATAAAAGACTTACAGAGTACCTTTGTTACTTGTTGTGTTATTCATTATTTTTCATTCATTTCCACTTGTTAACAAGAAGCTACACAAAATATGAAAACTAATAGGCCAAAAGTGAATTTTTATCTAAATTAGCTGTGTTTTAATTCTGAAAAACTAATATTGATGACTGCGCTTCCTTTGGCTTATTCTGGGCACATTTGCCGAGGCCACTGATATATGGCACACTGCTTCAGAATATCTCCAGGATCAAACGGCTTCAAATGACTTTGGAATCGTGACAACATTTTGGTAATCAATGGTAATTAAACTTAAAGATGTATTACAGTTTTATTGAAAGACTGGGCTTGCTGAGCACTGCACAAAAAGATTGCCTCTGCAGAAACGCTGTCCACACACACACACACACACACACACACACACACACACACACACACACACACACACACAAGATCATCATCCCTCAATTTAGTGCGAGTCTCTTCTGTCACATTCCAGTGATCAGGGTCCAAAATTGATCTCAACAGAACAGAGCTTGAGCTTTTCTACGTTCCTAAACTTCCATATCCAGACTCTCCAGTGATGATGCACATCCCCTTGCTGACATCCTGTAATACTTACATTTTTTTTCTTGGTTTCAAACTTGTGATACCGATGTATAGCTTCATCTCCTGCCAGTTGCGTGTACATCTATTTTTTTTTTGGCAATGACAGGGTAGTGAAGTTCAATTATCCCTCATTATTTAACATGAACCGAGGGTAAATGAGGCAATCATTTCCTTACTTAAAGAGAGCCGTTTTATTATCGTGCCCTGTGTTTTCTTGTAAAGGAGACCGAGACACAGATTGAAACGGGGATAATTAAAGCACTAATAAGGAAAAAGCCTGAGAAACACTGGTTCTCCTGCATGTGACTGTCTCTGTACTCTCAATCTTCAAGAGTTGAAAATCAAATGGATTGTAGTTAAAATATGTTGATAATTGATTAATCGGTGAACGGACATACTTCACATACACTGGTCAAAAACAGGGTCCATCCTGGGTTCATCACAGGAGGGTTTATACGATCATAAATTGAATATCTATGTATTCTTGATGGTTGTTGGGACATCGTAACACAATTAGCTTACGGCCATAATGGATTCAAATCCCAGTCATAACATGAAAAAGCCATTTTCCCATGTTGGACATTTTTATTTGCAAATGTTTAAGATATTCGTACGTCTTCTGTACCACTTTGTCAAACTCAAGGTAGCCGACATCAATTTGACCTCTGACTTCTGAACTCCGCAGTTAGATCTGTTGTATATTGTGAAACTTCCATGGTGTTATTTTCCCCAATAATGTACACACATATATATTGATTATTGAACAGTGTTATTGATCAGCCGCCTACCCCCAAGACGGTACATGTATTTTTATTAATCTCTGATACTGTTGCTCCATGTCTGATAATGATGTTCCATATAAATGTTATTTGAGGTCATGTTGGATGAAAACGTGTTTTGCGTGGTGGCTAATCCGACCGCACTGTTGAGAGAAAAAGGTAAGAAAGCGCTGAAAAAAGATGTCCTGGTGGCATCACGCTTTTCACAAAGTTTCAATTAGCATAAAAAACAAAGACATTAAACACAATTGAGACTCTATCTTTATCAAGTCTTTCTATTTTGGGACTGAGCGCATCCTCTTCTGTCAACAGCCAGACTTTGTAATGTTACCTCTGTTTGATTAATGTACTGCAGTTAAACACGTTTGTCTGGCTAAATAAGGAAACGCAATCGGATATCAAAGTCATACTGACGCAGATCTCAGGTTGAATTTGACAAACCTTTGAGGTGAATTAATAGAAATGGTACATGTGCGTGGACGAGCTGAAAGGTGGGGAGGCGTTTGGCAGCACTGCATTAGGAGTGCAGCAACGTTTGGGGGCAATTATTGAGGCTATGGGGGTGTTATTTCCATCATGAAGTGGGCAGTGATAATGCCACCGCCGTAATTTGGTCATACATCACAACGGCCGATCTAACCTTAATGTGTCATGGCAGTAAAATATACCAAAGGGATTCATTTTGGTGCTCAAACCGTTTTCTTGTGTCCGTCAGGCGAGCGGAGGTCAACTCATTACTGTCAGGTTTATGTTTCCGTCAAGAGGTTATTAAAGGGGGGGGGGGGGGGTACTGAGGCAATGCCTGCTCATTTATCATGAGCACTTTTGTTCCTTCTGGAGGCCATAAACTGGAGGGCTCAGATGAAAAAAGTGTCAACAACAGTAATTTACTTCAAAGCCCCGAAGAGAGGAGGATGGGTCAACAAATAAAGTTGACATTCGTGTGTGTCTTTGACAAATGTCCTGGGTTTATATTAAAACCCTCCGAGCTGCCACTCTCTGATACAATCTAATACTGCTCAGTACCTTGTCCTCGCTATAACGTCTACTTGAGCATTGAAATGGAAAGAAAAGGTGGTTCTGTTGGGTATTAATGGGTTTAACAATAATAGTATATACAAACAAGATAGAATATTTACTGGAAGATATTATAAATTTACTGTTTTAAACACATAATGGAGGAACATGAGTGGAGTCATTAGAGCTGAGTTAAAATACTTTTTTTTAACTAGAAAAATGTTGGCTTATGTGTGAGCCATCTGTTTCTTTGTTGTTGTTGTCTTTTTTCTTTTAGTTTTTTTTTAATATTCCCACCTGTTTTAAATGTCTCCCTGGTCCAACTCACCTGATCACCCGACCCATTTGCATACTGTAGAGCAAGGTAATGTTTAAAAGTGTGGATTTTAGTCTGTGACATATTAAAGAGGAGCATTTCCTGGCAATAGCTTTTGTTGTAGCTTGAAACCGGCGCTTTTCCGTAGTACATTGAGGGTTTGCGACCTTTTCTCATTTTATCCCAAGCTTTCCTCTAGAAATAAATGCTACTAGAACAGCCGCTCGACATTGTGCAAACAAACTTACTGGACGTTTTATGAAATCCATGGAGCACAGTGGAACATGTAATGAACTTATAAAATTGCTCAAATGAGTATTTTGGAGCGTGAAAGCCGAGGTATTAGATCCTGGTCCTGGAGGATCACAGACCTTCCAGCATCTCTTTGCTCCAACACACCTGATTGTGATGACTTGCTCATTTTCAGACTTTCTGCAGAGTCGGATCATGTCGCAATTTATTGGAGCAGAGCTGAGACAGCTTTTATTGATGAATGATTAGTCAGTTCATTATGAGAGGAATAATCCATCGAAAAATGTGGATCAAATCCTGATTGTAGCTAGGATCACTTAAAGGGTTAAGAAGTAGTGGTAGTAGTAGTAAAGTCTAAAGTTGCAATGACTTTAAAGGCAACAAGTGTAAGAGGGGCAGCTGAATAAACACAATAGATAACAGAGTTATACAAGAAATCTTGAGAAATGTCAAGTGTTTTTGAGATGTTTGTTACTTTCAATGTCCCAAGGAGACTTTTGGCCCGAGTTTGTGTTGTGAATACTTTTGTTGAATGTGAACACTTTCATAACTGTACCTCACTAGTACGCTACCGCGAGCAGCCAGAACTGCTGGTACAAGGCAGGACGGAGCCATATTGTCCTGTTGTTCATGTTGGATTCTGACCCTACGATCTGAATGTCTCGGCAGGAATTATTTTTCAAATCTTCTGATTTTGGTGAGTCTGTGTGAATTGTAGCCTCAGTCGGCTGTTCTTAGCTGGCAGCAGTGATGAAGCGTGTGGTCTTCTGCTTTTGTAGCCCCTCAGCTTCAAAGTTCAAAGTGTTGAAGATTTTCTGCTTTAGTTGTAACAAGCGGTTAGTTGAGTTACTGTCATCTTTCGATTATCTCGAAACGGTCCATTCTCCCCTGACCTCGAGCATTAACAAGGCATTTAGGCCGGGAGAACTGTCTGTCACAGGATATTTCTCTTGTTTGGCTCATTCTCTGTAAACCCTGAAGATTGGCTGCTGAGCTGCTCCAGTTGAACAAGGTGGCTGGTGAGAGCTCACATTAGTAAATGTACCGTAGAGTGTTTTTCTTGTTTTTGTTTGGAAAAGAAAAGAAATAAAACTTGCTTTGAATAGTTTCTTGATAGCATGCAAAACTTTTGCAGCACATCCATGATTGATTGTTTTTATGATTCAGCATTGGTGACATTTACCGCAGGCTGACTTTTCCCTCGATAAAACCACGCAGGGATTATCCGACAGAAAGGCATCGCTTGGCTGTTTGGTCTTTTTACCACTTCGGGTAACATTTCTCTTTCCTCTGCTATCCCTTTTCTCTCTCCTGTGTCAGAGTGGAGCCTTCAAGAGGAACTTCAGCTCTCCCATGCTGACCAGCGATACTCTGGGTGTGGTTCGAGAGGCTCCTGCTGCCCAGGGTAAGTGATGGAAGTGATGAAATGGACTGGTTTCTTAGATGAGTAATGACCTTCAGTCGTTGATGCCTGTCAGCCTGCTGTGTTTATGTGTGTCAGGAAATAATCATTTTTAAAATTGCACATATGTCGCTCCGTTTCAATCGATCCGGCTCCTTGCAGAGGCGGATAACAGCGTTGTTGACCCCGTGTACGAGGCGCTGCGCTACGGGACGTCACTGGCTCAGATGAGTCGCTCCAGCTTCGGCAGTATCTCAGAATCACCCTGTCATGAGGTACAAAAACCACAGCCACATGTAACGTCGGCAGCCCGCCCCTGCCATTCACGTGAACTCGCGTTGACATTAATCATACTGAGAATACTGTTGACTTTGCTGGCTGCAACCTTGTCTTGATCTCAGGAAGAAAAACTGCAAGAGAAGCTAGAAAACCAGCCGATTGCAGAGGAAGAAAACATCCCAGGAAGTAAGTCATGTCATCTTTTTATTTATTTTCCTCAAGTCACTTGAATCACTTATCTCACCTTGACGGCTCCGAAGAGGATTTTTTGACGGGACATAATCCTGTTGGCTGAATTGTGAGAATCAGAGCTCTGCCTCGAAATATAAACATCTGCTCCAGAGTGTAAGGTTATGTTTTCCTTGTGAAAAGACTTCACCAGCCAAATACTACATTTTCTCATTTTCTTGTTTTACAAATGTGTTGTTGGGTTCAGATCACTTCCAAAGTTTACAGGTGTAAAATGTAGTTTTGATTAAGTTACTAAACCTGGTCTGGTCTCAGGCACTAAAAAGACTTATTATTACTGGGACCATGGCTCAACTTCAGCCTCAAGTTTCTAGTTTCAATCCCACACCTCTCCTTTCCATGTGTCAAAGTGTCCATGGGCAAGACACTGAACCCTTCCAATGGAGATTCAGCACCTTCCATGGTAGCTGTGTGAGTGTACGAGTCAATTTGAGATTTTTAAATTACCTATCTTCATTTATTTCTGCTTCAACTGAGGAGATTATGATTTAATGGGGTGTATCCGTCACCATGACTTTTTCAGGACAGGAGATGAAACGCCATTAAAGTCCTCTTCCTAGAAAGTGTCGTACATGATTAATCTAAGTAAATCAGAGAATTGAATCTTGCACTAAATGGATAAAATGCAACATGGTCAATTCTGAGCTTGAAGGCTGTTGATTGGTGGATTTAGTTAAAGCACAACAGAAATCATCGTACTTTTGGTTTAATGTGTCATGATTCACACATTTGGCCTTTTGAAGGTAGTGTTAGGCCACAGATACTGAAAATAATCTGTGTATGCTTTTACTGGCCATTAGGATACAGAACTTGTGAAAAATTCAGAAATGTTAGATTCTGCTCCGAAATTCTTAACTTGTGCATCAATAGTTATTCAACTGGTTTGAGTAACTTCAGATGTACTTTGGGAAAGAATGCCGACTGATCAAGAAAGTACATATCCTGGGTTTTCTTGAAAACTTCAATTGGAGCCTTTTTTTTTTTTTATAACTAAGCTAAACTAATATCTTCCTGCTATAGCTTCACATTTACTTTACAGAAATCTAAGATCTAAACACCAAGCAAATTACTGTGCATGTTATTAAAACTGCACCAACATACACAGTATATATACTCCGTATATAATGTTTACTTTCCTTTCAAAAACATGAAAAAGTCACAGTTCACAAATGTTGGAAAAGCTTTATTTTTAGTGTAGTCTTAGATTAAATGTTAAAAGTCCCTTAAATGTTGTGACATGTTTGTATTAAAGACATAAATGTCAGAGAGTCAAAGCACTACATTAACATACACTACAGTAGTGTGTGTGTGTGTGTGTGTGTGTGTGTGTGTGTGTGTGTGTGTGTGTGTGTGTGTGTGTGTGTGTGTGTGTGTGTGTGTGTGTGTGTGTGTGTGTGTGTGTGTGTGTGTGTGTGTGTGTGTGTGTGTGTGTGTGTGTGTGTGTGTGTGTGTGTGTGTGTGTGTGTGTGTGTGTGTGTGTGTGTGTGTGTGTGTGTGTGTGTGTGTGTGTGTGTGTGTGTGTGTGTGTGTGTGTGTGTGTGTGTGTGTGTGTGTGTGTGTGTGTGTGTGTGTGTGTGTGTGTGTGTGTGTTACCAGGCAGTACTTTTCCCTCTTTGTCTTTCGTCCCAGGAGAAGGGATCATCTGTGTTTGTGCTGCTGCCACTTTACAGTAAATGACCTTCACTTCTCCTCGATTGCTGCAAAGTGACAAGCTCTCTCTTTCTTCTCTATCTCGTTTCTTTTCCTCACTCACTTCTTCTTTTTCTCTTTTCTTTTTCCCCCACATGTGACCTTTCACTGTCTTTTGCATTTCATCATTCCCCTCACTCCTTTTCTTTTTCCTCCATCTCAACGTTTCCACCTCTGCAGTGCTCACTCCTCCTGAAAGCGAGAAGGCTGATTCAGAAGACAGGGTCAGTCTGAAGGTGTGTAGTCAGCAGTCCTCTCTTGTTTCAGTTTCTTTCTTTTGCTGCAAATGCACTCTTGTCAAAGTCCGTCAATCTCTCCTTCCGTTTCACGCAGTTTCAAAACTTCTAGAGATAATCTCTTAATCTTCCTCCAAATCTTTCAGACGCCCAAGCGAGTTGAGGTTCACTCCATCCACACCTACGTGGCACTCTACAAGTTTCTGCCTCAGGAGAAGAACGACCTGGAACTACAGTTAGTCCAGCATCTCTGTTTTATTGTGCTTGTGTGTTGATTGTAGTGGCCAGGTGAGAGGGAATGGCTGGTGTACCTGGACAAAACCCTTACTGACATTCACACACCATCTGCCTCCTCAGCGGGGTGATGGTAGAAGTTTGCATCTAGGATCTTGGGAAGGGCAAACCGCTGCATTGAGTGCATGACTGGGGGGGGGGAGAGATTTGTTTGTTCCTAGGCGGAAAACAAACTGCTGAGTGTGGTAGGACTCCCACCAGTAATCTGGAGGATACATCTGTGCACAGTGACTGCACCAGTAAGTGTTACTTAACACGGACAGTGTTAATATCCGATTCATAAAAGAAGAAAAGTTAGGACATATGCGGGTAAGTCATGCAGTCATGAGCGCAGTCTGGCCAATGCTGCCGATTCTTCTCACCCAATAATATATGAGGCTTCTCAGACTGTTCTTGAGAAGAAATTATATAAAGTATCTTGTCAAATGCTCACTGTGTGGCCTGTACACACCGTGCCTCCTATTATTATTAGTATTATAGTATTAGTATAATGTGAATCAAAGTACTGTGCAAACAGAAAACAATACTTTCTTCCCACATCACACCAAATAGCAAATCATTTTCAAGCTTTTAGGATTTTAGCAAACACCAACTTGAATATTAAATTAAGCGATATTTATCTAAAAACTTCAGAAATGCTGTTCAAAGCGTCATGAAACATTAGACTTTCTACTTATTTTTGATGCGACAAGGAAATAATTTCTTGAGTCTTTAAAGTGTAAGAAGAAAATAAATCTACTGCATCTCTAGATTCATGAAAGAAAATTGCTATATTTATCTTTAGTCAAAAGTTAAAACATATTCAGTTTATGACTAAAGAAATCAGAGTGTCAATATCTGAGATGCTTAAGTATTTGAATAGAGGACTTAACCCAATAAAACAATGCAAAATAGTTGTTCAATGACTTGTGGTCCATCATTTACATGATAATTAGATCATTATTGTCGCTTTATCTGACAGGAAGCTGAGAATGAGTTTCCACAAAGCTTAGATGTTGGAACCAACTTTTAGTTCAAATCGGCAAAAAAGCAAATTTTCCAACATGTTCAAATATTGTGTTTAACATTTTAGATTCTAAATGCTGCTTCTAAACCCAGAACCACCCAAGAACCATCCAAACGTGAACTCTGCACAAACCAGCCCCTAAACCTGGACTCAATCTGCTTAATCTCGCTTTGAAGTGAGCGTTCTAACCACCACACAACTGTTGGCTGTCTGGGGACAAATGCTATAGATGGTGTTGTTTGGGAATGTTGATGAGTGTATAAAATCTCTCCTCAAGCATTTTGTTTGATCGTCTTCTTTTTTCTTTTATTTTCCTGCAGGCCTGGTGACAGAGTTCAAGTTACAGATGACTCCAACGAGGACTGGTGGAAGGTGGGCTTTGAAATGAAGTCGCTCAGAAGTGCTGTCTATCCACTGAATATTTTACAAACCTCAGATTTTCTGTCTTTCTTCTCACTAAATCTGTGCTTACGTGAATAAAATATCATCACCGTGAATCACCAGGTTGCCTTGGAATGACTGCTACACTAAGAGCCGCACATATGGCCTTCAATTATACAATTCAACTTCCTTCATTCAAATCAGCTGTTTAAACACAATCAGCCTGAAGAGTGTGTGGATGTGCTTGAAGGAGAGCAGGTGGGAGTGTGAGCAAAGCTAGTTAGTTTGAAGAGGAGAAGACAGATTGCAGTTGGTGTTTAATGAGACGTTGAGAGATTTTAACCTTCACCGCTATCAGGAGAGACGAGTTGTTACACTGCTACTTTTCTCTGCTGCTTTACTGATGTATTTATTTCTACTGAATGACAGAGTCACCGTGGTTATGATGCTTCGGGGTGGCTTTATGAATCAGGAAAATGATCCCCAAGGACAGACCAGGGATTTATGAGTCTTGTGGGCTTCATCATTCTAAACGATGCACATAATACCACTGTTTTGCAGCTTCAGCGTGCATTAATTTTACATTTACTTTTGCCGTGTCTAAGAGATACTGATTGAATCGCCATTATCAGTCAGATGAAGAGGAATACAAGAGCTTGACTTCTGCAGAGCACAAAGGGCCAGTTACAAACAAATATTTGATAAAAGTGTACAGATTGAGCAGAATTGAGTGAAACGTATGTCTTGGCTCTAGTTTTTCATACGACTCTCTTCAAAAGATGTAAAAATGATCTCCTTTTAAAATACCATGAAATGGGATGTAATTTAAGTAAAAAAAATTATTACAGAGAGAATATGAAATAAGAAATGCTTAAATAATTTAGTGTTTTTAAAATGTGTTTTTCTTTAAAGGACACAAACTATTGTGATGCTGTTGCAGTGAAATCTACAAGCATCAACAGCCCAAAACGGATATTTCAGCGCCACATAAATCGTCTGCGATTTCACTGTAAACATGCTCTTGCCTCATGCGAGGAGCCAACACCAGCAAAATGGCTAAATTTGCAGTCATGTGACTCCGGCACTCATGGGCTTTCCACGCTCGTGTGCCAGAGTCTGCAGAGAGAGAGAATGAGGGAGAGAAACTGGGGATTAGGGCCCCACAAGCACAAATACATTTTAGTGTGTTGGCGGTGGCGATGCAGCTAATTAGGGAACAAGAAACCTCAGAAATCTCTTTTCATTTCCATTTTCTTGCTAATTGTGACGGTTCGTTTGAATTCACTTTTGTGGCTGCGACACAAATGTAATGCATATTCGGGCAGCTGGTGAAGTAAACACAAATGCGAACGCGAAGATGGTTATCGCGCGCTCAGCCAAGGACTGTGAAGGACTGTAGTGTGAGCGGTGTTGTGGATGCCGTTGGTGTAGAAACACAAGCAGGCTGATGATTGAAATACAGTCGTTTCCTTTTGTAAACATGGCAGCAAATCCGAGGCTCAAACCAGCCACTGCAATAAAGATTTATACGGAAAGCAATTAATAACCTTTCGCCCCATTCTGTCCAGCCCCGACAGGGAATACAGAGGCTAATATGTTTGTCCATGTTTGCGTGTGTTTACCAGGGGAAAAGCAGAGACAAGGTGGGATATTTCCCGGCCAACTTTGTACAGCGGGTCCGTCCTGGTGAGCGTGTGTGGAAGGTCACCGCCGGTTTCCACGGCAACCGAGACAAAGGCCAGATGACTGTGAAAGAGGCCCAGGTGAGCAACCATAAAATGCATTAAAAAAAATTCCGCCCGCTACGCACTCGCACACGCACATACACACACACACACACATACAGTTTAAAATGTATGCAAATGAATGCAGAAAACTGCTGAGATTACAGAGAACAGCATGTGATGGCTTTCAGTGGAGCTCACTTTTTACGCCTTAGTCCAAAAACTCGCTCACATTACTGAATGTCACTCGCCCCTCCTCACGCTTCGATACTGCTCCCTCCCTTCCTCCCTCCCTCCCTCTCTCTCTCTCTCTCTCTCTCTGCCCTTCAATCTCCCACCGACCCTCCCCCTGCAGATCTGTGTGGGGAAGAACGAGGAGACCGACGGTTTTCTCCGGCTGAGCAGCGGGAAGAAGAGAGGCCTGGTCCCTGTGAAGTATCTGCTGGAAATATGATGGCGGCACGCCTCTTCTTTGACCCTCAGTTTGACGCGGGAGGAATACTCAGGAGTGTTTAGCCAAGAACCTCACTGACCACCAACCACCCACCTCCACCCCTCCCAAAGGTGGCAGTAAATTAGCAACTCCAGTGGATGACAAAAGGCAACTTTGCTTTTTACTGCAGACGGCTTTAAAGAGTGACTCTTAAAAGACACGGGGGGGTCTGTCTAGAGTTTTTAGAGCTACTTTTCTTGTAGCACAACTGGAACTTTGTGTGGTTTTATAAACACTCACAAGAAAAATGTAGCATTTAGTGGATACATGTGCAGGAAGTCTGGCTACCTCAATAGCCATCTCCATAGGCCATGCGAATAAAAAACAAAAAGGAGAGAGGACTACTTTATTATGATGTCAAGGCATGTTGAAGCCTCGAGGACCTTGTGAGCAAACAGTCCTTATTTCCTTGTTTGTGGACAAAGATTGTGGGGGAAACTGTTTCTTGTATTTGCTTGTGCAAGCACTTTTTTGGTTTCTTGTATTGTTTCAAACACTCCAGCAGAATAACCCGAGGGTTTGAGCCATAGTAGTCCGAGTTCTGAGTGTAAAGACTGCGGCTCACATTGTGCACGTTTGGCTGTTATGATGCGGATTCATCATGTACATACACGTCACCTCCGGTCTGACTAGAAACTGATTCAGGTATTACATAATGTAAAAAGTCTTCTCTGCTACATCCTGATCCAGTCCAAGTCATAACACACAGACACACACATGCACTGGGGGTTTTCTGTGTTTCAGATTACTCGCTGATGATTATAAAACATTACATTTGTGCTCTTCACAGCTCCAGTGTGACGAATGCTTTTCATGTACCTCGGGGAGTTTCCAGTATGCCCTTCAATCGCACTCTTCTACACGCTAGCAGATTTTATAACTTGCCCTGTTCCATGTAGCTCGAAGAATCAGCCACGAGCCTCCGCTTCATGCCATTGTAATCTGATACTTTGTCTCTCTCTATGTAACTTTTGTGAATTCACCATCACGTGGTTGTGCAATGCGAGCGTGAGAATGGTGATATGTCTTGAATTTGTCCTGCGCTTGCTTCTCAGAGCAGAGAGGAAAGAACTAATACAGGACGATTGATTTAAAACCAAATTCAGTGTTGTAGTTTGCAGGGAAAAAAAATAATTTTGTCAAATTTTCACTCTTGGAGAAAGTTGTGTACCAAACTATGTTTAGTTTTTTAGTTTTTCCTCAGATGACATGATTATTTCTGGTTCTGAGGGACTGCGGTAATTAAAGGTGATGATAGGCTAAATCACTTCACACAATTTGGCTTATTGATCATATTATAAGTGAAGCAGTGGAAAAGCTGCCTTTGTTGAGGCAATAACTGTAAATACAAATATGACAGTATTTGTACATAGCCTTATAGATACTGTATACGTTGGCTCTGAATAGCATTCAGACCAGGAGGTTTGCAGCTATCCACAAGCCAACTCAGGGCATTAAGTTCACGGTTATAACTTACAGAAAATTATTTATGATCTCACTTGCCTATTTATGCATCTCTGTACTCAATAAACACCTAACCCTGTCAGCACAAATCTTTTCAGATACTATGCACAACAAGTTTTAGTCACTCACTTTATTTTGTATTCAGCTTATTTCCAGTGTAGCCACACATGTAAAAATGGGCTTTTTGCAAAGAATTTGGACTCCAGCTTTTACAAAAAGGAAAATAAAAGTGCCCGTTTTCAATCTGCGCGCGCCATTCTCTTCCTGAACACTGTCGTCCCAGATTGGCTCAGGATCAGTACAACCAGGTGACTCTCCCATCTCACCTCGATGCACACTACCAGGCTAGTTCTTTGCATGGCTAGCTGTCCTGTGATCTTCACATCCCCTAATAAAGTCAAATGAACTCTCAAGCCCCCTTGGTTTCATCTTTTGTTGGTTTGATCTACTTGTTTTAGGTATGGATGTACTTAAATTGTCCAACTTGGTTTTGCATCAGATTAAGTCAAAACAAAGTTTCAGCAGGAAACATATCCACTGTGACAACGAGCCAACTCTGGTGCAATTACTCCCTTTGGTCACCGTCGTAAAAGAGGCCAGCTAAACATACTAGAACTATGTGTCTACTTCAATTATGGGCCTTGTAGGCTGCATTGTGCACCATAAAAAGATGGATGTGAGTCTGATATTGATGTATTTAATATAAAATGAATAATAGAATATTCCAGAAAACACCTTTACAGAGTTGCATCATACATGAATTCCAGTTTGTTTGTAAGCAAAAGAGTTTGCAATTGGGGCTGCCAGCATATAGTCATACCTTATTTTTATTACAGCTTAAGATTAATACAGAATCATATACACAATTCATCATTTCGATATTAATCAATAAAAAGCTAGATTGGTCGTCACCCCAATGCCCCCCCCCCCCCCAAAACACCATTTAAAAGTTGATGATTAAGAAATCACTAAAACACAATGGCACATTGCTATGGCCAAAAATAAATACGATTTGAAAATTTACACTTCATCCTTATTGTCATTTCACAGCAAGAATGTTTTTTTTATTAATCAAAAAGTGAAAATGTTGCACTTGGAGGCCACATGATTGAAGTACACACTGGGATCTCTCATTTGAGTTGACCGTGTAGCGCCTCAGAAGGCTGCTAGTTCTTAATGACCATAAATAATATGATTAACTCCCAATAAAATTAATTGGCAGTGGAGGAGCTGCTGGCAGGCCATAGACTAAGCTGGCAAAGGAAGCTGTGTGTGTGTGTGTGTGTGTGTGTGTGTGTGTGTGTGTGTGTGTGTGTGTGTGTGTGTGTGTGTGTGTGTGTGTGTGTGTGTGTGTGTGTGTGTGTGTGTGTGTGTGTGTGTGTGTGTGTGTGTGTGTGTGTGTGTGTGTGCGTGCTGTGGTGCGAGGAACATTTCTCAAATCATGACCCAGTTCTGTTATCAAACTGGATCAAACGTGATTTTCCTTTCTTCAGAGACGGAGGAAGAAGTGTGTGCATCTGGCAGAACATCAAGCCACTCGTACATTTCATGAAATTGCTGACATCGGTGCTGAAGATGGTGTGTGGCCCTTCAACAGTGCTCTCCACTTACTGTAAAGCTGAGCTGCTTCCTTTCATCACAGGAAGCAGAGGAAGTCAAAATCCCCCCCACCACCGCCCCCCTCCCTCCTGGACATTTTCTTTCTGTGGCTCGGACGGCAGTGATGAGGAGAGAATGAAAAGCTGCTTCTGCTTTAACAAATCATTTTCCCTTCTGTTTCACGCTACATCCATCAACATCACAACAAGACTCTGATGTGTTCAGTTTGTGGCAACAAATCCACACCATCTGTATGAAAGACACTGTTCCTGAGCCGGTCATGCCAGCTCCACAAAATGATATAAAACGCCTCATTAACTGTGTGATTTGTTACACCATCGTGTCGTATCCGATTTTGTTGCCACTCCTTCCTCGGCCTCTTTTGAAAGTGAGCAGCTGCTGCTGGACGGTCTCACAGTGGGGGTGATGATCGCAACACAAAGGTGCAAACAGGCAACAATGCACATTTTGGAGAAATGCAGACCAGCCTAGCAGACCTCTGCATCCAGCGACACAAGTAAAACATAACGCCCTCCAAGTCTGTGTGGATGTTCACATACACAGAGGATGAAATCAGCCTTCAGTTTACGGATTAGATACTGGAGCATCACAGCTTGTTCCCAGTCAGCTGACATGATCCAGTTTCATTGTGTCAACACATGTATGCACGGAGGTGATGTCTGAAGTCTGAGCTGTGCCCTCATCACCGCCTGCAGGTAAGAAAACGCTCAGCCAAGCTCAGACTGAAAAGCGACGATAATAAACGGCCCTTTAGGGAAATGTCAAGCCTGCAGGTGGATTCTTGAGTTGGGGTTCAGGTTTATGAAACATTTTATGAGCAGTTATTAATGTAGCAGCAGAACTACAGCTGCAGTGGGTAAAAGGCACATTAATGCCCTTTCAATGCATAGAGTGTCCTGATATGTGTTAATAGGCAGGATATGAAGAAGTGCTGCATCGTAATTACATCCTAAAGTCTTTCTTTCTAACCAGGGATGGAACTTACAATTACTCACATTACCAAAATAAAGCAGTATTTATTTTGTTCTTGAATGTACAGTAATTTAACTTAATCTACATAATGCAATTTACTTTGCTACATTAAAATTATAAATTACAACACGCTCAGTCTGTTCCACAATTTCACATCACAAACTCTAACACAATATTATTTTGTTATTGTTCTGAATGCTCTCGCATTAAAGCTGCGATTTCCTCTCAAATCAGAACCACCTTCTATTTCCAAGTTCGGAATATTTCCAAACTTATTCTTGATTGCTTTTTTTGCTTTGAATGTAATAACACTCAAGCTGTTTGTAATTTTACTTTTATATTATTTTTTTTATTTTAGTAACTTTGACACTGAGGATAATGAAGGGTGGGTGCTCCGTATATCCAGCGACATTAAATGATCCTAATTTTCGTAAAACCTTCAATGGACATATTGTTGTTATATATGTCCTATTGTAAAGAAGGTGCATTTCCCACTGTCATCTGGTACATCGGTGCTGTTAGTAAATAAATTATCAAACAGAATCCAAAGCTGGAAGTTTCCAGAACATTTCAGGATCATCATTACACATGTGCATTGTGTACACATTACATTTGTTCCAGTGGAAATACTGGGATGGCGTTAATTTGATGTTTTGCCTTGTTTTCACTGCACTGGGTTTCCCTTGTATTCCCTGGTATCCTCCCTGGTGTCCTCGTGTTTCATGTTGTTTGGTTTTAGTTTCTGTTTAATGTCCATGTCTGGTTCAAGTCTGTGTTCAGTTCAGGATCCCAGAGCTCTGTCCTCAGGTCTCCTCTGCATCATCCCAGTTACTCCAGATTATGCTTGATTGACTTCAGCTGTGCCTCGTTACTCCCAGGATGTATTAATTAGCTGTTTTCAGTTTTGTGTGTTTTGGTCAGTTTGATGATCTGTTTTACCATGTCTGTATGTCCCCACTTGTCCACCAGTCTAATTTGATTTACACTTTTGATGTATCACCTCTTTTCAGAAGCCATTTTGTTTTTTGGGGCGGAATTGGCTGTTCATAATAATAAATAATTTAGGTTTGGACTCGTGGGTCCATTTTCTTCAAGGTCCCCACAACAGAAACAGTAACAGATACAGAAATATCCTCAAAGTGAACTCAAGGACATAATCATAACTTTCTGTTCAAATTACTGTCAGATTTGAGTTAAACTTTCCAGTAATTGAGGCAAGCAAAACAAAAATAAGTCTTCTAATCCAAAATAAAACTCCTGAGATGTCTTTTCTCCTCCCTATCTTATGCTGCCGCCATCCTTCAGGTTACAGTCATGTTTACATTCTTACAGACCCTTGGCCAACTGGACCATTAAATATGAAGGAGGTACACGGGGACTGAATGTTTAATGCATGGTCTCATCTCCTGCCACTGAGGCTGCCTCCGCTTTCTCAGGATGCTGCTTGCAAAAAAAAAAACATGCTGTCAGTGACAGGATGAGCATCGCATGGCAAAGTCCAGAGGTAAAAGATGATACAGCAATCTCCGAGTGTCACCAAGTCGGCGTACATCCTCCAAGTGGATCTCAGAGTTTGTACAGGACAGAGAGGGTTAGGCCCGAGGGGGTGACACATGAAAGCTGTCTTTGAAGCATGCTGCACTGTGAATGGCAGAACTCCAGGAGCCACATGTGCTTCTTTAGAATAAATACTCCAGGGAAGTCTTCAGGAGGCTTTATTCTCATAGTTGATAGAATCAGATGAACTGAAATAGTTTTGAAATTTGATGGTATTTCTGTTAAATACTATTGAAACCATTCAGTAGAACGTGTTTTGACGAATACCTTCAAAAAACCATCAAAAGCATAATAAAAACAAGAAGAGGTGTGAGCGGTTTGGAGTTAAGAGCCTTGCTCAGAGGTAGTGGGAGTGAGATTCAAACCATCAAACTCGCTGCCTGAACTTCATAATATGTGAATGTATGATGCTGAGAATCAAGTAATTGTATAGCAGCTTTCCAACACTTAAATGAAATACAAAGTGCTATTTGCGTTATGTTTTTGAGACACAAAAAAGTGAAAATAGACATACAGTACATCCTCTGCCTGTATTGTGTGTTAATGTGCACATATACGTACAAACACACACAGATGGACACACTTGAATACATACAGACGCATGGTCACGTAAAATATAGACACATACACATAAATACACACACATTTAAGTTACTCCATAGTAAGAAGATACAAAACACTCACCAAATGGAATACGTCCTGTAAAAACAAAAGGTACTGTTTAATAGGTGGCGGAGCTGGAGGAACAGAACATGGATGGATATAGAAAATAGATGTTAAAATGTTTAAACAATTAACAGTCTACATATTTATACCGACACAAGCAAAAGTTTTGAATGCCTAATTTCTACTTGAGTACCACCTTGTTGATTGCAACGTCTCTGTACCTCAAAGTGAATATCTCCACAAGATGTCAGTCTGTCTACCAGATGTCTCTCTCTTTGGTTTAAACAGATGTTTTTTGTGAATTAAGCCCCTGACACCTTCCCAAAACTCTAAACTACGCCCCGGTTTTGCAGATCCACGCCACCTTCACACCTGCTCCCGGTGCTTCACTTCCATACTGTCCCTCCAAAACAAAACTGCAATAAGATTAAACTCCACAGCTCTTCACCCAGCGTGGTCTTTAATCAGCGACGACCACTTCACCCCGCCTCCTCCCCTCCCTCCGTCTTCAACCTCTGGCTTGTGATGTAGCTTTGATGTGATTGTTGGCCTCTTGACTTGCCTGCACAAAGGAAAGTCAAGCTGTAAAATTAATGTACAAGGACACGAGGACATGGCTCTCGGCTGGGAAGGAGAATGTTTTTCTTCGTGTTTTCTGGCTTTACTTGGTCCGTTTCTTTTTATGAAGATGGTTTAAAAGGGTTAGTTGACTTTAGTCCATGCTTGTGAACAAATGACTGCAAGTCTGTTGGTGGTGGATTTGCTACACGACACCACAACTCTGTGTTAGTTACGCAGTGAGAGTGAACCAGTTAGATGTTACTAGTGATACAGTGGTGAAATGGCTTGAGTGTTGTTATAGTGAATATCAGCATGCATGAAATGTCCAAATATATCATACTTTAATTTTGTATTGGATGAAACTTTAGTCAAATGTAACATAACTGCAGGAATGTATCTGAGCTCTACGCCACTGCTTGAGTTGCACAGCTGCTTCTCGGCTGTAATGGACCATGAACAAGGTTTTTATCTGCTGTGAGGTATCGTCTTTCCCCAAACTAGATTATGTGATGCCACAAGGCAGATCCCCCTTTTCCACCTTCGGTGTGGCTGGTTGGTCGGAATCCTGGCAGATAAATGGCTGTTTATTCTGAGGTATATTTGTTTGCTGGTTGGTCTGCTATTAATTTAAGCCTAATTTCTGTCCGGTTAGTCATAAGGACCTTTCAAAACAAGAGGTCACTGGTCAGATCCTACACTGAAGCAGGTTGGCTCCTGAACACTGATGGTGAAAGTCTGAAACTTTCATAATCAAACAGAAATCCCAGCGTGGGGTCTCCATTAACACAGATAATATGAATTATCTGACCGGCTGCTACTAAGTACTCAAAGTAACTCACAAAACCCAAAAACTATTTTGTTGTGTCAGTTCACTGACGTGTTTGAGTGAAGCAGATCACTTTAGTGATTGACTTAAAATCACCAGAGTTCATAATGAACCAAGTTTACCAGCACTATCCCATACAGCTTTGTTATTGGTCGATATTATTTCTTTCTAGTTGTCTAGCCTTTTTTTTTTTGTTTCATATTTCATCTAAAAATCTATCTTTTGTGTTGTTTTAGAACAAATTTGTGTCATTTTGTGTGATTGTGTTACATCTATATGTCTGTGTTAAAAAACTTCTTTGCCCGCTTTCTGTCGTGACTATGGATCGGTACTAAAGTCTTTCTGGGATGTATAGAATATTTCTGGCGTTATCACTGGGATCATTCTAACTCTTTGGACCCCGAGATGCAGCTGTATGTGTCTCCTCCGGCCTACATAATCACAGAGTTTACTGGCACAGGTTTGCGTCATACCTCACCCTTTAAATTGTTTCCAAAGTCAACGTGCGAGGAAATCTTGAAAGCACTCTGAAATCCATTAAGTTGCTAAGAAAAGGATTTGAAAGATTTTCTTCGAGCTCTCACAGTGCATTTGTGCATCGGAAGATATTAATTTTTTAGCATGCATTTATACTTCTGCACTTTCCTCTGACTGTATGTACCTGTATATGCAAACTGGACATTTTTACAGTCTGTTGTTTTCTTATTCCCTTTCACGTCACAAACTAATTTTGCAGCTACTCCTAGCAGAGGGCTCTCAGATGTCCAGATCTTAAGACGATGATCAGATATAATCTACTCAGTCTGAAGTGTCACAGACTTTTGTTTTCATGCTGCCCAAGGCACAGAGATTAGAGAATATTTGGAGCTGCTCTGTTTAGGCTAGGATGCTTTGATCGCTGAAGCTGCTTCATTCTCTCTTCATTCAAGTCAACGACTCCTTCGACAAATGGAAAGACGAAAAAAAAACAAAAAAAACATTATGCACATTGACGATTCAGCAAAAATAACGAAAAGTATAACAAAGCAGTGATGAACACACAAGGTAGATGAAGAGGAAGAAAGAGCAGGAAGATGAAAACAGTGTAGAATACAGGGCGAAATGAACTGTCGAGATTAAATCTTACAATCTTAGATTGAATCTTAAGTTCCTGTTTGGATACTGTATAGAGTATAACAGTCGAAAAACATGGAGTTCAGACTAATCTGGAAGTACCTTTCAATCTTTAAATATTATATGCAACAATTTGTAGACGCATTGTGGAAACACACTGATCTCTTTCCTCTTTAGCGTATAACCCGAATGTGCTTCTTTTTGATGATGTGGCATATTATTTGACAATCAAAATTTTATTTTTTTCTTCTCACGATTAAATGTAAAAATGGTATTGAGTGTTGAGTCGCCTGTGTCCTCAGACCAGACTGATTGTGATCACATTCTATAACCGAGTGCTGACAAAATGCTGATATTAGTGAAAAGAGCATTGAAATGTATAATGTGTTTCTATGCCAGGGCAGCGTTTGGTGTGTAAATTGAAATTGTTCAGCCTTTGTTGCTTTAACTATTCCTTGGGTTGCTTCTCTGAATATTAGAGTTGGATAACTTTGTGACACCAGCAGCACAACACAAAATTGTCTTTGAAATGAAGTCTTGAGTTATTGTTTTCCATTGCTATTTTAGATGGCATTTGCATTAAACAATCACCAATAACAATGAACTCCTGTCCTACCATATAATATGTGCAAGTTTCTTTTATGTATCTCTGTTTTTTTTCTCATCCACTGCTGCGTTTCGGCGTTTGATGCATTCAGAGTTAAGCCTTCTGTTATGATTATGTTCGAAGCTGTACGTTGTCGTCCCTCTGAACTTCATCTGCGCTGATCTTATGCTGAGCTCCTGGCCTTTTGTTCAACTCTCACTTTCCTCCAGTTCCCTTGTGAGAAGCTTGTTTTTTCTTCCCATCCTCATGTTTCATATTTAAACTGCATCTGAAATATAGTCCGTCCTGTAGATCGTATTGTATTCCTCCATAGATGGTCCAAATTCATGTATAAACTATCAAATGATCCTGGTCCAGCAGGTTAATGAATAAACTCTTGTAAACAATTCAAATTGCCCTGTTTTATCCAGCCAAACACAGAATACATCAGATTTCACACATTTCCTGCAAAATGTGGGAAAATGGAGCATCTCATCATGCTGTAGAAAACAGTTTAATTTTGCATTTTAATCAGTTATTGATGAATGAGCGTCTCTGACTTATTTATCATCAAATGATGCCTTTAGTTTACTGCTGTATACAGCACTGCTTCCAGCAGAACTGATTAATTCTGGTTGATTTGCAGTTAAGCTGCGGCTGTATTTTCCAAATAGTAATTGGCAGCTGTATTTGTGCTACTTTAATTGTCATTAATGCCTTCTAATGAGACTCCTAAGAAGTGGCAGAGTGAAGCGCTATAGACATTTTGGAGGAGGCCCTACGTTCAGCACACCGTATGTGTCCCGGTAGAAACCAGAATATGAGAAGGCAGCCTCATTACATTGTGAACCAAACTTTCCCAGGTGTAATATAAAGACAAATTGACAACACAATGCGTCATAAAAGCCTAAAGAGACAATTACATGTTCGCGAGACTTCCACATTGACGAGGTTAAAAACCTTTTATTACTAAAAAAAAAAAAAAACAGACATCTTGTCGTCTAATGTTTCTCCATTGTGGGATCTTTCTCATCTCTTATCTAAATATAATTCAGTCTGCACTTTGTGATTCCACCTGACCTCTAACTGGACACCTGTGTATCCGGTCACCACATGTCACCCTACACCGAGGATGACGCTGCAGGAGAGGCAGTGGACTCGTCATTTACAAGGCTGGCTTGGTAATTTATTCAGGTTTTTAAAGCCACTGTGTCCTTTAGTCAAACAGGGAACAAGAAGTCCTTTATTGTGCAAAACTGAAAATCCAGACCATCTGAATTAATTCGAGAGGATTTGTGTACAAATCATACATTAATGATCTCAGCAGAGTATCTGCAGTGTGCACCTTGTTTGATTTACATCCTGTCATACGGGGACGAACTTGCAGGTCATTTTTTTACCTAAAAAAAGTGAAAATTGACTTGAATGTGTTGCAGATTGGACTTTCTGGGTTATAAATACACAAAAATAGCAAACTTTTGTGAGAAATCCTGACCTGACAATCATTTACTTTCACTCTAGTCTGGAGCATGGGACAACACCTGCGCATGTTCAGGGATAACATGGAAACTTCACACTAGTAAGTGAAGAATCGAACTTCTTCTGTCAAATTCTCCATGACTGCGGGGTTGCTTATAAAATACTCTGATTGTGTATGTGAAGAGAAGATGAAAAGTGATGACAGTCATCTGAACTGGGAGAAAATGTGTCTAGAAAGTGGCCACTTTTAATCACAATACAAGCTTGGAGAACTCCAGCAGAGGAGAGCGTTCAGTCTGCCCTCGTCAAGAGCAGCGGCTTCGTCAGAAGTCGAGGTACTTTGTGTGTTGTAGGTCCGCTTTTACAGGAGCATTTAGAGACAGCCTTCTTTCAATCGCTGCTCTGTGCCTCATGTGATTTTCCTGATTGTTACACTTGTTTTAGCACACAGCACCGCCTGCACATAGATGAGCTTCTGTTTTGCAGCGTTGCGCAAGAACCCAATACCTGGTGTATCCGTCTTATCCTTTCTGACACCATTTTAAATCTGATTGATGTGTAATTTTTATCAGTGGGCACCAGTGAACCTTCTTTAATCATCAAACTTGAATGAGAGTTCATGAGAGAGCCCTCCGTCCTCTATCAAGACAATTATCTATAAAGGTGACGTGATTGAAAAAAGGAAATAACTCTGAAGGGATAAGATTGACAGAGGAAAATGAGGTTAATAATTCTAATCTTTATGTGTCTGTGCCCTTGGTGTCTATCTGAAAAGAATCAAAAAGGGTCTCACGATAGTGGCGAATGCTCTGAATAGCAATGATCCCTCAATATTCAAAATGCTTATATTATCCTCTTTAGGATGATGGTGAATCCGTACACGGCTGCCTTTAAGCAAAGGCATGAGACACGCTGGACAGGTACCCAGTCCATCACAGAGAATGATAATCATGGAGACAACATGTTGAAAGGTGACGACAAAGCATTTAAATTAGAGCACCAGACTCTGTAAATACAAGTAAATAAACTGGCCAAAGCAGGGTAATTCATTGACTTATTAGATAACTGTTTTTACATTTAAAAATAATCTCCCTCTAATTGATTTCATCTCCGCATTTCAATTGTCATTCCAGGGCCTCTGAACTCTTCAGTGTGCTCCATTTGTTTGCCTGGGTTGAAGGCCAACTGTAATAAAGAGCGCTGCTTCGTTTCAGCTCATATTCCTCTCCTTATCTAATCCCATTAAGCCTCACGCTTCAGGAAATAGAAGTGCCTCCTGGTAATGAAGAAATACATTAATGGAGCTACAAAATGGCTCGACTGTACAAAGGCTGGTTTCTCCTTCAGTAATCCCGGTGACATCTTTCTGCAGCGCTCACGTTTATTTATGTGGATAGTCCCCACTGATGCATTTGATAATGACTGCACGCTGTTAAATTATATTTTTAGGGAAAGTACCCAGTATGAAGTTGTTGTGGATCTAAATTAAATCAGTATATTAAGATAAGCAGAGGCATTGTGCTGTGCAGGCATTTAGTCCACCTACCCAATATAAATATGACTCTACAGAAGTATGAGTTTAAGCTTGCATGTACCATTGTTTGAGCAAAATAATTCCTTCAGAGTTCAAAAGCATGCATCGAGGTTGATAGGTGACTCTGAAATTGCCAGTGTGTTTAATGCAGGTGACCGTTTACACTGTGATAGACTGGTAACCTGCAGAACACAAGTTGGATAAACTGGTGTTGAATATGGATTCTTATAGTCTGGCTTTTTAAGACTTAACACCTTGTGCAGGTTTTAATTTTTTATTGAGGAATCACATATTGATGACCACGTACACAGGCTCTCGGCTTTACTCAAAACTGTACATTTTGTTTATAACATCAACATGACAAAAAAGCAGGAAGCAATCAGGATGTGGGCAGTTCCATCTTTTTTAATTTTACCTGCAACTCATGCATTAACAAATAATCACGTATGTTTTTCTCCTGGTGCTCTGCTGCCACCTGTAGGTCAGTTTGGGTACAGTATCCCTCAACCTGCAAGCTAAATGGCAATGGGGAACGCACATATAACATTTATCATAAATTACTTGTTCCTGTCATTTACATGATTTTTAAGGGAAATAAACAAGCTAAAATGTATTCATGTACCATTTTAGGGTCGATCAAAAAAGTGTAATGTTAACATTGAATGGGGACGGGAGAGCAATAACCACAAAAAAATATTTGTTTTGTCCAAATTTATTACTTTCAAAAAGTCGAATCTGACAACACGAACATATTTTGGATTTATTTCTTTGCAGTTTCCTCTTCCTTTGACAGCATCTTCATCATCTCTTCTTTCTTGGCCAGGAGACGCTCTTCTCTGCGTTTGCGAGCCTCCTTGGTCTTCGAGCGACGAGCCTCAGCCTGGTCACTGAGTGGGTAAAAAGAAGCAGAGATTGACATTTATATAAAAAGGTAAAGAGGAAAAAGCTTTTTTTTTTTTTTTAAACAAAACTGTAAAATGACTTACGCCAGGAGCTTCTTGCGAGCCTTGTCTGCCTTCAGCTTATGGATGTGCTCCATCAAGATGCGTTTGTTTTTGAACACATTACCCTTGGCCCTAAGGTAGAGACTGTGGTACCTGAGGACAAAAGATAATACCTCAGCACACATTAAAAGTGGGATGCATCATCCTCAAGTTGGAATTAACCCTACCCTGGCTCAATCAGCATTATTGAGCACATTCACACTCACATGTGCCTGTCAATTTTCTTGGATTCCCTGTAACGGCGGAGCAGACGACGCAGGATTCTCATGCGTCGCATCCAAGAAAGCTTCTCTGGCATACGAGCATTGGCTGTACCCTTTCTCTTACCTGGAACAGAAACACAGCGGCATTTCATTTACCAAAAGTAAGACTATGATTGCTGGGAGGACCAAATTTTTAAAAACATAGCTCATCAGTGTAATTATCTAACATTAAGAGTGAAATTTGTAAATAACTAATGCAAAACTAGTTGAATGATCACTAGAAGTTAAATTACTAACCGTAGCCCATGTGACGTCCTTTGCGGCGTGCCAGCGTGTTCTTGCGGCAGCGGGCACGGGAATGAACAGTCACGGGTTTCCTGATGATCAATCCATCCTTCACCAGTTTTCGGATCTGCTGACCTGTAGTGCAAACAATTTGATGAAGGCATAAATTAACAAAGTCCAACTGACTGCAACCTCCAAATGGACTGAAACTTTGCAATTCAAGGGAATCTACTCACGAGAGTTTGCATTGGCAATCTCATTGGTTTCGTTGGGGTCCAACCACACCTTCTTCTTGCCGCAGCGCAAGACGCTGGAGGCCAAGCGCTTCTGGAGCCTGAGCATGCTGAAAATAATAGAGACATGTTACTTAGAAGAGACATTCACAGAGCCTGACCTCTTCCGCGCGTTTGAGCGATGTCAAGCTCAGAGTACTGCTTAGCAGCCAATCAGAATTAGTTAACTTTCATGAGTGCATTGCTGATCTTCCTGCTTGGGACTTTGGAGTCCCTTGTGAAAAACCTACAAGATTAATCTACTTTTATTTGAAGGATATATGTTTTAATGACGGAACACTTTCTTAGGTCATTGTGTAGGCTATTCATAGATCATGGTCTTTGGATTTGGCACCTTTAGGTGAGATGACTAAATACATGAAACCTACCAAAGCCATGATTAATTCCTTATGATTGCTTTCAGTCAATCTGTACCCATTCTGCATGACTCGGAGCTTTCTCATTTGTCAGCCTTTGTCCCACTAGTCTTGAACCAAGTTTGTCTCTTTGCAGTCATTTTGCACATCAAGTAATTTTACATAAAGATTTGTCCTGAAAAGGCATTTTGATCGTGATTCTTTGACGCCAATTCGTTCATGTTCACAGAATCACAAACGCATGTTATTTCTTAGATATATTTATTACAGATTACAATCGGGACGTTGTTAATAAGACTAATGGTGTTGACCCAGAAGTTTAATGAACAACCACGACCAAATATAGGAAGCTATTCGCAGACTTAATACACAAACATTTGATTCCAGTTGAGGTCTTCAAACCGTGTTGTTTCATGTCCCCGGTTAGCATAGCTTGATTAGCTTAGCAAAGCAGGCCCATTACATACATCCGCACAGAACCAAACCCTATACTCAAACTTTAACAGGATCATAGTTTTCCCCACGGTCTTAGACAACGGTACAAAGTACATTACGACCACTTCGGTAAGATTAAAAGCCAACTTTAGACCGTTTCATACGGCAATCTTACCTCATGGCTGCCGCTACCCAGATAGACGACGGAAATAGACCGAGCGAGACCGTACCATTGCAGATATCGTCATGGGTGAGCCAACTGCGGCTGAGCATAAAGAAACTCCCAACTTCTGTTATTAATGAGCATTTACTAAAATGTTTCTAAAAGCATACTTCATAAAAAGTAATCTTTTTGTTATATTTTTAGTTATTTAACTCTGTAACGTCTCAATGACTTTCCTGTATTTGCCCCTATATTCCCATAGTGGTACTGTCTACTAGTGTGCGGTGGAAATGTAATATATTTTATATATTTGTCATTTGCAGAAAAAGAACATTTCAAAGAAAGAAAAACTAAAAAGACTATTTTTCATTTTGAGAATATTTTCATTCTGTTAAGAGATTTGAATTCTCGTCGTGTTGATAGACGCATAAACATAATTATTTCCATCAAAACCTATAAATAAAACAAAAATGTGAAATAATTATGTCATCAATCCCATAAAATCTGGATTACATCTGCCAAAAAAATGTATCTATATTGTAAGATGTTTATCTGGTTTATTCTGAAATGCAGGTTGTGATTTAATCGAATAATCCATAGTGTTCTATCCTCATGATTCTTGATGTAATTACATTAATATTTCGGGAAAAATATAACAGAATTAAAAAATCGTTACATTTAGGACGCTATTATAAGAATTCTGAACACAAACAAATATTTTTCTCATAAAAGACAATACATTGAGAGATAATGTGATAAACACTATGATGGAAAACCAATCATAATAAATCATGATAAGAACTCAATCTGTAGGGATACCAACATCGACGCAGAATGCAAAGTTGAGGTGAATATATTTTATTCAATTAAAATGTTTGTCTTGGTCGTTTCAACGTGCTGAGCAGAATCGTTTTCTTTATCAGGAGTTTTATTTTTTTTTAGTTCCTTTGAAAAGAACTACATTGAAGGTCTTCCGTGTCGCCTCCGTGCTGCAGCGCCCTCGGATGGTCATCTTTGGAACCGCAGCGTCCCCTTGTGGTGACATTTACCAGCACATCGCCCCCTGCTGGTCGCCTTTAGAGCCGCAGGCCGGTAATTGGCTGCCGTGTGTAGCACCACAGTCGTGAGTGGCGCTGCCTCCTGTCACACATCCCCCGCAGGAGCCGGAGCCGTGCCGACCCGTCCTCTGAGGGCAGAGCCGAGCCTGTGCGCTGCTATTCGGGGACGCTGGCAGCCTGGGCGTCTGGCGGTTTTGTTGACGGACTTATTTTTTTTCCCGATATGAGTCAGCGTAACCCTCTATTGAAGGTAGGTGAGATGCCGCGGGGGGACCGGGGCTAGCAGGCTAAATGGAGGCTATCAGCCACATCGGCAGCGGCGGTGAAGTAACTGTTAGTTACTGTTATTAACGCGGCCTTTCGGCTCCCGTCATGGAAACAGTGACCGTGCTCACGCTGCTGCACACGGCGTCGCGGACCGGGGGCTGTTACCGGTGTGGCGGTGCGTCGCATGCGGGCCCTGGTTTCTGTCGGTAACGCGAGATTAGCCCCGTTAACTTTACATTGACATTGACTTCTAGAGGAGCCGTCACGCGCCGTGGTTCTGCAGCCTTCCGTCCATTAAACCCGCATGTACATGTATGAGCGAACCACCGTCGGACATCCACGAGACGGATCCCGTCGTCGTGAGCTCCTCTCAGCCTCAGCGCGAGGCTCGGCAGCGTGCCGTGGCGTCTGCATGCAGACTGGGACCGGGTTTAACTAACGGGATCCGCACATGGGGAATAACCGGAGACCTGAAGGAGCACATGTCCCGAGTCGTCAGCTGCAGCCAAACAAGCACCCCGGGACGGTCGGTGTGCTCCAGTGTGGCCGGGCAGACGGCAGGCTGGCCCGGGTGGTGCTATTGTTGTCTGCCGGGCTGGTGATCCGCACGGCCCATCTGTCACCTCGAGACTTCTCCCGTTTGACCTGCTTACCGGAGGCGGCTCGCAGCGTCTGGCGGGGATTAACCCAGTGATGCACTGCGTGTACACACAAATATATATTCTTCTTGTTTTAAAAACGTAAAGGGTCCACGGTGCGGTGGGCAGAGCCCCGCCTTTAAACGACACTATCATTCATGAATTGTGCCATGTGTCTAATGACGTGGCTCATCAGGCTCTCTGCAGTGATTTGAGTAAATAGATTCCAAACAATTACATTTCTCAGATAAATTCCATTTTACTTTAATCGCTGTCCGTTCATACTTACACCAACACACACAATCAGATTATAACTCTGTCTTGTGTCGTTAAAGGTTATTTGTAGAGCTGCTATAAGACAGAGTCTAGAGATACACCTTTATATACCAGTTATATTATTAATAGAGAACATAAAAACTTCACACTAAAGGCCTATTGCACTACCTGAGGGCTCCATATTTAATCACATCTAGTTCAGTTCAGTTTACACTTCAGCCACCTTTGAATATTGCATATACATCCATGAGTACTACTTTCCTCAGTCCTAAGTGTTATTAGACCTAATGAGAGTATGTTTAAAATGACACATGCAGTACTTTTCTCCATGCAATGCTGATATTTACAGAATACATCCATTAAGTGGGCATAAGGGATGTTTTGCAAGAGCAAACTTGTCAATGATGTTCAACATGGAAGTGTTTATGTTATAATCCATTTATATACCATTAAGTAACAAACCGTTCCTGTATTATCGTCCTTAAGAAGAAAATATACAATGATGCACAGCTCTATCTATCTATCTATCTATCTATCTATCTATCTATCTATCTATCTATCTATCTATCTATCTATCTATCTATCTATCTATCTATCTATCTATCTATCTATCTATCTATCTATCTATCTATCTATCTATCTATCTATCTATCTATCTATCCACCCATCCAGTTATATAAGTTATATAAGTACAGAGAAAAAGAATTACTTACAAAACCACCGATTCAGAATCTGAGGTGAAAAGACAGAGTCCATCCTCAACACATTTACATTCACACCTACACTCTATTATTAGACATCAGTTCAACTAACATGCATATGTGTGACTGAGGAAAGCAGAGTACCTGGGGGAAGCGTGTATGCACAGGGAGAACATTCAAACTCCACACAGAATATACTACGACTCAAAGCAGGGATATTCTCGCTGTGAGTTTTAACTACAACACAATATATATTTACTATTTTTTTTGTTTAATTATGGAGAAACACTTTCATGAGTGGATAGAATGTGGTTGAGATTATATGAAGATTTTTTTATAAAATATTAATTAATGAATTCTTTATTTCAAACATGTAAAATAAAAAATTAAATAAACATTGTTTTATGTCCAGAAAGCATTTGGAAGAAGTATTAACTTAATCCTACCCCCTTTCTCTAATCCTCATTGTGCGATGATCTACCAGAAATATCTATGATTGCATAGTAAACAACCAGAATCATTCATAATATAATATTGCATTATATATTATATTATATATATTATTATGGACAATTACATACACGTCTATGTATAAGTTATAGTTGTATGCTTATGGAATTATTTCTCTCGCTCTGTAACTTAAATCCCACAAAGGCTCCCTTCGCCTGTTACCTAATCCCCCCCCCCCCCCCCCCCCCCTCTCCTCGGTCTCCGTCTCCTCTTTTTGTTTTGCTTCCAACAAAGTCACCCCACCAACCAGAGTACTCCCGGTCGTTGACCCCGTCGAACACCCAGCTTCCCCTCATCTGTGTGCATATCACCTGCTCCGCCTCAGACACCGCGAGGAGACAGAGGCTCAGAGTTCATTCACTCGTTGTCGGGCATCAGTTAGACGGGATTAGGTTTGGCCAAGAAGCCGGCGTGTCTGCCGCCTCCCTCAGGCTTGTTATTCACGGCGAGATGGAGCAGCGCTGACACACATACTGTACAGTGTTTGGTGGCACAGCGTTCATTCATAAAGTGACTCACTAACCCATTTCCCAACTCGTACAGTGTTTTCCGTTGATTAACTTTGTCTCCTGACCGCCCGACTCCACATCTTCTCTGGGGTTTTTTATTTAGTTTTTATTGCTTATGTGCAAAAAGTGAGACGGGTGCATTAATATGTCATAATGATTCACAGCAATCATGAATTATTTAAGCTTGTTTTCAAAGTGAGTCGTGTTCTAGAGCTGCTGAAGCTGTTTTAGTGGTTTGTAAAACAACCATGGTTTTGGACCAGCTGAGTTTCGAAGCACCACAACTTAAAATAGCCTGCTTCTATTAGGATTAGAGAAGTGAAACATCAGGTCAAAGAAATGATGGAAGGTACAGTTTGAGCCCTCGACTACAGGGTGTTTCCATTTTTGTTCAGTCTCACATTATTGTGATTAATGCTCAAAACATTATTGTCAGATTGCTTTAGTGAGCTAAACTGGTCCAACCTGAGCAACCTGGTCTCCAATGATCCATTTCAGGCTAAAAAATGGTGCAGATGGAGCTTCATCGTCACACAAAAAAGTGCAAACAAACAAACATGACAACACAAACAAGACAGCTGTGGTCATCCTGCAATCCAAAGTTCGGAGGGTTAAATATCACCTCCACTTGCTCATCTGCCTCGGGCAACCCAGGTTCCTCCCCATAGAGGTCGAGCCCGTTGCCAACGGCGTGGGTGAATCAGAAAGTGTGAGTCATGGTGTAAAAGTGCCGTAAGACGTCTTACGAATGGACATTACAGAGTCATGTCAGACAAATGATCATACAATGGAAGAGTTAATCCGTCTTCTATTCCGCCTGTTGAACTCGGGGTGGCACTGGAGCGGATACAAGATGACTGAAGGCAGAGTATGCCTGGGAGGACCTGCCAATCCTCCACTCAGCCCACCAGCTATTTACATCAGCAGCTCACTGAAGTAAACACTCACCAGCACGCAGTGACAAGACTGTTTTCATATGAAACATTGAAAGTTCCAAATATTGTTGCTCGCGCTGAAATATTTCAAGCATCTTCTGTTTACTTCTTTATGATTTGTTTTTAAGTCCTTCAAATGAACTAAACACTTTTTTCACAATAATGAACAATAATAATAATAATAATACATATTATTTCATATTATTTCATATTATGTTACAATGTTAGAACATTAGAATATTTGAGAAGATAAAGTTTTTAAAAATAATTTACAATTTAAATTAAAAAAAAATCACAATCAGAATGTTTATAAATGCTTGAAACTTTAGTTTAAATGTACAAATAAATGTGATGGTCGATGATACAAAAACAAAAATCCATCTTTGTTTTTTCCACAAACCTGATCTCTGTTTCATATTTTACTTCACAACATATTTAACAGTTTTTTTCCACAGCAGTTCAAATACTCAGTGATAATCCATAACGTATATAACTGTAATATACTGTATATGATGTCAGTGTGTATGTTGTTTTTCATTTGGTGCATTTCTACAATCGAGTAGCGTCTCAAAATACAAATTCACACTATTTATTTTGTTTTATGCCAAAATCATTTTTATGTTTGTAAGCCATTGAGATTTAATCCCAGTCTTGACCCGACTATTAATGGAAAGGTAAAGTCGGAAAGTCACTTGATTTTCAATTTAAAAAAATCTGTTGTTGTTTATCTGTTGAGATGCGTGTGTGGACTCCATGTGGTCTGTTTAAATGTCATCCTTTGAAACCCTCGTTTTCTTTGTTGCCAGCGTGCCAGCGAGTGGTGTGTGTGAGATCTGGTGGGAGTTGAAAGGACAGCTGTGAACATGGAGCTGTCTGATGGCCTGTTGCTGCAGGTCAACAATGGAGAGCAGTGGTGCAATCGCTGGAAACACCCTAACGACGACTCGGTGAGCCACAGACCGCCGTTAAATCTTCATGATGCCGCGTGCGCCGTGTCAGATCAATACAGTCTTTAGCACAGGTGCTTTTATGTGTTTCATGTTTGAGATGTCACGCTAATTCGTGTGTGTGTGTGTGTGTGTGTGTGTGTGTGTGTGTGTGTGTGTGTGTGTGTGTGTGTGTGTGTGTGTGTGTGTGTGTGTGTGTGTGTGTGTGTGTGTGTGTGTGTGTGTGTGTGTGTGTGTGTGTGTGTGTGTGTGTGTGTGTGTGTGTGTGTGTGTGTGTGTGTGTGTGTGTGTGTGTGTGTGTGTGTGTGTGTGTGTGTGTGTGTGTGTGTGTGTCCAGGACCGGAGCACCAGCCCTTCAGTCCTGCGCTGTGTTGCCAGCACATGGAAGGAGGGCCTGCTGAACCGGAAGAGGCCTTTTGTAGGTCGCTGCTGTCACTCCTGCACACCACAGAGCTGGGTAAAGTTAAACTTAGGTCATTGTATTCATTGTACGAATGTCTATTTATTTTTATTTTTTTACTGAAGATAAAATGCCCAATAGGCAAGAAATCCCAAACGGGACGGCTTTGTGTAACTTGTCATGGCGTCACGTTAACGAGTTTCTTTGTACTGTTTTCACGTCTGCAGGAGAAGTTCTTTAACCCGAGTATTCCATCTCTGGGACTGCGCAATGTCATCTACATCAACGAGACTCACACGAGGTAAGCACATACAAACGTATTCTGTTCAGCAGGATTTTTCAGGTTTGCACTGAACAGCTTCATGAATGTTGGGACGCGTCGAGCTGTTTCACTTTTCATAAGTTGCTGAGGCGTCAGACGGCGGTCCCACAGAAACATGAAGAACCCTCCTGCATGCTGGAGTCACTGCAGTTCAGACGGGCGCTACAATACTTAACAACCCCGTGCATTGTAAATGCATCTGGGTCAAAAGGACCCATCTGTGAAACCTTGGAGAGATAGCCAGGGTGAATAATTGAAAGTGTTTGTCAGTGGACACCAGACACGTGTGGATACATGCACACTCCACTGACTGCAGGCAGAAGCCAACAGGACGCCGAATAACTTTCAGTCTAAAGAAGCCGTTTGGCTGCAGAGGAAAATATCTGCGTGAAGTAAAGCTGAGTGGTGGAAGCACTCTAATTACCTACAGATGGTTGTGCCAGTCAAAGTAATTGTAGTGAGCCAATGCAAAAAGTACTGTATTCAATTCATTGTAATTTTAATATTATGTTTATCAATGTGAATACGCCAGTTTAACCATGACCAGTGACTGATCATGGT
Source organism: Lipophrys pholis (assembly GCF_963383615.2). NCBI lineage: Eukaryota > Metazoa > Chordata > Actinopteri > Blenniiformes > Blenniidae > Lipophrys > Lipophrys pholis. The sequence goes on along the minus strand of NC_137635.1, from coordinate 1,217,134 downwards.
TCAACCTGGATCGAACTCTTGAGTCAGGAAGTACATTATTCTCTCTTTTATTTACAGAAAAAAACTTCATATTGAATTTAGATTTTAAATTTTCAAAATGCAAACAGGAAGTCTTAGTTTTCATCCACTATTAATGCAGCTTCAGCATTCTTAGATTCGACTTCTGTAGCTTCAGTGTGGATCACTGTGACCATCAGCTGCTTCCACCATTTCACTCTTGACTCTGAATCGCCAGTTTGAACAAGAAGGTAAAGATGTTTTACTAAAAAATATAAGTAAGATATTTCCAGAAAAATACTCAAGTGAGGTCTGAAAAAACCTACTCAAGTACAGTGACTAAATAAAAAATACTTACTTGCCACCTCTGATTGGTAGTCAGAGTGGAATTAATCAAATATATAATAATATGATCAGTTTTTAATTTGTCTCAATTTAACAAAGCAAACAAAGCTGAATTGAACACAGCTTAGGAAGTTTAAAGAGTTCGCCCTTAAACCAGATTTATTCTGTGACCATATATACATAAAAGATCCTTTTTCTTCAGATTTCTTGTTTGATTCACACGTCGTTGTGCACTGTGGTATCGGCACACACAGCCTCTATAGTGTCTGTTACTTCTGCCTGAATGATAACAGTACACATACCACAACAATATGGGAATCGCACTACAGACGAAAGCTGGTTTTTGTTTCAGGAGTTAAGTAGAGATCTGTGCAAATGTCATTACGGGCGTCAGAAACTGGAGAAAGGATTTGGAAAGCGAGAAGATATCGGACACAGAGAAATGATCTCATGTCATGCAGCCATTATTTCCATATTGCTAAATGCATGTGTTTCCGTGTGCTTGTGTTTGCAGACAGCGAGGCTGGCTGGCCCGCAGACTCAGCTATGTGCTGTTTGTCATGGAGCGAGACGTCCATAAAGACATGTTCACCCGGAACATGGTGGACAACGTGCTCAACAACAGCAAGTAGGTCTCAACGTGATTGGAGACTGTTGAGGCAGTTATCGTTCATATAAACGATTATGCGAGGCCCGTGTTAAACATACGGGAAATTAATAAAAGAAAAAGAAAGTCTTAATAGTACCTGGAGATGCAACTGTGATTCAAATCCCACCAAAGAAAACAAGCATAAAGGGAGTTTTTAATGATTATGTTTGTATTTTCCTGTTTTTCATTTGTGCCCTGTTATTTCGGTTCATTGCAGGGTGGAGACTGCTATTGTAAAAGTCGCCACAGACTCGGACGGGACCGGCAGTCAGTCTGCCAGAGAACTCAAAGCTGTCAGTAAAGTGAAGCAGAAAGCCCGGGCCTTCCTCCAAGAAATGGTGGCCAACATTTCCCCGGCTTTTATCAGGTACTGGCATTGGTTGCGCCTCAGATCTCATCTTTGTATGTACATTATGTCCACAGTTCATTTAGCCACGGCTTGATTTAGTTTGTTTCTGTTCTCCAAATTCACTTCCTTGTTCTTGCTCAGGCTGACTGGATGGGTGCTGCTGAGGCTGTTTAATGGCTTCTTCTGGAGCATCCAGATCCACAAAGGACAGCTGGAGATGGTGAAAAAAGCTGCTACAGAGGTCTGACGACAGGGTTTCTCACAGCCAGACACACGGTCCAAACAGGGACAAGACATGAACACACTAATCTAGTGTTTTATCATGTAAACAATTTCTTACATTTTAGGTGATATTATGAACATTTTAGAAAGTGAACTTAAAACGGTAGTGTTGTGTAATTTGAATGATTGTATGTTAGCATTATGCTAATTATAATTTCTTTCCCATTATATCCCGATCCATAACTCTTCAATCTCACATTTTAATTATTTTTATAGTTTATTTCACTTTTTTATTAAGGTTTTTTACTATAATTTTCCATCCATCCAATTATAATTTTCCTGTTTATACTTATCGGTATTTAGAAATGTGCGTTGTAGTAAAATATGTATTTTTTTAAACATACATTTTTATTTCAGTAGTTTTCTTAAAATTAATACAGAAAAACGTAGTTTATGATTAACTTATTTCATCCAATTTTTCCTCGTTTGATTTGAATTCAGTTTTAATACTCTGCCTCGTTGCAATGTGTACACGTTTTATGTTTGCATACATGTGAACTCATACATATACTCATATTCAGGTGTTTATTTTTATTTAATATTTTCACTTTGAGTTACATTGAACTGTCTGAAAGATGCTATACACATAAAGACTGGTTCATTGATTGTGTTGTCTGTTCTTATACATTCACTGTAAATTGAATAAATGGAAATATTAATTTCGGTTTTCAGCGTGTTGAGAGAAACGCTGTGTTGTTATGTAACCCGCCGTCGTCTTTTCTTCTTCTGTCTCTCAGCAAAACGCGCCGATGGTTTTCCTCCCTGTTCACAAATCCCACATCGACTACCTGCTCATCACTCTGATTCTCTTCTGTCATAATATCAAAGCCCCGCACATCGCTGCTGGAAACAACCTCAGCATCCCCATCCTCAGGTAAACAGGAAACCTTGAGCCTCGTGTGAAGTTCACTCCGGCGCGTTTTGCTCTTTGTGAGTGAAAAGATCAGTGCAGTTTCAGAAGTGAGCGAAAATCCCCGGAAGCATACAAGAGAAATGAAACTAAGCAGTGAGACTACAGGGATCCTACCTTACTGGACCTTCCAAGCTCGTTTCAGTCTCGTTTGATCTTATGTACATGAGGATTTACAGTTTCAAGTACAGAAGGTGAAGAAAGCAATGAAATTAACACGTGTATGCTTTTTGCGATACATTAACTGATTCTGTTTATATATTTGCACACAAATTACAATATTTGTGAAGGAAACTCAGGGGCGGGTAGAACGCCAGCTGGTTTGGTCTCACCGGCTGCATGTTTGCGATTTAATTCATTGGCACAAGTAAAACCACAGTAGATGGCTGTGATATTGATAAAAGTATTGCTTTGGTAGAAATGTCGGTTTGGAAGCCACCTGATGAGACGTTTTGTGTTTTCAGCACTCTGATCCGTAAACTGGGAGGATTCTTCATCCGAAGGAGGATGGAGGAAACTGGAGACGGGAAGAAAGACATTTTGTACAGATCGCTGTTGCATGCAGTAAGTTCATTTCATCTTTAACTCTGACAGCAAGAACAGGCTATCTTAACATTTTTGTCCATGTGTTCTTTTTTAGTGTAGCTCTGTGTTTATGAAGTGCTGTGTATATAATGATGATAATAATAATAATATAGAGTAATAATGAGAGTTTAGAGTGGCTTGGTGAATCTGGACTTGAGACCCTTTGTTTGGTGTCGTCGCTTCGACAATAATTCTCCTTTTTAGTTTATATCTGAAGAAAGAGTTGAGTACAATGAGGAGAAAAACATGCCGTGTGTTGAGCCAGTAAGACGACTTAGCATTGTCCGCCTAAGATAAGTGTTATCAGGTGAACATATGAACGTGACGTTAGAAAAGATAAACTACAGTTCATCCCATTGTACCAACATAACTGGACCAAACAGCGTATACAAGTACACCAGTGCAGTTGGGAAAAGCACTCAGAGTAATTTAATAATGTAGGTGATTAGATTTTAATCTGAAATGCCAATGTCACTGCCTATAGCCTCCTTCAAAGGCACAAGCTATAAAAAGCCACGTGTAGCTTTATATTCCTCATGAAGCCAACGCCGGACGCCAACGCTTCACTCGCCACAGAGTCTATTTCCAGACAAACGCTCTCTTCTGAAAAGTCTGCATAGTGAGAGACAGCTGTCCTGTCCTCAGCAGGATTTCATTACACAGCAGGACCAGTTCAGCACGTGGCCACACTCCCTGCAGCGTACGTCAGGGGTCAAACTGTTCTAAACACCGCTTATTGTTAAAACGTGCATTCGGGCTTCATACTCAAGCATGTCCTTGACTTCACTTTGACTCTCAACCTGTAATGAAGCCAGTTTTCTGAGATATTTCCACAAAATTCAATTTTCACCAGAAGCGGAACAACGTTTACGTCCACCGTTGGCTCGTTTGTCGCAGTCCTGACACACGGTGGCACCTCTTTTAGTTCACCTTCGTCTCATCCTTCTCACTTCCTCCGTTTCATCAATCTCCCTCCAGTACACAGAGGAGTTATTGCGGCAGCAGCAGTTTTTGGAGGTCTACCTGGAGGGCACGCGCTCCCGCAGCGGCAAGCCGTCGACGGCACGTGCCGGCATGCTGTCCATCGTGGTGGACACGCTGTGCACAGGCGCCATCCCAGACGTGTTAGTGGTGCCGGTTGGCATCTCCTATGACCGCATCCTTGAGGGCAACTACAATAGTGAGCAGCTGGTAAGTTCTTAGATGATGTTGGTTGATTTAGAAGTTGTGACTTCAGATGGTTTTGATGGGGCGAAATAAACAGTGTTACTGACACAGTTGCCGTCTTTGTTTCAGCCTGTCTGACAGTTTTGTCATGAATTGTGATGATTATAAAGCCTAACTGATCAAACTGCTCTATCTCCCAAGGGCAAGCCGAAGAAGAATGAGAGCTTGTGGGGAATCGCATGTGGAGTGTTCAGGATGCTGAGGAAGAACTACGGTTGTGTCCGTGTCGATTTCAACCAGCCCTTCTCTCTGAAGGTAATTGATGAATGAGTTGTCCAACAAATCCGATCAACTTTGCATCATGTAAACACTTCTGACTGATCAGGTTGGGCCTGCCAACATAATACATTATACATAGAAATATTCATTATTGGATTTCTATTATTTAAAATTTTTCTGTAAAGTTTGTTGGCAGCATTCCATTAGCACTCTCTTGAAACTGAACCTCTTCTTTGTCCGATGCAGGAGTACCTGGACACCCAGAGGAGCCGGCATATCCCACCACCGATGTCCCTGGAGCACACCTTAATGCCCACCATTATATCTGCACAGTAGGTGCAATCGCACACTTTCTCCATGTTGTCACCTCCGTAACGTCCTCAGCTGTCCAGCGCTGCTACACAAACAAGATGTTTGTTTTCACGAGACATTGTGAATCTTCCCGTCCAAATATTTAGTCCCTGCTGCTTCTCCACAGCTCGGTTTGTTATTTGACATCAGAGAACAGCGGTTGGCATTATAAACACTGACGGGTTACTTCAGTTCAGTGTCTTTTGTTTCGTTCACAGAGGCAGATGCAGGCATCCCAGATGGATTCGAGTCACAAGTGCAGACCTTCTAACCCTTTAGATAAAAACTAGAATAAATGCTGGAAATTAGCTGATTTTCCCATGAGAATGCTGCTGATTTTGAATTGTACTGTCTTAAGTATTTATTGTAGTTTTCATTACAAACCTTTTTTATTCTCTTTTGTATTTTTAATGCACTTTTAAATTAATTTTTATTGTTCGACGTGCACTCACAACTCCCTTCCCTTGTGCTGCATTATTCCTTATTATTCTTTGACCTTGAGTGGGCAGGACCCGGGTTCACCCGGTTTGCACAAGAAAGGCATCGAGCAGAAACAAAAAACAAAGTCCACGATGCAAGTTGCACTGACTCACTGTGCCGACCGATTGTGAAAAGAAAGCACTCAAACAGAAACACTCACTCACATATTCCATATAAGCCCTCGCTGAGCAACAGAGGCGAGGAGCTGGCACAGTCTTTGTTTTGACATGCAGGTTGCTGTCTTAAATCATCCATACTACCAGTGAAGCACAATAAACCTCATGTACCGTGTCACTGTTGTTTGTAGGCCTGATGCTCAGATGTTCGAGGGGCAGGAGGAGGAGCAGATGAACCGAGAGCTGCCTGATGACATCTTCAGACGACAGCTAATTACCAACCTGGCCAAGCACGTTCTCTTCAGTAAGAAAATCACCACCACACAAATAAACTAGTTCTGTAGCGTGTAATACACAGGGAAGTAGGGAAAACAGCTTTAATTAACAGAGCAACCTTTGTTTTAATATTCTTAAATTGTTATCCAACTCTGATAAGTCATTGCTGTGTCATTCAGCCAGTGTTTGATACCGTTTCTCTTTCATCTCTTTTAATGTGGCGGAGCCTCATTTTTCATCCAGCGTTAAACGTGCTCCTGCTTTGAACAGCAGCACACTACCCATCATGCTGCCTCTTGTAACTGAAATCCACCACAGCATCATGCAGCGCCACTCCATCCGCTCCACATCACTCAGGGTGTTTTGTCCCGGGGTAGCACTCCGCAAACCGGTTCTCCCCAGCTCACTGAGTTGAGCCGTTTTCTTTTTTTTTTTTTCCTCCTCCTCCCCCACAGCCAATCAGAGAGCCTCCAGATGGATGGCATGTTGTTTTTGGCCAATAGGGGGACGGGGAGGATAGACATGCAGAGAGGAGAAGAATGCAGGACCAGTTTTGGTGTTCACTAGCGTTTGACACCTCTGGACTTTTACTATGGTGGAGACGACCTGTAGTAACCGGAGACATCACACAAATACAAATATATTTTTTAACCGTCTAGTAATTCTTTGCGGTTTTGAAGTCATACTTAGAATTAGAATTGTGCATCAATAAATCTGACTATCTATGATATAGATGCAGTTAGATATGAAACTGGACTATTGCATGTTTTATTATCTTCTATTTGGGTCTGCAGCAGATTTCTCCCTGTTAAAACAGATCGGCAATAGCAAGTCTTTGCTCAAGAGGAAACGTCTTTATTGTGACTTGATGTGATGAAACGAAGCCAAACCTTTTGGTTGATTGATTGCATAGTCTGATAGAATGTAAAGCAGAGTGACACTGCTCCTTAAATATATCGGTCCGTTAGATTTGCATCACCTTTCATTTCTATTTTTCATCGATTGGTCTTTATATCCTTTCTGTGTTTCCTTCCACAGCGGCAAACAAATCCTCAGCGATCATGTCCACCCACATTGTGGCCTGTCTGCTCCTGTACAGACACAGACAGGTATGTTTTCCTCTCTGCTGACGTCCAGCTGGTTTGATTCGGTTTTGTCCATTTCTGTTCTCAACTTTTTACATCTCTCTTTTTGTTTCTTTGCAAATCATCATATTTTCCATCCCATCTCTATCGCAAAAATCTGCTTTGTAATATTAGAAATCTTTCAAATGTGCATGTTCCTGCTGCGATAGTGGTGGTCTCCTGCCCTCTACAGGCAAACTGATGGAATTGCATACCAATGAAAAAAGAAATGATCTCTATGTCAAGGGATCACAAAGAAAAATGTTAAGCTATATTTAATGATTTTGCTAAGTCACCACTTCTTTACTTTACATATCCAAGCTTGTGTCTATCCTTTTTCCAGGGGGTAGTGCTGTCCAAGCTTGTGGAAGACTTCTTCAACATGAAGGAGGAAATCCTAGCTCGCGACTTTGACCTGGGTTTTTCGGGGAACTCAGAGGACGTGGTCATGCGTGCTCTGCACCTCCTGGAAAACTGCGTCAATGTGACCAGCGGCTCTAACCGCAACGGGGAGTTCACCATCGCACCCAGCCAAACTGTCCCCGCGCTGTTTGAGCTCAACTTCTACAGCAATGGCCTTTTCCATGTCTTTATTTCAGATGCAATCATCGGTAAGTTGATCCAACAGACACAAGTCCCCCATTTCTGTTGTTCTGTTCTGACATACATACATCAAGTTAACAGTCAAAACCACAATATGATCCAGATTAAATCAGTGGTATGCCACTGTTGCTACTTGTTTCACAGGCTGAGAATCAGTAGATCAGCTGTTAGATTATCATTGGTTGATTAGTTAATCTAAAATAACATGTACAGGTGAGGATGTGTGATTCTGTCTATGTTTGCCCTATGAATCACTTACAAACAGTCCAGAGTGTATCCTGCCCTCACTCATCATTAGCTGGTAGACAACCATGAATTATATATAGAAAGAAAAATAGATGGATGAATTATTATTATTATCATATTGTCGAACTCTGTGTTATTTGCTGTTGATCAAGTCTGAATTTAATTTCACCAGCACCATCCGTCCAAGGTGAGGTTCATTTCTGTCTTGTTTTGCCTCTCTTTGCCTTCAGCCTGTAGCATCTTGTCGCTGCAGCGAGAGTTGGTCCTGGAATCAGAGTGTGATCAGCAGCCTGGTGGTCCCAGTAGTCTCCTTCTCAGTCAGGAGAGACTCCTCCGTAAGGCTGCTGGTCTCTCTCACTTCCTCATCAACGAGGTGGCTGTAGCACCAGTAAGTCCCACAACACTGCCACCGTCTGTGTCCATCAAGTGCAGGACTTCTGTCACTGTCAGTCTATTGAAATATAGAATCATGCTTTTACCTTTTAACATATAAAATCTAAATATTATAACCACCTTCCTAATATGTTACATGTTGTCCATTACGTTTTAGGCATGTGGTCATAATGTTATGGCTTATCTGTCTCCATGCACACTGGTTCTATTGTGTACATCTGGGAACTTATTTCTCTCTCTTCTTTTTAACTACACCTCCTGGTGATGTACTCCCTGTTTCAATGCGCCTCCCTCCCCTCCTCCTCTCTGTTGCACAGCCCTGTCAGACCATTTACCAGGTTTTGCACGACGCAGTGACCCGGCTGATCCAGTACGGAGTTCTTTACGTGGCAGAGGTGAGCTAATGAACACAACACCTGCAAAATGGCAGCACCCATTGAAACTAACGTGGGAAGTGCACAGGAAGTCACTTGTGTGTGTTTAAATGCGGACACATCAGGAGGACCAGGAGGAACTGAGTCCGAGCCCCACAGACGAACCCTGGCCCAAGAAGTTCTCCGAGCCACTTTCTTGGAGAAGTGACGAAGAGGATGAAGATAGTGACTTTGGGGAGGAGCAGAGAGATCGCTACCTGAAGGTTAAGATTATTAATACTCATGAAAAGAATGTTTCCACCACCGTGAGACACGCAAAAGAGAATTATTTCATTGATTCGTTTGTTCCTGTTTGTGTGTGTCCATCTCTCAGGTCAGCACTTCTGCAGAGCACCAGGAGTTCTTCGTCTTCCTCCAGCGACTGCTCAGCCCCGTGCTGGAGGCCTACAGCGGGGCTGCAATCTTCGTCCACAGTTTGAGTCAGCCCATGGCTGAGTCCGAGTACACCCAGAAGCTCTTCAGATACCTGCTCACTCGCACCGAGAGAGAAGTGGCTGCTTATGGTAAGACATGAAGCCTTTCTCCAGCCACTCCACAGTCTACAAATTACCTGCAATTTAACATTTAACTAACCCTTTTACTTTGGATTATAAGTAGTTGACAGTACTTTATGTATTCTGCTGTGATACTTTGGAAATGATGCATGTACAGTAAATCTCTGCGTATGAACTAAACTACACAAAATAGTAAGACATGTTGTGCTTCGTGGATAATTCCTTTGTTGACAGCCACTTGGAAAATGTATTATGTCCCTTTTAAATGGTGTTACGGTTATAAAGAACATGCACTTGTGGGATGAGCAGCAGAGTTGAGTTTTTAAAAAATCTGCCAATTTTCTTGTCTTCCTATTGACTCTTGGTGCTGGTAGCCCAGACCTCAACCCCGATACGCACGTGATCAAACAGCTGATCTTTAAAGAATGAGATCCTAGAGAAAGCTAGAGAGGTCCTGATCAGATCAGCAGTATTGCATCGAGGCGCATTTGTAAGTAAAGGACCAGGAAAGTATATCAGGCCCTGCTAATGATCAACAAGATTAGACCGAGACTAAAAATCAGCACATCCCCAAAGTAAAACTTTCAACTGGACGGTGTGTGAGGAGGCTCATGGTCACCACACACTACTGAGACTCCTCCAATATGTCTTCAGACTTCACCGAATCCAACAAACAAGAGGCAACAGCAAAGGAAAGCTGTCTGAGATTAGCAAATTACAGCCTATATTCTCATCTCTGCTGCTCTTCCTGAAAGTTCATGTAACGGGAGAATATTAAAGTTTTGTACGGGTAAAGATTCATTGCCAAGAATCAAACACATCTTTACTTTTAAGAATTTATACATCTCAATTATCTGTGATTTTCATCTCTCTGAGTACTTATTATCCTCTCTTACAGGTGAAAGTGCAACACATTACCTGGTTAAAAATACAGTGAGGACATTCAAAGAGCTCGGGGTAAGTGTGCATGAAGTAGGAACTATCGGCTCGCCATATCTCATTTGAGCAGATTTAACTTGTTTCACAGACAAAATAATCTCAACTCATGTTGGCCCTTCGTCCTCGTCATCCAACAAGCTAATGTCAGATCTTCCAAACTGAGTAATCACAGCAGTGTGAAGCCCAGGTTTACCATAAAGCAGCTATTTAGAATAGAATAGAACAGAATAGAATGTGCAGCTCTACCTGACCAGGTGAAATAAATAAAAAAAAATACATAAAGATAAACTTCATGGAACCATGTTGTGATGTTTTGGAGACAGTGTGCTAATAATGGAAACTGCTTGAGTTTCCGTCTCAATTCTTCTCTTGCCTGAAATGACTGACTGCTACACTGCCACCTAGTGGCTGAAGAAAAACTGGCTTTTAGAAACGCAGCTTCTCGTTCTGAGTTGCTCGCGATGTGTTTCAGGTGGATTCTTTGGAGAAGACCAACATATAAAAGCAGCTCCCATTGTTATAATTTTACCTTGTTTAGAGCCTTAACTCCTGTATTATTGTATACAGTATTTCTTTATATCTATAGATTCTTTCCCAACACACACACACACACACACACACACACACACACACACACACACACACACACACACACACACACACACACACACACACACACACACACACACACACACACACACACACACACCTTTCTATAAAATACAAAGGTGCTGATGAGTTCCTGTTCAGTGTTTGAATGTCGGACACTGTAATCCTTCATCTGTGTCGTCAACCTGTCCGCTCCGTCTTGTGTTTGTATCTGCAGGTTCTGAAGGAAAGACGAGAAAACAAACTGACCACGGTGGAGTTAAGCGGCACCTTTCTACCTCAGGCCAATCGGAACAAGCTCCTGCAGTACATCCTCGGCTTCACTCTGCTGTGACCGGGACTCCTTTCACACCACAGGCTCCTTCCAATGAAAAAGGGCTTCTACTGGTTACTTCTAAACAATCCCAGGTGCTACTCTGTGGAAAGCTTTACCAGGAAGTGCCTTCTTGTAAAACCCGCTAGCTGTTAGCCGTTAGCTGGAAGAGACTTGAAGCCAGTCTTCCTTTCTCTCTTTTTCTCTCTCTTTCTTTTCTTGTTCCACTCTCCGACTCTCTGAACTGTGCAGCTGACAATCGATATCACGTCCAGATGATATCGATCTTTTGCTGAGGTACCTCTAACAATCACCCGTCTTTATGTGTGTGTGTGTGTGTGTGTGTGTGTGTGTGTGTGTGTGTGTGTGTGTGTGTGTGTGTGTGTGTGTGTGTGTGTGTGTGTTTGAACTTTACCAGTAAAAGTCAGGAGGTTTTCATTTGACTGAACTGTGAGGAAAATATCTTCAAGCAGGTCAGAGATTTCAGACTTTTCCAGCAATCCGAACAGAACAAGCTGCCTTTCGTCTACGAGTCAACAAGAAAATTATGCATAGTAAAAAATTGTAAACAACAACAGAGGCTTTTTTTTTTTTTTTTTTTTTCCGTTAACTCTTTCTGCTCCCGTGTAGCGTTGTCCTCTCTTTAGCACACGCAAATATCATCCAAAAGAAAATCATGTCAAATCGTAGTTAGATGACATTTTACAAAACAAAAACGTCTGTACATAAGTGACCACGTGTTTCTCATTGAGGCTGCGTTTAGGAACAAGCACTTTTAGAGTTATATGACTTCTCACTTACCAGAAAGACACACAGTGTCCCTGCAAAATATGTACATATCCAAATTCTCTTGGAGTAAAGGAATAATAAAAAAAAAAACTGCAGTGAAGGTCAGATCGTCTGTACAGTTGCTGGTTTGAGAAAAATCTCTCCTCAGCAGACGCGATATGTACATGGTCTCAAATTACACACATACATAGTTAAGTGCGTTCATACTACTGATATCTAAGTGCATTCACGGACATTTCTTTCAAACGCCGCCATTTCAATTCCTTGTACTTTTCAAGGAGTGTTCAGACTTCGCTCCCCAACAAGCTCCAGGCGTTTCAGGGAAAGTGGTTTTAATTATCACTGCTTCTTTTTTTTTTTTTCCTGCGTAGCGCAGCTGCTTAGCACGTTAAAGCCAGAAATACAGCACAGTGTGGTAAAAATACACCGTGTATACCCACTTTGTAATCTGTCACGTCTACAAAGGATTATTTATGGAAGCAAAGTGTTTCCAGTAACCTTTATAGAACAGTTTTCATTCAATGCAAATAAGCCTCAAATCATTGAACATCCTCAATCAACATATTTTGTTGATTTATAGAAATGTCTCACTTTTAATTTTTTATCATTTCTTTAATGTTCATACAAGTTCTTTTCCATAATTTCTCCATTTATTCTCAATAAGAGAAAAACAAGAGGATTTTAGAAATAATAACAAAATGAGCCAAAAACGACAAAATCCAGTTTAATCTGCAGGTTGAATTTCAACTTCTCCACATTTTAATGTTGAAATGCAAAATAATCCAGAAACAGCCTTTTGTGTCGTCACACTTTTTATGATTTAGTAAAATATGCTTTATTCTAGCAAAATGTGAAAACAGGATTGAATTCCATATTCAGGACAAAGTTGTCCTCTGATTCAGTTTGCAGAACGAATTCATTTACTTTCATGGAGTCTCTTGTAAGGAAACCGCTTTCCAGGTTTTTGTTTCGTTTCTTTAAAATCACGTGACGTAAACAGTAAAAGTTGTTTAAAAATCTTTGATCTGTTTTGGTTCAAAAAGCGAAGCCACACTGTGCTGCATCGGTGCTTTTAGAGGACGAACAACAAGTTTATTTTGTCGACGTTCCGAGTACAGGAAGTGAATGTTGAGGCGATTGAACACGAACTCGTGCTGCGTCGTGCGGCGTCGTGCGGCGTCGTGCTCGCCGTGCGGCGTCGTGCGGCGTCGTGCTCGTCGTGCTCGTCGTGCGGCGTCGTGCTGCTTCGTGCTCGCCGTGCTCGTCGTGCGGCGTCGTGCGGCGTCGTGCTGCTTCGTGCGGTACGTCAGACAGCAGAGAGGAAGCATCGAAAGGTTAAAGGAAGTGGAATGAATCTGAGCCCAGTCGTGTGAGGACGTTTTTACTGCGAGGGGTGTGAAGCGATACGCGTTTGTACAAATATTTATGCTACAAGTTTTTGTGACGATGGTTGACGACACTACTTGTTAAAATACATTTTAATGCTTTTTTTTTTTCCTGTTCATACTATTTTTATTTATTGTAATAAATCTGCATATTTTCATGCAATTTCTAGAATCTGTGGTTCTCAAAGTGCGAGGCGGAGTGAAATTTAAATTTTAGTCCTAATTTTTGAGAAGAAAATCAACATTTGGAGGCTGAATTAGCTCCGAGTTATTTTATGAGAACACGCGAGCAAAGGAGCTGGAAAGCGTCAGAAAGTCTGTCGGTTAAACTCATAATACTACTTTGTATGAGCGGCTCCTCCTCCCCACGCTTTGAGAACCCCTCAAGTGAACAAAGTCCGTTTTTGTGGAGGAGCAGAGAGCCATGCTCCTGAAATGGAAACGTGTCGATACGGAAACTCTCCACGAAGGGAACCCGCCGCCAAGTTCAAAACCACTACATGTACTGTACTGCATGTTCCCTCCAGGCGCCTTCAAGCATCATCCAACTCTGTGTGTGTGAATAATTCTGAAGAGAGAGGTAGTCGTATGTGTAGGAGATGATTTTTTTTTTATTTGTATTTTTTGTTACCTCTTGAATGTATCTCGTGTCCCTGAAGACGGTCAATGTGATATTGTAGAACGCTGGATGAACTCGGTACGGAGACGTTCTAGTTTTTACGACCCGCTCGTGGGAGTTGTTGACATTCGTGTGCTACTTCAGCTGCATTAACAACATCCCACTAATCTATGTAATGTTGTAGGTTTAAAAACAAACAAAAACAAAAGAGAGAAAACGTTGCCTGTGTCTGGGAGCAGGGGCCTTTTTAATGCACTGTCGGTTGGTTTTTTTGTGTGTGTGTGTGTTGTTTTCTTTCTTTTTCTTGCATGTTACAGTTATTTCATGTGAAATCCTAAAGAACACTGTAGATTGTAACTTAAAAAAAAGAAAATACACAATGAAAGAATGTGTTATTATGAGAAGAATCACCAGCTACTAAATTCAAGGGTCACTTTTCTGTTCTTGCTAGTGAAGCACAATTGGCATTATTAGAATTTGTTTTTAAATAAATGAATGATAGATTAACGACGGCTCGGTCTTCTTCTTTGCTTCTTTTCTCCGGGGAACTTCACAGTGAAGGTTTCTATCCGTAATCTCACAGTAATCTAAGTGGTGCTGGAGGTTGTTTGTACAAGATTTCCAGAACTTCTGCTTCTCATAATGACATAAACACCATTATTGTATTTTGCCCATTTGGCCCCATATTTAATGATATATACGGCGAATCATTAGATATAAGCAAGCAAATGCAAAATGCGTCCAAAAAGTTATATTTAGTCAATTTAGTGGCAAATAGCAAATTGTATTGAAGCACATTGACACTTACTAGTATAACAAATGTGGAAAAAAAGACATTTATAACTGATTTTTCCTCAATTTTGAACCATTTTTAATATATATGATATGAAATATGTGCTTTCAATCAATGTTTTATGGAACACAAATGTCATAAAATTGTTTTTATTTTTCCAACCTTTAAATAACAATCAAGGAAAAAAGAAAGTCATTGAAATATTCTATAATAACAATCTTAGTTTTCAAGTTCAAGTCCATTTTCATTTTCTAAATTCTAACAGTACCAAACTACTGAATATTGCATGTCCATTGTTGTAACATGGAACAATCAGTGTTGTGCTGCGGCTAATCGAAATGAATATTCTGCATTTTTAATTATTTAAGCATTTGGCCTTATAGTAGGGATCTTAATGTTTAAAGCCATCAGATTGGTTAAAGTTTATAATATCTGGAGTTAATTACATTGCTTCTCATGTTCCGGTCATTTGCTGTGTTGGTTGGAGACTTGATGCGACTCTATATAATGTGACTGAACTGAGGTCATGGGTGAGGAAGGAGGCTGGACTGTGTTGAGAGGACAGGAGGAGGAGGACAGGAGGAGGAGGAGGACAGGAGGAGGAGGACAGGATCTGATATTAGACTCAGTCAACCTGAAGCCTTTGGAAGAATGAGGACGACACTGGAACGCCACGTGTGCGTCCTCCTTCCCAACAAGCAGCGCCTGGATTGTACGGTGACGGTGAGTGTCTTTTTCATACTACAAGCCTAGAAAGAAGAGACGTTAACTGATCAATGTGTTTTTATCGTGCCTCATCTCCTCACTTAATGTCAATACATCTAATGAAAGTATGACAAATTATGTCTGTGGGGAATCTCAGCGATGGATCTTTGCTTTAGAAACGGCAACCAGAAGCTACGTTCCCCGTCTGCAGGATGATCTAACAAAGTGTAAACATTGATAAAAAAAAAGAAAACGTCACTAATTTTTTTCTATAAAAATCTAAATTCTTATTTCTTCTCTGAGGATGGCACCGTTCCCTGACCCCCCAAAATAAAGCCAAGACCACTGTAGAGCCCACCAGGATCAAACTGGCCTTGTTGTTGCCCAAGACCTGAGAAAAACCAATAAATCAGTCCACCTGAACCCGTGTCAATAGTCATGTTCACCATTATCGTTCCCTTTCCTGTGTGTAATCTGTAGGTGAGGGCGAGAGGCCGGGAGGTGCTGAACAGTGTGTTAAGGCAGCTCGGGGTCGGTGACCTCCAAGTCTTTGGTCTGGCTGCTCTCCACGGTCTGTTTAGCGTCTGTGTGGGAACGCGGGAGGAAATGTTTGCACTTCATTTAATGTGGAATGTTGATATTCAAGGGGGGGGAACTCACTTCACTCCCCCTTCTGGGAGTATGAATTGTGGTCGTGGTTTGATTGTGTGTTTCTCTGTGTCTCTGTTCACCCAGTTCACTCCATCTCCACACCTCCATCACCCTGAACACCATCAAGCAGTAGAGAATAGATGGATAGATTTTATATAGTCATTACTCAAGTAATTGACAATCAAAACAGTCTATCAAACAATGAAACGACAAGTCAGACAATATCACAATTCTTTTTTTATTTTTTTTACTGTTGTTAATAGTCGTGATCATAAAAACAGCATCTGACGTAAGAAAGGAGGGATACTTCCCGTGTCTGTCAGCGTTATTGATGGAGCTTCATCAGGATTCTTCCTCCTTCAGAGTGACGGAGCAGATGCTGTGTACATGTGAGCACTTTCATTGTGAAGTGTTAAATCTAATCTTTCAGATGGTCGCCGTGAAACTTAACAATGCAGTCAAAACCAAAACAGAAATGAAACACCAGAGTATGATCATCAGGATCAGACACATTCTCAGTCCCTCCGGGATCTGACAGGCAAAAAAACACTTTGATTTTATTCATTCTTTAAAAAAAAGCTATTTTCCTTTTATGTATGAAGAAAGGAACTCGTGATAAAAGCATACAGCTCCACATTCAATTCAAAAATACTTTAGTTCTCTTCATTACTTCTTTTTCAATTAGTCTATCGTAGAAGTTATTGAAATCAACACGCAGCCACCGAAAGTGAAAACTCTTATTTGTTTGTAAAACTTCTTTAAAAAAAATTTTTTTTTTTTTTTTTTAAAGTGCAGAATTGCTCAGTAAGTATGTCTGTACAGCTCATAAGTACACACTGCCTGCTCACACAGGGAGGAACGCAAGAGGGAAGAAATATTTAAACGCAAAGCTTTGTAAAACTTAGAACTGCAGGAAAAACTATTGAAGTTTCCAAGAAATACCGTTTTAAATAAATACACAAATAATATATTACTATATGCACATATTGCCCAGGTTTGTGATATATTTAGGATATATGTGCTTGTCCAGCGTGACGCAGCCTCCTGGCAGAATCAAAGCATCAACAGGAGATCTGATGTCAGGAAGTGAGTCACACCGACTGCATGTCTCCGTCTCTCTTAAGATAACGAGGAGCTCTTTCTTGATTTGGACCAAAAGCTGAGCAAGTACTTTAACAAAAGGTGGAGCAGTGGATCCTTAAAAGTAGGTCGTTTTGTTTTGTGTGTGTTGATGAATGAAGCTGTGCAATATTATTTCCCCACTTTAATGGTTCATGTCTCTGGGGATTAAAATCGTAGGATGTATTGATATTGATTTATTTGTTTATTTATTTTCAGGTGCCGTTCATCTTATTTCTGAGAGTCCAGTTTTACGTCGAGAGCGGCCTCATTATAATGTGCGTTTCAATCACCCCCTCCTGGAAACTGTCTTCTCCTTCTTGAGTTTCTTGTTTGAATGTTGTGTTTGTGTTGCAGGAGCAGCAGAGTGCAGCAGCTCTACTACACAGAGCTGAGGCAGAAGGTGCTGCAGTCGCAGAGTCGCCACCAGGAGGATTTATTCTTCCAGTTGGCAGCTTCGGCGCTCCAAGCCGAAGTGGGAGATCTGGAACAGGCAGATGATGGAGACGGGGAGGGGAGGCGAGCCAAGAGACCGCAGAGAAAACATGAACGTTACTTTCTCCCTGAAGATTACTTTCCCTCTTGGGTAAAATCAAAGAGTGGAGTCGAATCCAAGCTTTCTGTAGGGAGTTGGATTGTATTTGCTTGGTACTTCAGCCCAATCCCACAATCCAAAGACCCAAATAGTGACTAAAGTTGTCCATTTGTGTCAGTGTGGAGAAGCTGGGCCAGCCTCAACGTGGACAAAGTGTGTGTGTTTGTGTTCACAGCTGATAAAACGCAGAGGAAGGGACTTCCTGCTGAGACACAGTCCGGCGCTCCACGGCGAGCTGAGAGGACTGTCCCACAGTCAGGCCGCTCTGCAGTTTATAAAAGAAGCCAGCCGGCTGCAGGACGGAGCGGTCACCTTCTACAGGATGAAACGGGTCAGAAACCCTCCAAGTTTCAGCTTCTTTACCTTCCTCGTGCAAGTTACACATTATGAGACTTGATTAGTGTATTTACAGTAATAACTGGGTTCACGTGTAAGCTGCAACCGTTGTACCTGTTACACTCTTGGTTTTCTGAAGTGTGATGCTCATAAGCCTCATGAGATGCTTCTTACTCATGTTTCCTCTGTTGAATATGACCTGAATCTTGACTTTTACATTTATGTGAAGTCTTTATCTGGAATATTTCAATAGTTTTTTTTTATAGACATGACATTTATCGTCTTTGATAAATAATTATTATCATCCATTTCTGGTATTTTTCTGTATCCTGAGCCTTCGTTTCAAACATTTTCTGTGTATGAGTATCATTTGAAAACTATTTATTTAAATGTTGTTGTTTTTATGTTTAGGAGAAAGAAGAGCACAGACGTTTAATCCTTATTGGTGTGACCCTGAAAGGAGTCCATATTTATCAGGTGGGATACTTCATAAACCCAGAGATGTTTAGAGATCATTTCTGAATCTTTCCTTTCTGTCCTCTGAACTGAATGAATGACGGATGTGAATTGTGACGATTCCTCAGGAGGTGGAAGGAAAACAGTGTTTTTTGTACGACCTCTCCTGGACCGATGTTGATAGTTTCACTTTCCAGGTTGGTCACTTGTTCTCGTCTGTACTTTGAAACTGGACTTCAGGATTTTAACTTCAGTTAAAAAGAGCTCCACAATACCACATATATTCATCCCAATATACCAAGATAAGCCAAGAATTATTGCTTTATACAAAAGCTGTATGTATTATGAAATAAGATCTATTTTTTTAACATGTCCTACAAATAGTGTGGCGACAGTTTTCAGAGAATAAAACAACAAAAACATTATCCTGGCTGCCTTTAATACAAAATTATTCCACCATTTACTTCTTTTATTTTCCGATTACTTTAGTTTTTTGTCTATTTTTCAATGTCAGGCCACTTATTTTATCTCCTCATGGGCTTTTTTTTCCCTCAGCTCATTTTAACTTCATAAAGCACTCTGATAATTAACTTTAGTTCCAACCAGATGTTCATAGCGTTCACACACCAGCTCTGCACCCACGTCTTTCTGTCACACTGCAGGGCAGCAGGTTCGAAATCACCCCCGTTGGCTCTCTGTGCCTCCCCAAGCTGCTGTATTACACTCGCTCTGCCTTCCACTCCAAACACGTCCTGAAGCATCTCACTGACACTCACCGCTTCCACATCCACACCAGAGAAGCAGTCAGCTACCTCCAACAGCTGGAGAACGTGCACGGTCAGTTCATCACTCTGGTTTATTTTCATTATACCAAATGAAAACTGCCATGGATAATGAATACAGAGAGATGGTGATTTTTGTTTCTGTCTTCATTCAGCCAGTCAGTTTTACAGAGAAGCCTACATCTGTGACACAGCGAGCCTGAAACAGAGGCTTCGGTGCCTCAACGTCGCATCCTCCATGTCTGACTGCAGCGTTGCAGTAGAATCCTGCCCAGTGCCGTCCAAACAGGAAGAGGAGGAGGACAACGGTGGCTCTACATCAGGTCAGCTGAAAGGGAGGTTGACATTGGTACATTCATTCATTTAAATGTACACGTCTAGACAGTTCCTACCTGTGTTAAATGTTGAGTTTTAATCAAACTTGAGTTCCGTATGAATTCAAGATCTGGTGTGTTTATATCTGGACGTCAGAGGCCGAGCTGTGGTTGGATGAGTCAGAAGAAGCTTTTGTTGACTCGCCAGCGGAGGTGACCTGGCTGGCTGAGCTGGTTTATGGCGTGTCAGTGGATGGAGCTTTAGTGTTACCCTCTCCACACTGGGCAGGTCAGTCCCAAAGAAACTCCCATGTAATATAAATATATCTTAAAATATCACGCACTGTTTGACCCGCAGACTTTAATCTTGAGTCCTCTTTTGTTTTTAGCTGTCACCATGGAAATGAAACAGGTGTGCAGAATGCAGATTTCTCTCTTTGAAGGTTTCCTGCGGAGCTCTTCATGTGAGGCGTCTGTGTGTTTTCTCTCATCTTCAGGTCCTGTGCAGGAGAGCTGACGAACGCATGGCTCTCGTCTAATTTTACAAGCTTCAGCATGTGACCTGCAGCTCGAGCTCGATCAGGCCAAGAAGACACTTATACTGTATATGTTTAGTTATTAAAGTCATGTTTCCAATGTATGTTATTGAATTAAACTGTGCACTATTATATAAACTGAAATATGAAAGGGATGATCTGTATAATATACTGTTAGTCTTACCGCTATGGTACATTAGATGGCGAGGTTGAATCACACAAACACCAGTTAGTGTCTCACATGACTTTTACATTATTATTATTTATATATAGGTATTTGTAAATGAATGTAAAATGAAAAGGTATTGTATATGGAAAATGTTTCTGAGTGTATGTGCACTGTAACCCATACAAAAAAAAAATCTGTTTAACAGCTCAGCTCATCCAGAGTGTGTGTCAAAGGATTGACTTCAAAATCTTACTTCTTATCTATAAAGCTTTGAAGGGACCTCTGCCTAAATACATCTCAGACTTACTGAATATGAAGCATCCAGGCCCCTGAGGTCACCAGGAAGAGGTTTACGAAGTGTTCCCAGAATCAGAAGCAAACAAGTTGAAGCAGCTTTTAGTTCCTACACTCCTCAACTGTAGAGCAAACTTCCTGAACACCTGAGGACTGTTGCCCCAATCCTTTTAAGTCAGGCCTTAAAACTGTATGATTTGCTCAGGCTTTCCATTAAACAATAGATTTTATGTATTTTATTATCTTTATCTTAATAAATCTCTGTTCTATGCATTTCTTAATCGTTTTGCTTTAATGTGTTTCCTTTATTTTCCCTTGTAAAACACTGTAACCTACCTTTATGGTGCTATAGAAATAAATTCGTCTTGACTTGCTGCACAAAAAAAAAAACATGTTGACAATGAATTTATTATTTTTTTTTTTTGCAAACTGTTACAGTAAAATAGAGTAGAAAGAGAGTACTAAAACAAAAAAGACAAATATCATTTACAAATAATGGGCACTTAATTGAAAGTTGTATTAAAACAAAACTAATATTGCGTGGTTTATGTTGCCATTCACTGTATTATTATAGTACGTCATCACGCAGTCAACCAATCAGCGACCAACAATGATCCAAATACGGAAGTGGAGGAGGCAGCTGCAGCTGAAGAGAAAGTTTTGGTTTTAATCATGAACTCAGCCTGAATGTGAGGAATTTAACAAACCACCAGAGCAACAACAACCCGAGGTTTTCCAGTTTGTTCCTGATGGATTCGTCGCGGCTTCGCCTCGCGGTCCCGCTGTGTGTGGCTGTTTTATCCGCGGCTGTGGCAGTGGCAGTGGCTGGGCTCCGTCCAGGTGAGTGGGCTGCTGCTCGTGGAGGAGTCGTTCCGGGTCCAGCTGTGTGCTGCTCTATTTGTTTTTACGTTGGAATCATCACAGTAGATGTGAAGTAGAGATGTATAACGTTGACTAACAGCGCCCCCACACGGCACACCAACCCCCTGTGTGTGTGATCGTTTTGTAACCGCGGCTCCTCTGTGCAGCCATGCCGCCCGCACTGCCCGCCGCCGTGGGGCTGTGCTCCCTGGCCGGGATGGCTCTCGTGTGGAGGAGCATGAGCTCCATGAGGAGAGGAGACAACCGGCCCTTCGGGGGTCTTCTCAGCCAGTTCGTGGCGGTGAAGGCGGTGGGCTGGCTGGGAAGACGGCAGAGGAGGAAACTGGAAGCGGACACAGTCAAGGTGAAGCGCGCGCAGGAGGAGACGTTACTGAGAAGACTGAGGAAAAACGCCAACACGTGCTATGGGAAACAATACGACTTCAGCTCAGTGAAAGGTGAGCAGTAATGAAGAGTGTTATTCATGTGCAACAGGACTGAAGTTGTAGAGGAAAAAACATCACCGATGCCGGTTTGTCTGCACGTGAGCTGTGACGTAACGTTACGTATGGACAGTAAACAGATGCACCCAACATGCACCACGTTTCTCTATCTTGGTTATTGGATTTTAAACTTATTCATTCATCTGAATAGAGCTGTAAAAAATAATTATCCGAGTTGCATTGAATAGATGTATGTGTGCAGATTTGGTGGATTACATGAAGTCTGAAGAAACGAGACATACTGACATTTTAATGTATTAATTTAAAGAAGAAGAGCCCGGCATTCACACCGGCATTCAGAATATGAGTCACACATTTACAACCATGTGCATGTTTATTGAATGAACCAGTGTACCTCCCCAAAAACACATGAAAAACATGCAAACTCCATATAGAAGTGTCTGAAGCCTGAGGTCGAACCAGTAATATCTCACTGAGTTGTATTTAGAAATAAAGTTACAGGTGTTCAGTGGTGAAATATGTTAATTGCCGGACGATTTGATGCAGATTGATCTACTTTTGGGTTTCAAATGGTGTCAATGCATCTCTTCCAGATGTCGATGGTTTCCGTGCACGTCATCCCATCACCTCATACGAGCACTATCGAGCGCTCATCAGCCGGATCGCAGTCGGTGAGGAGAACGTCATCATTGCTGAAAAGCCACTGATCCTGGCCATGACCTCCGGCACGTCGGGCCCCAGCGCCATGCTGCTCAGCACAAAAGACACCAACTCAGAGTTCTTCCTGCAGGTGAAGAGGCTCACTCGGCATAATCTTTTTTATTTCTCCCCCGGTCGTCGCATTTGTAAGCCGTGCACGTTGATCATCGGTCTTGTTTGTTTCTACCAGGGAGTGGCCGTGTGTCTCGATGCCATGCGACAGGCTTTCCCAGACACCGAGAACCTTCAGCGCACCACCAAGCTGTTCTACACTCCTACTTTTCGCCAGTCGGAGGCCGGGATTCCCATCGGACCGAACTCGTCCACGCCGGCGTCCTCTCGCCACATGTTGAACCTCTACACAACTCCAGCTCCTGCCTTCGAGGTGCGAGTGATGGCGTCGAAAGTCTTCAGCCAGAGAGTCGCCTGTTTCATTCATCTGCGCTGTTTAGGCTCTCATACATTGTTCATCATGTCCTGCAGGTTCCCAGTGAGAAGGACACGCTGTACCTGCATCTTCTGTTTGCTCTCAAAGACCCCAGTGTGGGAACACTGGAGTCTAACTTCGCTTCCACGGTTTTCTATGCTTTCAGTGCTCTACAGGTACAGTTTCCCCTTTAAAACATTTTACAAATCAACATTTACTTCCTTAACATTTATAATTATATTACGCTGGTAAATTCAACGATTTTTCCATATTAGTACAATTAGTACTTACTGTAAAATGTATGTTTTACAAGAATGTTAATTTTGCTGTTTTACAAACTTTGTGACTTTACATTTGCAATAGTTACTTTAATCTTTGACAAAAGGTTTAGGCAAGAGTAACAAGGTGTGCAGTGATCATAAGCTGATTGTTTTCACTTCACAGACTGCAAAATGAAGAGAAAAAAAGATAAGTCAGTATTTAGAGGGGTTTTGCACCTGAAAGCATCATTTGTTTCAGTTAACGTGACAGTTTTTTTTAAAGGACCTATGTCGGAGGGTTCTCTAGTACAATGGTTCCCAGCTCGGGGTGTTCATGAAGGTCATGAAGCCCTCTTGATTTTAAGGGAAATAGCATTTTATTTATCTCACAAAACTACTACGATTAAGCGTTTACATTAAAAGTGTAAGCAGCAAGAGAAACAAAAGAATTATAATTTAATTGAGGGAATTGAATTGAATAGAAATGCTTTATTAATCCCAGGGGGATTTTTTATTTTTTTAATTTGGTAGCACTTCTGGCTAAAGAGAACGATGAGTGTATGTACCAACATATGTTGCAACTCCCAGATATTTTCTTGTTGATGTTAAATGATGAAATAATAACATTTCCTTTAGACTTTTTGAAATATTTGAGCACAGTATCATCTATAGTCTTTAAGGTGGGAATTTAAAAGAGTTGCTCTCGAATAGGCCTTTTAATCCTGGATCCTTAATGCAGCGCTTGTTTCTTTCTCTCAGGGACATTTTCTTGTAAAGTAGGATCAAATCTGAAGTCAAGTGTCAAGATGTCATCAGTTGGAGGAAGAAATCTTGCTATGTGCTCCATGAATAAAATAATAGGGAAGTAATTTCTTCCTGATATGCTCAATGTCCCACAGGAGCGCTGGCAGGAGCTCGTGGAGGACATCGAACAAGGAAAAGTGAGCAGCGCTCTCACTCTGAAGCCTGAAGTGAGGACCAAACTAGAAGCTCTAATGAAGCCAGACCCTGAGAGGGCGACTCAGCTGCGGGCCCACTTCCAGGGCGGCTTCAGGGGGATTGCCAAGCGCCTCTGGCCTCACCTCCACTTGGTGCTGGCGGTGGACTCGGGCTCCAATCAGATCTACGGTGAAATGCTGAGGGAGAACTACTGCGAAGGCGTGCCGTTCTATTCACCCTTTTACGCTGCGACTGAAGGTAAGAAGCAGGATGAAGCATCATTTCTGCCATAAAGATTATACAGTTCAACATGCAGACATTTACATATTGTTTTTTACATTTATTGCAGAAATCTTGATTTATTTCAAGCTTTTTTTTGTTTTATGCATAACTGTGGACAAATCTAAATATCAGATTATTTCATGAGATCAGTTTCATTATTTTTTTAACCTATAAATGGGGAAAAAAAATGTTCTTGACAGTTTTTCACTTTTGCAACAGAATTGATGAAATAACTGTCAAAATAATTTACTTTTGTACGATTTTCTGTTGCTTTGTTTTCATAGACAAACCTGTAAAATAATAGATCCACAGAAAAAAGGCATGTCCAAACAATCTATCAACAAAACTGAGCAAAATTAGCCAGATTTGTGATGATGGTTGTTTGTTTGTTTGTTTTCTCACCATGTATGCGTTGGTCTGCGCAGGTCTGATCGGGGTGAACCTGTGGCCTCGGGAGCAGAGCAGACGTTACCTGCTCTGTCCCCGGTCCATGTTCTGTGAGTTCCTGCCCGAGAGCAGCCTGGAGGAGGCGACGCCTCGCACCCTGCTGATGGAGGAGGTGAAGGAGGGAGGCAGCTATGAGCTGGTCGTCACCAACGCTTCAGGACTGTTCAGGTCAAACATTCAGTCACAGACGAAAACTAAACCTGCATTTAACAGAATTGGCAGGAGAGCGCTTCAACGGAGGACATCTGGGAGTCTGGAGGATGTCTTTTGGGAAAAGTTCTCCGGTTTTTTAGTTTGAAAAACTTTTGTATTCATTGTGTATGGCCTGCGTGGACCAATGGTGGTTCAGTCTAAGGGTAATTACATAGCAGGCGGATCTCCCTCAACCTTAAAGAAACTAAACAAACCCCGGGGCTCCATCATTGCTTTGGGTCACTGGTGTTGTGATGTGGTTTCACTTGACTGCGTTCGATCTTCAATCTCCATTTGTGCTGTGGCTCCATCAAGCAATGTGATGTGCAATTAAAACTTCACTTCACATCTAACTAACAAAAATTTGCGGTGTTTGCCGTCTTGGCTCTGTTGTAGATATCGCATTGGGGACGTGGTGAAAGTCGTTGGATTCCATAACCGGTGTCCCATTGTGGAGTTTCAGTACAGGTAGGGTGTGACTGTGACATTCATATACCAGAGCATGTCGAAACTATAATAATACAAATTGTTTCGATTTGATTTGATTATTGATTTGATTATAAAGAAAATAGGAAAAACAATCGTACCTATGACATTTTAGATTTTTATCACCTAAAGAATAAAACAAAAACTTTTATTTTTTTGTAATAAGATTAAAAATATATGAATGTTTCACTGTTTGAATAAAACTTTTGGGAAACGGATGAACTTTTCCATCATTATAAAAGCGTTTTTGAAGTGTCCCTGCGTCTCTCTGGTGTCAGACGGGGTCAGATGCTGAACGTCCGCGGGGAGAAAGTGTCTGAGGCCGTGTTCCTGGATGCTCTGAAGAGAGCCGCCGCTCAGTGGCCCGGAGCTCAGCTGGTGGATTACTGCTGTGCCGAGAGCGGCATCTTGGGTAAGACGTGCTGCTCACATCCTGGAGCCTCGTGTCATATCAGTTTCTCAGTCACCTTATTAACAATTATCAATAACATCCTTCATTATCCAAAGTTTTAAACTTTAAGCACCAAGTTACACGTCACTTTTTATAGGAATAAGCTTTGATTATAAAATGGCACTTTGTCTCTGGGACTCAACCATATAGAATAGAAAGTACTTTATTAATGCAGATGGATGTCTTCTCATTTATTTACAATCTCCTGATGCATTCAAAGCCCCGAAAAATACGAACATATGAAATTATTTAAACTTGATCAGAAAACAACAAAACATAACGATCCTACAGAAAAGGGATGTGCAGCTCTCCGTCCACGCCTGAACCAAACAAAACTTCTACATGAACAAAGTTTGGGAAAATAAGAGATTATAATGAGAAATTGGGTTTTAAATATTAAGGTAAATGTACTTGTATTGAATCTTCAATTCTTCTCAATTTTTTCAAATCACATCGATAATAATTACATATTTTTTTTAAACTTTTGACAAACATCTGGGAAAACCCTAAAAGTGACTTTAAATTACCATTTGCATTATTTTACAGTTATTAAATTTGTTAATTTCTTCTTATGTGACATTATAATGGTTATTCCCATGACGGCTGTCCAAGTGACATAACAAGAAAATCTATATTACAATGTAGTAAAAGAGGCAAACTGAAGAACTGGCTACCCTTTCAGTTAATCACCATTATTATTTATGTATTTCTTTCTTTATTTTTTGGGATGTTTCTTTGTTGCGGAACTTTTGTTTCCGACCGGACGTTGTGCCAGGAAGTATTTAAGTGACGCACTCCTGCGTTGTCATTTGAGCTTCATTCCTGGAACAGCACGCACGCACACGCTCCCGTTGAAGGTCCTTGACGCTGCCGCAGAGTTGAAGAACACCTTTGTTCACCAGTGAGTTTCACGGAGCCGATTTAATAAACGGACGTTGCTCCAGTCGAATCTGTCTGCTTTGTTCGCGAGGCCAGGGGCAGCGACACCGTGACCGCATGCCTTTACAAGTCTTCTGCAACAAGCGATGCATTGTGGGAGTAGTTGGTCAGTGTAAATACACGATGCAAATGTTACAGGGCAAAAGTAATCAGATTACGGTAATGTGGAAAACAAGTGTTGGACAAAACTATTCTTGATAGCAATAAGCTATTTTGTTAAACATATAATTCTGACTTTTTATCATAAATACAGACATTTTCACAGAATACTGTAAGACTCCAGATGAATCTGGACACATTTCGTTAATGGGAATTTGTCATAGTTTATTCAATAATTATGGAAATTCTATTAAAATTATTTTAAAAAAGACACTTCATTCTCTTGATAGAAAACATGGAACTGAGAATCAGCCATAAACAGATTCTGTTTATCAACTCAAATGACTTCTAACTGTTTTTATTGTGTTTTTTCAGGCGACTCTACCGGCGGGTCGGACCCTCATTACCAGGTGTTTGTAGAGCTGAAAGGTGTGAGGAAACTCTCCGAGGAACAACGTTATAAAGTAAGAAAAGAGCTGTTTATATTAAGGTTTTTCATCTCAAGTGTTTTCCCATGAAACGATCCAGTAATCTAATCACTCTGGTTACCTGCTGCTTCCTTGTCTTGCCGCCAGTTGGACGCGTGTCTGCAGCAGGACTCGGCGGTCTACAAGTCGTACCGTATCAAAGGCAGCATCGGACCCATGAGGGTGCAGCTGGTGTCCGAAGGGGCTTTCCAGGAGCTCCGTAAGCAGATGATGGCCTTCTCCAACACCTCACCCAACACTTTCAAAATGCACCGCGTGCTGCGCAGGAAAGAATACGCCGACTTTCTTCTGGGGAAAACGGTCTCTTGAGATACGATGAAGAAGGAAATGTATTGGACTATAAATAATCCTGACTTGTGCCTTTGGACCTTTTTTTTTAAAAAAACAAACAGAATAGAAATGTGAATTTTTGACTTAAAAATATACATGTTGCTGTTTTATCATTTGGCCTTAGTTATGATTGTGCATATAAATGAAGTATCTTTGTTTTGGTTTCTAAATGTTTGCAGAACAGCTAATCCATAAAAATAAAAAAAATCCCTAATTTAAAGTCTCTTTGTCCCAGAGGGGCGTTCACCTGTGATGATTACAGCAACAATCGGAAAGAGTTTCATCTAAAATTAATCATCTCCTGTGAGCCTGAATCGTAAAGTGACGCTGCAGTGAAACGGTGAGAAAAATAAACCGCTTTTATTTACTCTTCAATTCAAGTGGACAGATGTATGACCAAACGTTGGTTCTGTTGATGCTGAGATCTTCTTCCCATTTGAAGGTTGAAGGGATATTGGGATATTTGAACCTGACAGGATTGAGATAATTTTAGAAAGAGTTTTAGGTGCTGAGATCTTCAGGAGCTTCGTCACTGTCTGAGGTAAGTTCAGGTTAATCTGTTCTAGTTTGAACTTAGTTTGTATTATTGACTTAAGCTGAAGATACTCCAGATAGTTGTTTTGACTGATACCAGATGTTTCTATTAGCTCATTAAATGGACTAAAAGAGTTATTGGAGATCAGGTGTTCTAAGTGTCTTATTGAACCTTGAGGACATTTGGTCATTGGTTCTAACACAGGCACTGGGTGAGGTATACAGTATTTTTATCCAGGAGAGGTCATTTTCTCTAAATCCAAATGTCCGTAGTGTAGCGAGAAGAAACTTCCAATTGACCCCATCAAAGGCTTTTTCTGCATCTAAGGAGGTGATAATGGCTTTTTGTTTATTTTGGTGGCAGTGGTCTATAAGATTAATTAATCTATGTATTGTTAGTGGAGTGGTCTATAAGATTAATTAATCTACGTGTATTGTTAGTGGAGTGGTCTATAAGATTAATTAATCTATGTGTATTGTTAGTGGAGTGGTCTATAAGATTAATTAATCTATGTGTATTGTTAGTGGAGTGGTCTATAAGATTAATTAATCTACGTGTATTGTTAGTGGAGTGGTCTATAAGATTAATTAATCTACGTGTATTGTTAGTGAAGTGGTCTATAAATTAATACCGGATCAACATGGCGTTCGGACAAAAACTCTCTTATTACTGAAAAAGTTCAGAGAAATGTATTTCTGAAAGCACTGAAGGCGAGAAATAAACTGCAGTTGAAAAGTTTAAACGCCGCATCACAGACGTGTGGCTGCTGTGAGGGGGCGTGGCCTGCAGTGAGGGGGCGTGGCCTCCGACTTCGGCAGCTTCTTATCGGAGTATGAACATTCCCGCCGAAAAAGCATTTTTTTTCAGCAGCTGGCTGACGTCACTGCCGAATTTTCTTCTTGTTCTTATGGGTTCAAAAGGGAGGATGCAGGGGCCTTTACTCACCGTGTCGGCTGGCAGCTTCAGGCTCACCGTCTCGGCGTCCTCCTCCGCCCGCTCGGGCAGCTTGTCCCGCATGCTCCGACTCTGGAGATGGAGGATGGACTCCTTCATCTTCTTGTTGTCCTGCGTCAGCCCGGTCAGTCCTTTATTAAAGTGACTTCACCTCCTCCCGTTGTCCCTGGTTCTCAGCGGTCAGTTCCACCACCTGCTGCTGGCTGAACTCCTGCGAGTCCCGGAGAGCCTGAAACCCGCGGTGGAGCAGCTGGACCAGAACTACCGGGCATCGAGGCTGGACAGCTTGGTGTTGATGCTGTCCAGGATGTCCTCGAACCGTTTGGACGGCGAGGAACTCATGGGTGGAGACGGTTCAGGACGGCTCCTTTTAGAAGAAGCAGCTTGAGGCGTCTTCGGCATGACGAGACGGTCGTAGCACTCCTCCAGGTCGGCTGGAAGATCTTCGATGGTTTCTTCTTCCAGCGTTGTGGGTGATCTCAATTTCCCTTTTGTTTTGTTTTGTTTTGTTTTGTTTTGTTTTTTCTTTCCGTCTGACGGAAAAGTTTGTACTACAAGCAGGGTGCCGCCATGTTGGATTGCACTCGATGACGTCACACTCGAATTACTCACTGCGCATGTCGACACCCAAATACACGAGCCTAAGAAATGTAAAGAAATTAAAGGATGTTGGTGTTACACAAGTTTCCTTTAAATTGAAGACAAAAATGGCTTCAGTTTAGCACTTTGGCGTCCCAAATAACTGTTAATAAAATGTCTTAGGGTTTTGTTTAATGACTTGTAAAGAATGGACATTTATTCAAACATAAAGAGAATACATGCTTACTACAGCTTACACGTCTTGCCTACCAGCGTAGCTCCCCCTAGTGGCGACAGTAAAGTTTAATATCAAGACATTTCTGAAGAATAAAACCAAAGTAAAGCTTGTTGGCATTTATACGGTAAATAGCCCATGTTTGGATAGATGTATGCTTAAACTCTTACCGGCATCCTATGAGTGGCATCAGATGTACATATGTGCAATTTACACAGTACTGGGGAGTATCAGGTTCAACTCAACAAGACGTCTAAGCTGTAGTAAGCATTCTTTTACCTCCATTATAATACCTGTCTCCCGCCATTCCTCTCTTCATCCGATAAAACATTGATTTGCGTTGTCGGTCCCACAGCTACTGTCAGTGTCTTGCTCATTACAACTGTCTTTCCAGAGTTGCTTCATCTCAGCAAGTTCTCCCTCCTGGATTTTCTGCAGCGATCCTCCAGGTTCAGGTTACTTTGAGTGCAGAGAGCAGAACATCAGAGCTGATGGCTGGTAAGATTTACAACAGTCCTGGGCTTTGCTTGATGATTCCTGTGAGAACAAGGCTTTCTGTATCTTCCTTCATTTACCTTTTACCACACAAGCTCCCCTCGTCTTTTAGTACACAATACTTTACTGTCGCCACTAGGGGGAGCTACGCTGGTAGGCAAGACGTCTAAGCTGTAGTAAGCATGTATTCTCTTTATGTTTGAATAAATGTCCATTCTTTACAAGTCATCAAACAAAACCCTAAAACATTTTATTAACAGTTATTTGGGATGCCAAAGTGCTAAACTGAAGCCATTTTTGTCTTCAATTTAAAGGAAACTTGTGTAACACCAACATCCTTTAATTTCTTTACATTTCTTAGGCTCGTGTATTTGAAACATTGAGCTATGACAAAAGAAAAGGAACCTCTGAAGATTACGGTCTCAGAGCAGCTGCCTCTCTGTTTATTGTTGCATGACATGCTTTTCTCCCGTGGGCCTCTCCGTTCACAAAGTGGGCTAATATTTTTAGTAACGCCCCATATCGGTCGAGGTTTGACACTGTTCTCCCTTTATTTTGGCTGCGCAATGTGATTTCCTTCCAAACCGAAGCTAAAAAGGTTAAAATGTACGTTTCTGCCACACTGACAAATATATACAGCACGAAGGACGTTTAGAAAAACTTCAAACCTTTGTTGAGTTTCTTTCTGAATCAAAATGTGCAGCAAAGAAGTGTTTGCTCAGAGAGAAATTATGTTGGTAGTTGACTCCCAGGATGATCCGCGGTCTCATAACGGACTACCTTCACTCATGATATCAGGACAATCTACAATTGCAAGTTAATTTATAGTCACAGCTTGTGCTTGTGAGGAGTATTAATTCAGTTTGTAGTTAATAATCACTCACTCATGATGAAATAATATACATTCACTTACATCCATTTTGTCATGCTTTAGATTCAGATACAGGGAAAAATGCAATGATTTATCTTGAGCAAACGTATAGATGGGGCAGTGTTCTGTTAGTACTGGTTGGAGTTCGGTGATGGTAAGAAAGAAAAGATTCGTACAGAGAAATACATGCTGTCTAATTGATTAACTGCAGACTGGATGGGAGCAGGAAGTACCAATCATGAACTTGAAACTCCACAGATCCCGAGAAAAAATACAAAGATTACAGGCCATAGGAGACAAATATATTGACATAGCATGCTGACATTTAAATGTGTGTGTGGGTGAAGAGAGTCTAAAGTCTCAACAGTATAACCCTATAGAAGCTGAACTAAAAAAATGGTCCCGGATGACGAGTGAACCGTGACGACAGGCTCATTCTACTCCCATTCTACTATTGGATCCTCTATAAACCTCCAACAAGCCAGGACGGCGAGATCGAAGTATTTGACAAAGAGGTACCAACAGCTTCATATATAAAAAGCAGAATTTTAAATTCTTCTTTGTCTTATAGGGTGTTGTTAAGAGAAACCAATATGACAGAAATGTCATCTCTTCTTTGTTCCTCTCAAAACTCCCACTGTGTCATTTTGATTGAATCATTTACAATCTTTCTTCAACTATGACATTGTTTTACTTCTATAGCAGGCAAGCATGGCAGCGCGGTGGAACTCATGGCACCCCCTCCCGTGTTTGCTCAGTCATCTCAGACTGTCTCGTGTTTGTGGTTGAGATAGACGGGGCTGGTCTCCTTCTGTGTGCCGCCGTCACGTGCCGGGTGGATTTACAGGCACACAAACACTCGGGGATCTGTGCGCGCACATCTGCTCGCTCACAAGTTGATTCAGTGTAAACAGCCCAGATTAGAGAGTGACAGACCTGATTTCTCAATGGGCCTCGTCCAGAGGAGGATCTGTTTAATTGAGATGATATTCAGTGAACGATGCCGGCCATATAGCTTCTCTGCCCAGTCGTCCAAGTAGGGATTAATGGATTTTCATTCATCTTCTAAGATGGAAAACAACAGATCTTTTGTTTTTGAAACAATCATAAGCAGCAGTTTTACCGTCAAGTTCACCGAGAAAATTAGCCCATTTTGAAAATACCAGCTTAAGTTTAAAGAGCATAACAGAATGGTGGGGAATGTGGTCGGGTTATAATGTTACCTGGACACCTGTGCGTCACCCTGCTAGATTATACTGCAGAGCAGATAGTGGGCATGTTTAATGGATTAGCTCTTTTATTAGTGACATGTAGAGACGGATGAACTACAAGAAGAAAGGACAATGAGAGGCCATTAAAAATAGAGCGCGGTGAATGGCTGCCAGGGCTTGAATAGGATCCGAGAGAGGGGAAAATACTCCATACAGGCTTTTACTTTCACTGCCCTTTTGTTTTCTGCTCAAATTGCAGCTTCCCTCTAGATCATTTAATAGTACGTTTTAATCACATTTCCTATCTAGTGTTTTTTTTACTGATGGTGTGTTAATGAATGATCAATAGGCCGTCTTTTACTCAGAAAAAGATTTTTCCCCTGTTCAAACCGGCAGTTCTGTATCATAGATCTTGTTAAACAAAACAAATGTTCCAGAGATAACTGGTGCATTTTGACTGTATTTGTGTTTAATTACCTCACAAAATATTTCCAGTCCATCAAGTCTTAATAACGATGGCTGCATGTGATTGCCTGCAATTGTTGGTCAAGATCAGAACAGATATCACAGTTGTTTTTCAGAATAAAGATTAGACACGTCTGGCTTGAGGAAACACCCACGCAGCTGCTGAATCTGCCCAAAGCCTCCCAAGATTACCAAACATCCTCACAAGAAACTTGTGTATTTCTGTTTCTTTTCTCATCATTTCTGTTTACTCCTCTTCCGATGGAAGTATATTGTGCAAACTGCATTTTTATGTATTATTTTATAGCTGGTTTCATTTCACATGCCCATAATGCTTCTGGGGCACCGAGGGGAATTGTCCTGACTGCTAATTGGAATATGTAGTACTCTGTGCCGAAAGGTGTGAAGCATTTCATAATGATATATTGCTGTGAGAGGATTTCTTCGAGGGTTTCTTTCTGCTTCTGGGCGTCTCCATGCAATTGTGAGTTTCATCCTCCGGCTCGGTATAAATCATAGTGACAAAATAAGAACAATTGCTGCTTCACAGTCGAGTAAAACTTTGACTAATCCAAAGACCTCCGAAACCCTCCTGGTACTGGCATTCAGAAATAAGACAGAGTGAGCTCAGGATTCTGCATATTTTCTTAAACTCCCTAACAGCGATAGAAATACAATGCCTACTTGTATTTGTTACTCAAACCTACTTCATTAAAATACAAAGACGAAATGGTAGATCACCCCTGCCAAATGATCCAATATCAGGTTTCTTAATATAGTTCACACACTTTAATATTTAATTGCAAATGCATTAATTTAATTAATAGGTAGGGGTCATCTTTCTTTGAGAACCTCGATAAAATTCTTTAAATATAGAGAAGATATGATACATGTGTTCTTCTGTGACGCACCTTAACTATCTAATCGTGTTTCCTGAGCTGGCTAAGTCTTGTTGTTTGCTTGGGTTAAAGTCAGATAAGTTTGGTGTGTTTTAGCGTCAAGTCCTCATGAAAAACATCTCTGGGCTTATCCTTGTAATCCGCTCTTAGCCGCTTTTATCCCAGAGCCTTAATTCTCTCATAAGAATACTGATAGGGCATCGGTGACCAGCTCCATCCATTCAAAACGGCTTTTTGTTTTTTAAACATAACTCCAGGAGCTACCGTCCTGTCCCAGGTGTCCTCGCCGATCGTCAACTTGCATCCGCAAGATAAAGCTATATAGAAGATGTATGCATGGAAACTGTAGGGATTATGTTTGATGGCTGCAATTGTCACGGCTCATGCAGCCGCTTCATTTGGAAACTCCTATATATGTAATGCAAAAATGAATTATTTCCCACCACTTTGACAATGTCCCCTCTACCAGGCACTCATAACGAAACAGCACAATAGCCCAGAGACCAATTGAATTCAATGGCCTTCATTGACCGACATGCAGGTAATCCATCTTTCTCTGATTTGCAGACATGCACACAAAGCCATGTGCTGATAGCAGCACTGTGGGGTGTAATGGTGCTGTCAGACGCTCCAAAAGCATCCTCTCGCCGCTCCTCCTCCACCCCTCCCCTCCCTCACTCTCTCTCGCTGTAAACCTCCACCACAGATGAAAACAGGTCCCCACAGAGGATGCCAGCATCTCATTGGCTGGGATACAAAGAGGAGTGGATGCAAGCAAGAGCGAGGTAGAGAGAGAGAGAGAAACAGTGTAGAGAGAAAGCTCAAGAAGATGTAACTACTGTGCCACAGCAAGCTGGCAGATCAATGAGCTCAGGGATGAGATGTGGTGTAGAGACATGCTCAGTCTTTTTCATCCCGCTGTGTGGCTTTACTATGAATCTGAAGCACAGTGGACTTAACAGATAACTTCCTTCACATCGCTGTGAGAAGAAGCTCCACGGCCGAGAGGTGCAGACAAGCAACAGCTGGTCTGACTGATCCGAAGCTCTTTGGAACTCTGCGTCATCTGGACTTGATCTCGTCTCGGCAACTGAACAGCTGCTTGTGATCGCTACTCTTAATTTCTTCTTTTTCAAGGCTGCACCCCAATATCCGCGTTGTTGGGAGCGAGCTATTTCAGTCCCGCCAGGCGGCACCATTGTCTTCACGGGAGAGGCAACACTCGGGAGAAAGGTGGCTGCTTTCACTGTAAATGTGTGTCCCAGCGACAGGCGGCGGACTGTCACCCCCAGAGTGTCCTGCAACCTCCTGGAAACTACCTGCTGTGCCTGTGGGATGGTGTGACCTCCAGCCGGCTGTTGGACGCCCCACATCTGGGTCAAGATGCCAGTGATGAAGGGCCTCCTGGCCCCACAGAACACCTTCCTGGACACCATCGCCACACGCTTTGATGGCACCCGTGAGTACAGTGCAATCACTTTGTTGCTTTAGTAAACAAGTAAAATGTGAGGCTCATTGATAGAATTGCTGTGATTTAAACTGCATTTTTATTCCACTAACCCCCCAAAAATATGTGTTTTAAATTTCGTTCTCTGCTTTAGCGGCATTAGAGCAAGTTTCTCATATTGTCAGGGCGCCACCTACCTGCAGCACTGCCTGACTAAACCTGCTGCTCCTTCCACTAGCAGAGAGAGAGAAAAAAGTTTGTTTGCACTTTAACAGGGACACACAAGCATGAATTTGACCTTCACAGATCATTGACATTTGTTTCACACATTTAACTTCAGAGTAGCCGCTGGGCAGCGCTGTCATTGCTGCTTGGCTCGTGTCTCTTGTTTTGTACCTTGTGGGCGCCTCCGGGGAGGCTCCAACTCGTCGTAAACAAATGCCGCGGGGATGTCTGTGTTTGCTCGCGAGTCGATTCAGCCGGTCCTCCCTCGGCTGGTTGCAGCAGCCTGAATGAACGGCTTGCTGGGTTCTCCGTTCCACTTAGGGAGAATTAGCACAGTGAAATGAGCGACATTACTGTGTAACTGATGTATGGCGTGTGCAATTATAGCTTTAATCTGTGAGCTAGGTTTCCTAATGAGGTGTTGGAGGAGCTCATCTGTCAGGAATTGTTCTCGTTTCCAGTTGTCACACATGTTGAAAAGACAGAGTTGGATGCTGTGAAGATGAAAACTGAGTCTGGAGATAATGTGGGCACAGCACAGGTCAGCTGGTAGACCAGGTTGTGCTCTTACGTTGCATCTGCACTGCTGAAGGGTCCTTGAGCTAAAGAATTGGACTCCCTGCCAACTCTAGAGGGGTGCTCTCTGGTTGAACCGCCTCTCTGACCTCTTAGAATACACTTCCCTTCCAGGCACATTGTCATTTTGAGTGTGTAACAGAGGTTCTTTCAGAGCGAAACAGATTGTCTTTTTTCTCAATGGCGAGAAATGCAAAAAATAAAACAAAGTACTTACTGCATCTTCTGTCTCACCAAATGTTGCTGCTGTGAGTCTTCTCCTTTCACATGTTGTGTCCTGCAGCCCTTAGTATAAGCCCCCCTCACCCCTGCTCCAGTGGAATATGAAAAACTAAGAGACAAATTCAACAAAAGCACGTTGGTTCCACAGTATCTTTGCAGTTACTTGCCAATCTTTTGCCATTCTCACAGCTTCCATTGGGCTGTGGCTCCTCGAGGGGTGGCAGAGTGCCCACGGCTCAAAATATCTTCCTTCCTGTTGCCCCAGTGACGGGGTCCTGCCCACTTGACATGGATGATGCTTGAACACTTTGGCCTTTGAGGAAAAGATGGGCCGTTAGAGAGAAAACACTTGAACCTCCTTCCAATCAAAGACTTTTTGAAAGCAGCTGGTCTCTTGTTTCAGAAGAGAATCTTTAAGAGGAGAAAAGTGGCATTGTGGGTCACACAGCTGCTGTCGCTCTTCACCTCAAAGTGCCGAAGCAAAAGGTGCTTTTCCGTTTTGCACTGGTAAAAGTGTTTGGCTCTTGAGTAATAAATGAAGTGGATTTTTATTTTTTTTTCTTCACTTGTCAGAAGTTCACCAGACAGATTTGTGGCGGTGACACAAAAATGCTTTTTTATTATTAAACTCACATTCTCACAGTTAAGTGCACTGTTTTAGGTTTTAGAGATGCTTGGATGTATTAATATCAGACATAGACCAGGAAATCTGTGTGAAAACTTCGAATGCACAGTAGTGTAGCATATATTGCACATTATCGAAAACACAGGATTTCACAAGGGTGACTATCAGTCTTTTCGGAAAAATTCTAGTTTGAAAGGATGACTTGCAATTACCAACATTTATTTATCTATCTATCTATCTATCTATCTATCTATCTATCTATCTATCTATCTATCTATCTATCTATCTATCTATCTATCTATCTATCTATCTATCTATCTATCTATCTATCTATCTATCTATCTATCTATCGATTTATTTATTTATTTATTTATTTATTATCACAATAATATTGAATTGACATTATATAATCTGCATTGTAGAATAGAAATAGAAAAAATTTCATTTTGGGGGGAATTTTATCACACAAAATAAACCTTGACTGAACTGATTTTTAACAAATGACAGTTTCCCAATGTTTCAGGTCATATTGATGCTATTTCTGGTATTAAATAATAATACCTCAATAGCATGTTACAATGTGCAAATGTGGGAGTTATCTAGTGTGTTTAAATCCCCTCATGAGCAGGGTTATCTTCTGTTTCATCTCCCTCCTCGAGCGTGCACGCCCTTCCCCTCTCCAAACGTGCACGAGCACACACTCGTGCACGCAGCCATATACTTTATCTTAGGTTCACTTCTGTATTACTACACCAAACATCTCCTGGGAAGGGTTTCCACCAATCAAGTATCTAATGATGGCATTAAAAGACTGAACTCATCTTTTGTGGGAGTTTTTAGGCTTCAGCATTCAAGTTTGCAGTAATGACCATCTGCCAAAGGGGGAAAACCAAGAATTAGTTCACCAGCCTTCCTACATCCTGAACATTTTGCCACGGCACAGAGCGTGTGAGCTGCAGGGAAAGTTAGTGTTACGGTCAAGTCTTGGTCGTGTGTTGGTCAGGCTGAGCCTTTTGCACCATCACACACACACCAGTGAAAAGGTCGCTATGGCCAGCAGTAACTTATTACCAATATACAGTTTGCCCCTTGTTGGCCTGTATTGATAGGTAGCCTTTGATAGCTGGAGAAAACCAGTGGTGGTTGCCAGGTAACATGAACAGCAACTGGATAGAGTCCAGTGGACGTCGTAATAGTTCCTATCAATTAACCTAAAAAAACTAATAATTCAGACAAGTGTACAACAAATAAAGCTTGGGGCAGTTGTATGTTTTAGTTTTTTTGTTTTTTACACTTTTACTGGAGTCGTCTACTGTTTCTAATATAATTGAAATAATATATAATTGGCTTTGGCGCTACAATTGGTAACATGATTATAATCACTATTAATCATGTTTCAGTCAATAATGTGAGATGATCATTACTGTAGTATTTGTTGCCTACAATATTCTGACAGCCCACCCTTCATCATACGAAACAGTGATGCCTCATATTCTGACAAACTGATAAATACAATTTTAGATCATAAAAGGTCAAATGAGTTATTTGCGTATATTTATTTCCCTTTATCTTAGATTACTTACATGTCAGAAGAACACGTATTCAGTCTGACTAAAGGTAATACACAGTGAGTAAATGGAAAATTGTGCAAAGGCTTCTTGTTCAGGTTTTTACTGGACTAAATAAATAAAAATGCATTTCAATCAAGAAAATTTGACTCCTTTGTCGATGTCCAAAATGCTCCAGTTTATCCCTCTCCTACACTGGCTATTTATTAATATACACAATAATGTCACCATTACTCAAACCTCCCCTGCTAAACTGTGCCCATGAGCAAAACGGTTTACACTGAGGGTTAAAATAATACATCATTTTGGTTTTGAAAGCGTAAAGTCAGTTTTACAGTCCTAATCCTTTGGGAAGCTTTAAAGTGTGAATCTTTGTGCCATCGGGAAGTTTCAGGGTGATTTTACTTGTTTTGTTTGACCTTACAAACATTTTAGCTCAGAAAGCTTTTTTTTTTTTTTTTTTTAATAGAAAAGATTCTGGATGGAGAAAAATTATGCAGCCTAAATGTACACGCTCTCCCCACTGTTAGCAAAATGTCAGAAAAGGTTAAGTCAATAACCTTTGACACACACACACACACACACACACACACACACACACACACACAGAGCACAATATGAGGCTCGCAGCAAAGTCAGCAGGCCTGTTCCCCCAAAGGAAATGTGTTCAACATGCTTCTGTGTGTGTGTTTGTATTTGCCCACAGTGGCTCGGGGCTTGTGTGATGCATTTTGTTTACTGTTGACGTTTTCTTGCATGCGCCTTGTGACAATCGTCTTCCAACACCCGAAGGTAAATTATGGAAGGTCGTGAGTCGGGGTCACTTTGCCGAGCATCACCTCTGAAGTTGTGCCGTGCTGCAGGGCACATTAGGAGAGTGGATGTGCGTTGGCACTAAAAACCAGCGCTTCCAGTATCCTACTGGCATAAACCCCTTCGCCGTGTGGCACCGCGTTAGTCCCAGCTTCTTTACTTCTTCACGTTGACAGCGCAGCTCACCCTGTGGGGCAGCGTAACCACGGGGCAGCTGCAGGCCAAGATAAGAAACAGGTTTATTTTCTCCCAAAATACTTTTCTGTGAAAAGGCAAGGAAAGAACCAAAGGGGGTGGACGGGGATGACTGTCAGACTGAACCTTATTGAGCTCATTGTTACCTCACTGATGAGCACCAACACACTCCAGACAGAAGCCAGATTGCTAAAGCTGGTTTTTCCAACGGTCGTTTCTCTGTGTGGCGAAGTCTGATCTGTGCATTTGATTTGGGGGGGAAAAAAAATAGAATAAATTCCTCCGATACAGTGGCTGTTCGGTTTATTGTGAGGTTGGCGGTTGAATTCCCCGGTTGCTCCGAGTATGTTGGCGTTTTTGAGCAAAACACTGAAATAAATCTGCCTCTAATGTGCAGGTCTGCACCTCACACGGCAGCTCCGCCTCCATCCGTGTGTGAATTTAGGTGTGAGTGGGTGTGAGGCTTTGTAAAGCACTTTACACTGTTCTGGGGATGAAGGCTGCTGTATAACTGCAGTCTTTCTGGAGGGTTTTTGCAGGATTTAGATCACAACAATACCTCTACTTTAGTTAAAAAACATACATATCAATGTTATTATTCCTGTTGAACTGTTGTTATCGTTGATATGAGAGCAGGCAACAAGTGGCTGATGATTTCCCCCTCATGCCTCTTTCCTCGATCAGTGACCTTTTACCCCTGGAAGTCCACTCCCCCTTGTGCGCTCACCCATCTGGCCCAATAAATAATTACATGCTACTGGATGTTAATTAACTGCTGAGGAAGTGGCCGAGCCTCATGGGCTTCATCTGTCTTTTATACACTGGGGGACTCGTATGGCATTGATGCGGGTGGCTTGCTCCGAGCCGCAGCACATCGCGTCATCATGTCAGATTACAGTTGTAGCGAGTCAGCACAGATGTGTAATTAAGGAAGCTGGTGCAGCTGAGCGGCCATTCGAAGCAATATCCCTGAGAGGATTACAGCCCAAGAATTGAGGCATTGTCACACTCACACGCACACACATCCACAAATAAACTGTTTATGAAGTGTTTTCTGGATTGCTTGTTTACAAAGTTATTAGTGAAGAAATAAGCATGCAGCAGTATGAGGCTCAAGTAAATAAAGGAATGCCCTGAGTGCTATTTTTTTTCGCTTTTATAGTTTTCTAAGCCACCTCTTAGAAAATATATATTTAGGAAAAAAGCTGAGACCACTTTCATATCTGCACAGTAAATACTTAGCAAGGTAGGCAGTTTAGTTTATAATGTAAGCAACAACAGAAAGGTAAAATGTAATAAAGTCTGTACTCTGGTACATTCAGAGAATAGCATTTTATTCTTTTGTTTTGTTTTTTCAAACATAACCAGGCAGTCAACGCCTCCCGTCAGTCTGAAATAAAAATCTTGCTCATCATCTTTATACCAAGTTATTAAACTCTCAGTTATAATCTCACATTTATGTAATAGTCATGAAAGTATTTTCATGCATTCAACATTTGGAAAAAACTAACAACAATCTATCCATTTTCTGTTTATCCATTTTGGGGGTATTTTTTATTTTTTGGTTTCTGGTTGCAGAAAATAAGATTTGTTAGAAACAATATGGCATTCCACCTCATCACTTCCTTGGTCGGCCACCACAACTTCCCAACAGTAATAAGAGGTAGATGCTGGGGATCATATACCGTCTTTAAAGTAAGACTGTAGGAAAGCGTGGGCAGAGGACACATAGTGCATGGCAGACCACAGCTTTATGGTGGTACTAGATTTTCTATCACTTTAGGGGGGCTGATCGCAACAAAATGATTTGCATGGAAAAGTTATCTTAAAATCTTCAAGGATTCTTAAATATAAACGTGATTGCCAGCAAAAAATGTAAGATATAAGAGCATATGAGATTGTGTTCTCCTTAAAGAATTCCCACCTCCATATTGTGGGCATTGAAATGACAAAGTTTCCAACAAGGCATTCACACAAACATCCGCATATAAATAACAAATAAGAATCTCTTCATCCATATACAGAACAAATACAATTATGCGCTTAAAGTGTGTATCTTTAACCATAATTGCACAAACACGTTCAAAGCATAAGCTTGTCTTTTTCCCACTTTATGTAAAGACACCATAATATATGAGTAAAACAATCTACAAGAGTCAAATAACATCAAAAGACCTTAAACTTGTGATGTTAGAAAACTGCAAGTTGTGAGGTTTTGGCCAGAATTCTGTGCAGAAGTGGGCGGATAAACGCTGAGTGACTGTGAGGGCGGACAAGCCTGTGTTCATTGTAACATCATCACATCACTGAAGATCAGCAGTGTCATTCTGCAACCACAATTCTGAAAACATTCAAACTTTACTCCGGGGATGTTTTTCTAATAAATGCAATGTGTCGACCATTGAATAAATTTAGGCTGTATCTCAAGAATATTTTTTTATCTAAAAAAAAAAAAAACTAACATTAAATGCAAGAAGAGGGACTTCTATGAGTGGAAATGTTTCTCATTTCACCCCTGCAGCTCTGTGAGGACGAATCTCTCAAAGCTTCAGACTTTCCAACTTAAGTAAAAGTTGATGATTTTGGTTTCTGGTCAAATTCTCATTGTAAAGCACCAAACGTTGCTGTTCCTCCAAACTCAGCTTAAAAGTTTTTGGTTCACGGCTCATCAGTGTGAATGCATCATTAGAAAGTGGTTTCCTGCCCCCTGACCTACGGTATTCAAAAGGACTGATTACTAGATGTCTCATTGGAGGGAGACATGGAACAGGAAATACATGCCTTGTTTCTTTCATTTCGATGGTTTATTTGCATTTAGCCAATGTTTCTCAGGCATTTCTTCTTTTTCATGCAGAATATTTTGCCTGTAGAGATGTGACTTTACGAAAGGCTTCATATAGAATAAAAATGAATACTTATGTCTCCCCCATGTCACCAAAGAGCTGCAGCTAACTGCGGCGCTTAAATATCACACTTTCCCTATTGAAGAGTAGGGAGCTGCAACCGAAGCAAGCTATAGGCTTAAAAAGTCCTCTCCCCGTTGATGGATCAGACTAATGCCTGTCTCTTTCTATAATTCCACGGTGACAGTTTAGTCGCTGCTCACTGCACACTCAAGAAAGGTTGTCACCGCTCAGAAAAGACGTCCCCTATGGACCGCTTTCTGCTCAGTCTGGCCAATTAAAGTGTTAGATTGTGAAAAGTGCGGTAGCAGCTGTTTAATACTCCTCCTCCATAGGCTCGCTCTCGGTGGAATCGGGAGAATTCATACCGCTCTGTCTCTCTTCTTTGGCATTCAGAAAACCTGGAGTTTGATGGTTTCAGTTAAGCAGCAGAGAGAAGCTAGTTATTTTACTCCAGAGTTTGATTCCCGTTGTGACTGAAGCAAAAAAATAAAAAATAAAACTTGTTTGATGTGGATCAGTATACCTTAAAATATGTAATCACATCTAATCCTATGGATAGATCAAGTAGGGCTCGTTTATCATCTCACATGCACAGATTTTTAAGTAGTGTGCCAGTTGAATTACATATGCAGTAATAATAAGATCTCAGAGTAATTATCTTTGGTGAAATTGTATTCTGCTGAATAAAAAAAAAACGAACCCAGGTGATTCCGGTGATGCTCATCACATTAGTGCAACAATAACTAATAGTCATCCTGCTATAACAGTCAGACACCTTTACGTGTGAATGTAGGCAATTTAGCAAAAGCAAAGAATGAATAGGAC
The DNA here is from genome assembly GCF_963383615.2 of Lipophrys pholis. Taxonomy (NCBI): domain Eukaryota; kingdom Metazoa; phylum Chordata; class Actinopteri; order Blenniiformes; family Blenniidae; genus Lipophrys; species Lipophrys pholis. The sequence goes on along the minus strand of NC_137635.1, from coordinate 1,173,640 downwards.
AACTGAAACTTCAATCTTTGTTTGTTTTTGGTAGAAATGCAAGCTTTGCCTAACCCACAAATCCTTCTGCCATCCGTCGTTTCTACCTGTGCCATTCAGACCTGGGTCGCGGGGAGCTGGAGCCAATCCCAGACTACACGGGGCAAAAGGCAGGGGGCAGCCTGGACAGGCAAACCTGCTGAGACAGGATAAAAATACACAATGATCCTCTTGTCACTCGTGCACTTACAGATCAGCAGACCCTGTGGCGAGAAACATCTTTCAAATGCAGCATCAGAAAATAGTTGAAGCCGCAAGCAATCCCCCTGAACGCTGCAAATATTGTAAACGTTTTCTTTTTCTTTCTTTTTTTAAGAAACTGTGAAAGAGGTAAACAGTTGTTCTTCACAGAGAGTCAAAATGTTCATCCAACAAAGAAAACCTCTCTGCAGCAAAAACCTCTTTCTGCTTATCAAGGTCACATGCTCCTACCAGCTGGGGGAACATGTGACGTCAAGCTGTACCTATCACCAAGATTAATATATGCAGGTATGCTGAACAAATGTCTGCAAGGGCTGAGTTACTGGAGCGAGATGTCGGAACAGAAAACCAGCGCTGTATTTGTGTCCTGCGGACACGGCGGAGGAAAACACAGCAAGAACACGCGGCTCAGTACCGAGAACTGTCCATGGTGCTGAAAGCATGACTAAACTAGGCGAAGCAAAGATGTTTTGGTGCCCACGGGGTTTAATTCCTACAACATATGAGTCATATGTAAATTCTAATATCACACCATACCCGGGGGTTTTGGTGGCTTAGAGGTTAGAGAAGTGGACTTGGGAATCAGGAGTTTGCAGGTTTGAATCCCACAACTGACGTCTCACCACTGTGGGTTCATGAGCAAGAGACCCTTAACCCCCATCAAGCGTCGCACTGTGGCTGCTGTTTCTCAGCCCTTTCAATCAGTTTAAAAATTCAAAGGGTCACATCACCCAATTATATGAACCCAGGGCAATGTGAAAATCATTCAGTAACCTTTGTGCTCTTTTTAATACCCCCAGTCAGCTGTTGTATATCTCACCACCTGCAGCGCAATTCTTTCAACTGCTCACAACTGTCCTGACTCAAAGGCATAGCTCGCTTTAGAAATCTGAACATGATTGCCTGGGTAAATTAGTTTAGCTCCTAAATGAGTTCATCCAAGTCGGATTGATGTTTTCACTTTGAACTGCGCCAACATTAGTTTAAAGGCCTAAACAAACTTTACTGGTGGCGTGTGGTGCCAAGAACCAAGCGTAGGCACCTGGCTGGTTCTGTTGCTTGCATTTCAGACAGGCAAAAACTTGATGCCAGAAAAATCCACATCTACTTCTAACACCTCTTTTACCTTCTCGTTTCCCCCGTTCAGACAGTAATTTCCTGCTGGGTAACGCTCAGGGCCACCGCGGCTACCCCATCGTCTACTGCTCAGATGGCTTCTGTGAGCTGACTGGATTCACCAGGACTGAAGTGATGCAGAAGAACTGCAGCTGCCACTTCCTGTACGGCGCAGACACCAGCGAGCATGTGGCCCAGCAGATGGAAAAGGCCCTGGAGGGCCGAGAGGAGTACCAGGCCGAGGTCCACTTCTACAAGAAGGACGGTGAGTGCACAGCGGAGAGGTCGCCGGGCTGAACCGTTTACTGGTTTGGCAATTCAAGTGATTTATGTGGGACTTATTGTCAAATTGCAGTCTGATCAAATTTGTTCATTGGGTAACACCACAGGTCCTCAAAACGTGGCTTAACACCTGACTACCTGATGGTTCTTTATATCATGTGACATGCACAGTCTTTATGTACAGTCTGTAACTGTCATAATCGCTACAATTCTAGTTTCACAATCAAACTGTTGAATTCTTTTTTTAATCTTTCTCCATTACACTTTTAGAAATTTGATAAATATAACTCAAGTCTTTAAATCATAATTTTTTCAAACCATCAAATGGAAAAAGTATTTTTAGTAAATGCGTCACCTCCATCCCCAGATTTCCTCAGGGGACGCCCACCTCACATTTCAACTGGCCGAGATGACATTTACATTATGAGATTTTAAGTTGCTTGAGTATCATGAAGATCACTTTCATATTGAAAGATCAAAAGCTGATGGTTTAATGAAATGATTAATGCAGAGTTTTAAATGCAACCTTTCAGAATTATAGTTAGTCCTTTCTTGTTGAGATAGCACTCCCTAAACCTTCTTTATTATAACAACAAGACAATCAGTTGAGGTGAAAATCAGTTGGGAGTTCATGTGAGTGATTTGTTCACTGTAATTGTAAGTGGTGCTTGACGCCGGCAGGTTGAAGCTTCATTCCCACAATAACAAGCATCTCTGTAGAAGCTAATTACGTTTTCTTAAGGCAGTACAAAGTACTTTACATACTATCTTGAATTTTCTTCTCTCCTTTTAACTTCTGGTTAATCCTCCTGGCAAAGTCTTGTGCTGAAAATATGATGTCATGCATGAGGCTGTTTAAGCCTCTCTGATTGGCACGTGGGATTATGTTTATTGAACAGAAAGTCAAACCTGCAGCCCCACAGTGTTAGAACGGCTAATTATGCTGTTGGGTTGCCGAGCGTAGACTACAGTGATATGCCTTTTCTTCTCATCTTTTAAAATGTTTATTTTTTACAGTAACATTAAGGCATTACCTCCAAAAGTAACGTGAGGGAAGCATCAATATTTCCCCAAAACTAATATAAAACGGAGTCATGAAAAGCTAAAGTGAAGAAATGAAAATTCTGCAGACATACTCTGTGATAGATGTCAAAAGTTGCTTTATGATGAATTAATTTGATGCTAAACGGTCTTCTTGACTGTCTGTTTCTTGCAACACAAACACAAATGTTGCACTGGAAGACCACTATCTTTATTGTTTTCCCTCTGCTCTTCCCTCATCTACGGCTTACTCACACACATGCTCACTAGGGACACTATAGCAGACGTGAAACATCTGTTTGGAGACAGAGCATGGTTTCTGCAGAGTCGATAATGAGCATACTGGGTTATGGAAAGGTCTTGGATCTATGGTGCTGATTCTCTCTGACTTGTTATATCCAAAACCCCTTGCTTGCTCTTTCACTTCGCACACAATCGTCCAGAACAGGATCCAGATCTAATTTGGGGTCTATTTTTAGACAGGCTGTACGCTACACCTTTACAGTTGAGACATGGTGAGAGCTGACGTGACGTGTGAAATCAAAGGCCCTGGCATGAAAAACGGCGGTCATTATGGAGATACGTTGATGGAGGTTGGGCCAGAGGGGGCCGCTATGCAAGGATGGCACCAGCCCCTGCTATAATTGATTGCCCCTGCACAGTCCAGACCAGAGGCAATCTGGGTGACAGTTCTAATCTTACGTCTCTGACAAACATCTGATCTCGGAAGGTCGACCAAACCTTCCCACATTAATTACAAGGAGATGCAAAGCAAGAGCGAGACTAGTGGTGACTACAAAGACAAACAGACAACAGGACCCCACTAACTGGAAGGTGAGTGGTTCGGTCCTTGGTTTCTCATGTTCGCTTGCTGACGTGGTAGTACAAGACAGCCATAAATACAAGAAGAGCTGCCATGAAGAGTCACTAAACAAGCGAGTACAAAATGAAGCACCAAATACAGTCAACACAACAAAACCTCTCTCAGCTTTCGTGGGATTTTTTTGTGTGTTTGTTTATGACCAGGCTAACTTCCACAATTTTGGTTCTTCTATCGGTGCAGTGTTCCACAGTAAATGTTCTGTAACTGCTCATATTGTAGACTAAATCAGTGTGTATTAGCCAAGATGTCACCTACTGTATTCCACTGCTGGTTCTCCTTGTGACTTAATGCACCATCTTGTGGGGCCTACTTTTATTGTTTTAACCAGGCTGACATACCCCAAAACTGAGCATGAACAGATAGAACATGCAAACTCTGCACAGAAAGGCCCCTAAGCCAACTCCTGACTTTAACCTGGGACCCTCGTGCTGTGCTCAGATGATTTCAGGGATGTTGGTTTATCTCATTCTCATTATTATTATTATTATTATTATTATTTAAAAGATAAATAAAAGATCCTCACTGTATACATGACTTCAACCTTCAGCTGAGAAAGAAAACTATCCACTAACTGAGCGTTGCTGGTTTCATTCCAGGTGTGGCTTTCTGGTGTTTGCTCGACATCGTGCCCATAAAGAACGAAAAGGGCGAGATGGTGCTCTTCCTCTTCTCGTTCAAGGACCTCAGCGAAACCTACGGAAAGGGCCTCCACAACAGCAGGAAGGAGGGTAAGACACAAACCCTGTTTACATAAAGAAAAAAAACCCCGAATTATTTGCTTAATTTCAAGATGATTTACAAGGAGGCTGTCCTCTGGCCCCCAGCTTTCATTTTCTCCACGCGATCTTGTTCATCACTGTCACATCCCGCTCAGCAGTTTTGTTTGGGCTGGCATTTGTTCACTGAACTCAGACTATGGGGAGTTTGATTTGAGCAGCCATGTGTCTTGAGGTGGAACCTGAACACAGTCTTCCAGAAATACTGAGCACTATGTCAGGGGGAATGGCCTGTCACTTCAGTAAAATGCAGCGGAAGCCGAGTCAAGTACATGTCAGCAAAAGAAAAACAAAACTGTCAAACTTGTTGACTTCTTCAAGCTTCCTTTGTCTTAATCTGACACAAACTTTTTGTCAATGAACCTTGCAACCATGTGCTGATCGGAGTGACTGTGTCAGTTTCAGAAGACAAGAGGCGCCGGAGGAAGAGCAGCTCCCACTTCAGTGAGGCCAGGAAGCGAGGGCGCAACATGTTGTACCAGCTGACCAGCCAGTTCTCCAGAGGAGGCAAAGGAGAGGTCAACTTGAGTGGAGTGAGTTCATCTCTGCTTGTTCTTCTCACTGGGTTGGGTTGTGTTTTCATTCTCAGATAAACCCCCGTGGAAGAACCCTTTAGATTGACTTCCACTCATCCTTGAGTTTAGATTATTAGATGATTTTTTTTTTTTTTTAGGGAAACAATAACGCAAGAGTTTTGATTAGAGTCCCAGGCTTATCTTAGTAACAATAATAATCACATAGCTTTACTATTTTAAGTCTCTCGGTTTGTTTCTAATCTTGCTCTTGCTGTAGCGTCTTCTGCATGCAAGCTGTTGTTTTGTGCATTTAAACAGTCAAATAGGAACATCACTGAGACGCGGTGGTTGCTTGGAAGCACAAGTTTCCTCATCTCTGCTGGTGATCTATCATTAGCTGAAGGAGCAGCTGGATCCATCAGTGTCATTATCCAAACACCAAACCAGAAGAAGCTTTGTTTGTCATGTCTTCAGTATCTTTACACTTATTGCGTTTACCTCAGCTGCTCTGTCCAATGCTTGCCTGTATATCACCGTAGGAACAAGGTCTGAGTGGGTTGTGAAATATTCAATATCCACTACAAACATTCAATATCCAACCCTTTTCAGATAAGTGTGTGACTGTGCTCATGTGATTGACTCTGTCCCTTTCCTAAGTGTGTCTCAAGTGCCCCCAGAGAGGCGATTTGTTGTGGTGTAATAGACCCCGGCTCTGGGCTGCTTCATTGTCGCCCGTCTTATTTCAAGTCATGAAGTCGTGCTTTACTCCAAGCAATGTTATTCATGAGAATACGCTCCCACGTTGCACTCAAATTCAAATGGGAGCAGATCTTCTTGCGGTGCACCGTTTTGAGTTTAATCCCACTTCTTCCCTGCAGAGGCTTAGCTCCCAACTGAGTCTGTACTCAGTCCTGCCCTTCACAATGTGACTTATGATTTCAAGAGGGGAAAGCAAGTCAGACATTTTCTAGGGTGACAAAGAAAAAAATTTAAAATAAACTGGAACATTAAAAACCTATGAGGTAGTAGTGGTTGATTCGGGCCGCTCACATTTGAAAGCCATCAATAAATAGAAAAAGAGAGAGAGAGGTTAGGACATGCTTTAATTGCAATTTTACCTGTTAAGCACAAAACACTAAAGCACTTTTCATCTTTATACTAAAACTGAGTTGGCTGGTAAAACATCACTATTCAGTAGCACTAGGTTTTACACTTATGCTACTCAGATCTAATATCTAAAGACAAATAAGTTCTTGACAGGTGGATCTCAATCTGTTATTTTGTCCTGGAGTCCCAATATTGCTTCTGAGAAACACTGCAGATAAACTCCTCCCACAATCTTTGAATTTCCAAAACATTACAGTGAAGCCAAACTGGTGGACGCACCCACTCTCACCAACAGATAAAAGAACTCACCTTCAAATGAAAGCATTGGGCAGATCCCTTGGCCTGACATAGATACTAAAAGTGCTTTGTTTTTGGTTTTATTTGACTCCTAACCTTCAGAGTAGCCAAATCCTAAATCCTCTTCATCCAGAGGGGAAACTTACCAAGTGCTGCCTTAATCTGGCCACCTATGGTATAGAGAGGAGCAGCACAGTAGACCATTATCACGTAAGACATGATTAGCACATCATCATATCATTGTAACATGAATAAATTTGACCCACAGTCGGACAAGTCCAGCTGTTTAACATGTTTTCAAATTCACATCAGAACTCGAGCAACAGCGGTTTTCTGTCGAGAGGCTGAGGAACAACCTGCTGTATTCAGCTGACCTGCATTTTGTCAACATTTTCAGAATCGTAAGCTCCGCTGCAGCTCTCAGACCCGACCTGCAGATGCCTTCACGGGGACTAAGCGTGCTGCCCCTCCCTCCCGTCTGCCGAACCTGCTGCTGCCCTGCTTCCCAATCCCACCTACATACAGATCGCAGCGCTTGCTGGCACCGTGCATGTGCACGCCATGCCGACATGTGTTGTAACACGCATGCACTTTCACGTAAACATTCACACTTAATCAGCAAACGCAGACGCTGTGTGATGACTTGCCCCTCCGAGGAGAGCAGGGGAGACATATGCAAAACATCAACACACCCAGAATTAGATGCAGCGTATTCATCATTCAGATTTCATGGCGGCACTCTCTCAGCGTGAGACGGTGTTTATACACTGTTTCCCTGTCGCCCTCACACATAATGTGGGAATATGAAATTCAACAATCAGACTTAATGAGTTAGCTGCCTGCTCTTTCTCTCTCTCTCTCTCTCTCTCTCTCTCTCTCTCTCTCTCTCTCTCTCTCTCTCTCTCTCTCTCTCTCTCTCTCTCTCTCTCTCTCTCTCTCATCCCATCCCATATGCACACATGAACACACACTTGTGCAATTTTCCACTTTTCCATAACCTCCACTATCCCATTGTGCCTCCTCTACCACCACAGTAACCTCTTCAAACTGTTTAACAAATCAGACTTGTTTATATTAGAATTCTATTTGGCAAAGTTAACGGTGCTGGGAGAATTTTTTTTGAAGGAAAAAAGCTGAGAAAGAATCTATAACACAAAAGGCGAAAGAGAAACCAAGAAAACAAAATGTTAGGTAGGAAAAGTAGCGCGTCACTGCCCACAGTAAGAAGGAAATCATTATCAAGCATTTATTAGACCGACTTCTGCAAACTTTCGAGACATTTTTAAGTCAGAACTCCATGAAATCACACGCAAGACAGCACTCTGGCTTTCTTCTTTTGAAACCACAGGGTGTGTTGATAACGTGCAGGACGACCGTGAATAGTGATTTCTCAGGAGCTTGTGATAAAGTGGCTCATTAAAATGTATACAACTGCAAGTTTCCCACACAAAACAAAAACATCAACTGGATAGCATACAAATCAAATATATTTGAGGGGTTGTTTTGTTCTTCTGATCTGCTGACAGCTCATTGGACCGTGCCCTCTATTCCCATCAAAGACTTAAAAAAAAAAACCAACCTTTGTCTCTCAACAAGTCACCAGTGTTAAACAGATGCACTGCAGTCTGCTTGAGGACGACATTCGAGGGAATAATAATATGCAGCAGGCTCAACATGAAATGTATTGTTTGCTTCAGAGGCTTTTCCTTAGATCTTAGCATTCAATTCATGTTCAGGCCATTTCTTATCAATGTGAACATATTTTATATGACTATTTATCAGGAATCCCAATTCACAGTGTTGTTTCATGATAATGTGATTAAATAGACTGTGGGGGCCTACAAGTTAGTTATTTAGTTAGTTAGTTGGTCGATGCTCTGAACAAGGACTATGTATTTGATGGGTTGAATGCAGCAAATAATTCCAAAAGTAGGATTTCTTTATTCTTCTTCTCCTTCCTGTAAATACGCTCCATCAACCTGCCAAGCCGTCAGATTGTATTGGGTCTTTGTTTTAAACCAAGGATAGCAGAAGCAATTAGAATGAATGTGAATGCTATATGTTAAAAGAGCCGGTCGGATATGACAAAACATCGGCCAGATACGTTGATTTTCAACCTGAATTAGACACGATGAGGTGGCCAACAGTGAGAGGGGTCCAACATAAGGCCCGTGGACCAAATCCACCCTGCTAAAGGGTCGACTCCTGTACGACACTGCTGATTCTAAAAATGACAAAGGAAACAATAACTGTAATATTTTGTAAAATAAAAGTAACTTTCCTTAGAAGTTGCACTGTTTTCAAATGCATATTTTTTGCACAAACCAAAGATAAAAGTTTTAAGTCATTGTATAGAGGTCATTATGTAATTGTTAAAGTGTTCCAGCCCAACTAAAACAGTATGTGGCCTCTGATCAGAGCTGAAGGTGAAGGTCTCTGTGGCTATACATCGTTTATGCACATGTTATAAATTAATAGAACTTACACTTAAGACCTTTTCGTTGATTTCCTTAAATCTGTGGACACTTAATTAACTGTACTAAGTAATGCAATTGAGCACAACAACTCTGCAATATTGTTTTACCTTTTAAAGACTTAGTTTATCAATGTATGCTGTTGCCACTGTTGACAAGGCAGCATTTCTTCTGCTTGCTTATTATTGAGGTTGCAGTGGGTGGTGGAGGTGGAGGTGGTGTACTGGAGTCCATTATGTTGAAAGGGGTTTCTGATATTCTGTTATTGTGGCAGCTATGAGAACAATCTCTTATTATAATGCAATTTAATCTGAAGGCACCGGAACTACAAGCTACACAGTAAGAGAGGTTATAGCCTAGTTTCTCAGGAGGAGTTTATTCAGTTTGTTTGTTTTTTTAATCATTAAACATGGACATCACACAGTAATAAAGATTGCGTCCTGTTTGAACGTGGTTATATAACTCAGGATTCACATGCAACTTCACCATAGCTCACGAAGACAAACAAACATTTGGGGGTATAGTTCTTTATTTATGATGCACATGTCTTTACATTGTTGGTTTCATGCTAATAGAGGCGGTTGAAACTCATTCTCGCTCAACTAAAACAAAAATCATGGCTATCAAGTGGGTTATTTCATTATTCATCACAGCTGTGAGAGCAAATTCCTGATTGGGGCAAAATTAGTAAGATTGCAAAAATATTCACGAGGCAACTTTTAATTGGCGCAAGTTTAAGAAAAGCCTCCATGGTGGCTTTATGAGGCCCCCTGACATTTTAAGTGTTTCTAAATATTGTGATTCAAGTTGCCACAGATCGTTGTAATATAAAAAGCTAATAATACTCAAACTTTACAGTAATGTGAACGGGGAGTGTGGGAATAGGTTGATTATGATTTTAACTCTGAGGATATTTTTATGTAATTTGTTTGCTTAAAAAAAACGTTGCACTATTATGATAACTGACAATGTTGACATAATGTTGAATGATTTAGTATAAAAGTTTACAAACTGCACAGCAGAAACAGAGTTTGAGACCGGGCCATTAAACCAAGGGAACATGTCCGACTTGATATTATAATTGAACACAAATTGTCTTTACAAACATAAAGAATTATCTAACAACTGAGCATGGAAACTTTTATATTTAAGAGATTGAGAATTTTACCTTTCCCTCCACAATACGGAATATTGAAGCTTTATTGACTTTGTGGAATAAAATTCAGACCAATACCATCATGATATCGATTTGTTATTGAAGAGGGTGTAGTAAATATATTTGTATTTCAAAATCCATAAATCTTTAATTTTTTTAGCTTTAACTCTGATTCCGGTCCATGTCTCCTTCAAACCTTATGTTTGCCCCATGATATCAGCCTCACCACTTCCCTCTCTCTCTCTCTCTCTCTCTCTCTCTCTCTCTCTCTCTCTCTCTCTCTCTCTCTCTCTCTCTCTCTCTCTCTCTCTCTCTCTCTGTCTCTCTCTGTCTCCGTCTGTCACTCTAACCTCATCACTCTCCTGCTTCATCCTGCTGTCTCCCCCATGCTGTCACTTCCCCCATTTCTAACTTCTTAATTTATCTCCTCAGTTCTCTCTTTACTTCTAAGTGCAGCTCCAATATAGAGCCGACCTTCATAATATCAGTTACATTTCTTTACTGTATAGTTAGCTGCGTGTCTTCTATTCCCTGTGGGTTTATAAGATATTGCTCTTTTGAGTTCACAGACGTTATTATATCATAATAGTAGGGTGCGAGTTAGCATGGGGTCAAAATATCAAATATTTATCAACTCAGGGTAAATAAAATACAATACAACTCTTTCACAGGGATTAAAGTTACTCTGATATGTATCCGTCCATCCTCTATACCACAGTCCCACTCTTATGGTTGTTCAGTTGACAGGATGACAGTGAAGTGAGCCTTTGCGAATCGCTGCTTTGCTCTCCTGATGAGCTTTATTTAACTCTTGTTTTGGCAGTTTTATTAAAGCGAGCGAGCGAGCCTCCACTTCCACGGCTATTATTGTGTATTTCCCATTCTGTTTTACTTCTCGGCTGTCTGAGTCTGTGCGGCTGTTAGCTAACAACATCCTCCTCTGCCTCCACACTGACTGCATCTCTATTTGTGGTCCAGTGGCCTGCCTGCCTGCCAAGAAAGAAGAAATGGGACTTATACCTTTCTTTAAAAAAACAACAACAACAAAAAAAAAACATGTGGACATGCTCATAGGTGTTGAAATAGGACTAGAGCTATAAAATAAATCAATAAATAAAGAAGTAGGAGGTAAGGTGTTGTTAACAGGTGCGAGTTGTATCTGCAGCATTGTGTGTACCTTTGTGTCTCACCGTAAGACTTGAAGTGCAAAGATTGTCTTTATTTAAAACATGTTAAAAGCAGTTGTGATGTCAGACCTATAGTAATTAATTAAACATATATAAACAAATAAAGCTGCATGCTTGAAAAGGAGTAGATTTAAAGATAACTGTATTTGATCCAACTCTCTATTCCAAAATGAGCTAAACTGTACCTGAGTATGCAAAAAAAATTGTTAAAATATTATTGCAATGCAACATTAATATAGTTACATATTCTTGGATTATTCACAATTATACAAACATCCCAATACACTGATCAGTATAAACGTACAAATGTATACTTGATATGATTCCAATTATAAGCATATTTCCATATGTAATGAAATATTCAGTCAATTGAAAAGATTCATATAATTAATCAATACAAAGGTCAGTACAGAATAAATAGAAGTTATTGTAGCAGCACACATTACATCACCAGCTCCTACAAAACCAGTTTTTTTTTTCTTGTTATTTTTCCTCACTAATACGCTTGCAGACAGATTTAATGATTCAGCACGTTTTCATCTCCAGTGTCCTGCTGTAACAAAATTTAGTTTAGGGACAATTGGATTGTCGAAGTATTGATCGTATTACAGAGTTCTGTGCAGTAAATACAGGAAAAGTCAGAATGAAACAAGATAACTCGATATATCTAGATGTCATGTGACAGAGTCCTTTTATTTCTTTTTTTTTTAAGCCAATCCTTCCTTTTTTCCTGGTTTTTAGTTAGTCTAGGAGTGTGTAGCCTTGTTAACCATTTTAACCAGGGAATTCTTTTTGAAAATAACAAAGTCAATTTGACAGCGCAGTGTCGCTCTCTGGGGCACTTCAGTCCACAACAACAACAACAATGTTGTCCACATACACACCTAGTGCCTTTGGGGGAAATAAACAATGTAGGACCAAGAACCGACCTCTTGTTCATTAAGTTCAGGTAAAAAGTTCAATATGGAAGTAGACGAATAATATGGTCACGATGCAGCGATTAGATTCCTGGGAAATTTGCATTTTGTAGTTTTTGTCCATCATTGGTGTTGATTTGACTGTCATCTTACGTGTTGTTGTTTTTATTGGTTTGTAATGGCTCATAGTAGTAGTGAGAAAATGTTCAGAAAATGGTCATGAACTCTTGTGGTTGTATGACAAAACACCACCGATAGAAAGGCCCAAAGCATGCTGGGAGATGTAGTCAAAACAGTCAGCTCTGAGCTACAGCCTGAGCTGAGTGTGAATTCCAGCTGTGGCTGTGCGACATGTATTCCCCCGTGTCCCTGCAGCGCAAAGGCTTTTCTTTTCTAATCATGCAGACGTGTTTGGCTGGCAGCTCTGAGTGTCACAGGTCAGATAGGCAGCGTGAACTCTGTGACGTAGAGCAAATTAAAAAAAAAGAAAGACAGAGAAACAGTCCAGCTTTTGCTGACGCTGCTCAAACTGTCATTACAAGTGGCCACAGCTGTTGTTGACAGTCACTGGGAGTTTCATTCTAGAAATTCTACGGCGGTTTTAAGCCCTGGGCTCCATTCAAACTTACTCAAAGCCTCAAGCATGAAGGAATCAACATCAATTTTACTTGGAACAGTTTCAACATCTTACATTCCTGCGTTCATACATTTGACTGTGTCGTCTCGCTGTAACGGCTTCTCCTGGTACAAGAACGGGTTGACGGTTATTTCCCAATTACTGAAAAAAGAATGGCCCAATTTCCCTGAAATTGCAGGCAGCTTCAGAAAACCCCGGGTTAAGACTTCATACACAGCCTCTTGTTTCTGGGCTCACCTGTTTCCACAGTGGCCACATTGTTCTGAGACGGATTACAACTCATTTATCTCTCCTTTCTGTTTCCATCTTGCCCCTTGTCAAATGTAATAGCTTCTCCTCCTGTCTCCCTAAACATGGTTAAGGCTATTATGTGGCAAGTGCATGGCCCCATTTGGAGAGCTGCAGTCTCATTATGTGCAAAATGGACTCCACACTTCATCGGCAATAGCAATTCATACGTTTTACAATTGAATTTTTCTCACTAAAAATGAGAAGAGTACAATGAATAAAGGACAGATTGCAGCAATCATAGCGTTTGGATGTTCAACGTTGCCGTTCTTTTAGTTCTCTTACAGCTACCGCTGAATACACTAATTGCCTTCAGAGGGAGGAAAGTCAAGCGAAGGTCATGCTACATATGAAATCAACAAGCGTCAATGTTGGTATAAGTTTCCCCCTCATTGACCACAGTTCTATCACTGTCATTCTGTATTGTTACTGCACAGCCATTAGAAAGGCCTATCAGAGTCAATGGGAGGCTGTCAAGGGGAGATAACCGGCAGCAATGAACCATGATAACTAATCAGCAGAGGATGCTGACATTTATATTGTCTGTGTCGTGAAAAAAAAAAAAAGAATCTTGGCCCCGCTATGTCCATCTGATTCTTTATTTTCACGTCATTCTTCTTTATAAGCATCTGGTTATCAAGTTCTATGTTTATGCAGCTTTTTGCAGGTACTTATCAACTTGGGGTTAAAATCTAAGAGGCTGTGTCGTTCTTTGTCTCCTCTTACAGAGCATGGTTGACAAGCCGTCATTACCAGAGTACAAGGTGGCAGCGGTGCACAAGTCGCGCTTCATCCTGCTCCACTACAGCGTGTCCAAGGCCCTGTGGGACTGGCTCATCCTGCTGGCCACCTTCTACGTGGCCGTCACCGTGCCCTACAGCATAAGTTTCACGTCGCATGACGATATCGTCAAAGCCGCACGCTCCACCTTCATCAGTGACATCGCGGTGGAATTGCTCTTCATCATTGGTGAGTGTGGACAGAAATGATTATTGAAGTGTTTTCAATGTGGTTTCACCATCATCATGGTTCCGATTGACTGGCATGAGATTGTTTTCCCACATTGCTTTGCACTTTATGTATAGCCTCACTGACACAAGAACAAACCAGTATAAATACATATAAAATACAGTGAAATGTCCAGAAATTATTCCTCCTATTTGTAGCTGCTATTCATGTTTAACTTTTCTATATATGAAACATTACGAGATGTTCAAGCCTAATTTTGAAGGTACACTGTGATGTATCGTCACATTGCTCTTCCAAATAAAGGTGAGGAGAATGTTAAATCACTGATGTACTCACAATGTGACGAAATCTTGTATTTTCTTGTTTCTGAGGGCCTTTTGACTTGGTTATTGTTCAAATCTATTATCCTCATCAGTTGCTTTGCAACAGCTTAACTTGATTATGGTCTAGTGCTACTTGTTTGCTTCAGAGACATACATTTGTTTCCCTCATTCCCATCACTTCTCTAATTTCCATGTATATGATCCATTAATATCTGGTGTGTTGCATCATGTCAACTTCCAGCATGTACATCAGCAAGTCCCGCTCTAACGAAAAACATTCTAACACATTGATCCAGATCCTAATGGTTTATAATCCAGTTTATATCATGTAAATCTTTTGTTTTTGTGCAGATATCATCCTAAACTTTCGCACCACCTATGTGAGTCAGTCGGGGCAGGTGGTGTACGAGGCTCGCTCCATCTGCATCCACTATGCCACCACGTGGTTCTTTGTGGATTTGGTGGCAGCCCTGCCCATCGACCTGCTGTATGTCTTCAACATCACCGTGGTGAGTGCTCCCAAGGGAGAAACAGCATCGTCTCTATGTGACTGTTGGTATGACTGAACTGAAGACTGAAAACTCTCATCCAGATTTCAACTCATCCATGAATAATGAATTTCTACTTGCATTATGAGTGACATGACTTGCTGTTTGCGTCCAGACGAAACCTTCCACACTAATTCTCTCTTCTTCTTTTTTTTTCTACGTTCTGTGCCTGGTCCTCCTCTTCAGACGTCTTTGGTCCACCTGTTTAAGACAATACGTCTCCTGCGCCTCCTCCGTCTCCTCCAGAAGCTGGACCGCTACTCTCAGTACAGCGCCATGGTGTTGACCTTGCTGATGTCTGTGTTTGCCCTGCTGGCGCACTGGATGGCCTGTATTTGGTACATGATTGGACGCAAGGAGATGGAGACTAATGAGACGTGGGACATCGGTGAGTCTCTGTTCGAGCCCCAGTGGAGGTGGATTGTGTCAAAGACTTGTATTATACAGCCAATAAAATGTTATATCTTTTTTCTAAGACTGTCCAAACTGTATTTATTTATTTAGTTAGTTATTTATTTATTTATTTATTTATTTATTTAGTTAGTTAGTTAGTTAGTTAGTTAGTTAGTTAGTTAGTTAGTTAGTTAGTTAGTTAGTTAGTTAGTTAGTTAGTTAGTTATTACAGGTGTATTCTAGCATACATTAATTAAGACTACACTAAATTTTTACCCATCCAGTGAGCATATTTGGTTTCTCTCCACTCAGCTATAAATAGTGATGGTTCACACATTGGGTGTTCAGCTCAGCGCAGTGGCGTTACGGAGATGGACACACGCTGTGCTAACGAGAACCATCTGAAACTAAATCAAAAACCCATATGAAATTGGCCGGCAGGCAAGCTGGACGCTAATGTCTCCTTTGTGTGCCTGTTTGAAAATGGAGACCAAATAAAAGCCGAGCATTAGTGTTTTTATTCTTTAAATTATGCAAGAAGCAGCCGAAAACCTGTCTCATTATTTACGCTGCCGTCTGAGCAGATCAAAGAATCTGTCTATTTTATGGGTTCATCAACAACAAAGAAAAGGCTGCTAACAAGCATTGGGTTACTCCCTCTGCTTAACAGCCTTCATATGACATAGTGCAAGGTAGAAGAAAATTAGACACCTGGCCCAATGAAGTGTGTGTGTGTGTGTGTGTGTGTGTGTGTGTGTGTGTGTGTGTGTGTGTGTGTGTGTGTGTGTGTGTGTGTGTGTGTGTGTGTGTGTGTGTGTGTGTGTGTGTGTGTGTGTGTGTGTGTGTGTGTGTGTGTGTGTGTGTGTGTGTGTGTGTGTGTGTGTGTGTGTGTGTGTGTGTGTGTGCGCATTACTGTGCTCACTTATGAGAGGGCATCGTGTCAATAGGGACGTTAAGTCACACCTGCTAATTAAGACTAAGACTCTTATTCATCTCTCGAGAAGCCTGGCTAATTCTGCCCTGTCCCACATGACCATGCCAGCCAATATACACACACACACACACACACACACACACACACACACACACACACACACACACACACACACACACACACACACACACACACCAACATACACTCTAGTGTTTTGTTCGATATTACATCCGTTCTCTGATGCCTCCATCAAGCACAAAGCTGATAGAAGAGAAAAGAAACATAAAACTATCAAGCACCCATAACTAATGCACTATCTATACTCGTGCTTCTTCCTACAAGGGTGGCTTCATGAGCTGGGCAAGCGTCTGGAAACCCCCTACATTAACAGCACAGTGGGCGGCCCGACGGTGCGCAGCTCCTACATCGCTGCCCTCTACTTCACCCTCAGCAGCCTGACCAGTGTGGGCTTCGGCAATGTCTGCGCCAACACCGACGCTGAGAAGATCTTTTCCATTTGCACCATGCTCATTGGCGGTATGTCTGACACTTGGGTTCCTAGCAGTGCAAAAGAAAAAGAAAGAAATCAGCCAGAAGTGGGTTGAATGGTTTGGCTGACCTATAAATCGCAGCTTGTCGCCATATTTATATCCCAGAAAAAGAGATGATTTGAGCACAAATGGCAATTACTTGTGCAACAGCCCAGAGGATAATTACGTGTTTATTTTACAGCTTTGTGAGAAGGACGAAGTAAACAACGCTGTAATTTATTGGTGCAACTGTGTGGATCAAGAAGCAAATTACATTTTACATTAATTCAGGAATGATCATTAAAGTCAAAGATACATTTCACAGTCAAGCACCTCTGGAAAAAAAAGTTTAATTTACAATTGTAAACTCTGTACAGTGTCGCACAGTAGTTTAGTGGTTATTAACAATCATAGATTCATAGTTTCAAGTCTTGGTTGAACTTGGTGATGATTCTGTGTGAAGTTTAAATAGACGTTTAATTAGTCAGAACATTATTTCAGCTTTACTGATCTAAAGTGTCAAATAATAAAACTTGACTCTGGAGAAATAGCTTTCTTATAAAATGCTAATAGTCTAGAAACAACCATTTGAGATAAACTACTGACTGTGTGTGTGAGTGTTTCCTGCTCTTTGCTCATAGTCAGCCGGGAAGGAATAATTCATTGCACTTATTGAAGTTTTACTCTGTGATTCCTTTGTATTTTGTGTCTCTCAGCTCTGATGCACGCCCTGGTCTTCGGTAACGTGACGGCCATCATCCAGCGCATGTACTCGCGCCGCTCTCTCTACCACACACGCATGAAGGACCTGAAGGACTTCATCCGTGTCCACAGTCTGCCCCAGCAGCTTAAGCAGCGCATGCTAGAGTACTTCCAGACTACCTGGTCTGTCAACAATGGCATAGATGCCAACGAGGTAGGAAGCCCTTTCATTGTGGCTGTCATGTAATACCTTTGGACACGGTACAATCGGTTCCTGCAGCACTTCAAGGCATCGTTTTCATGGCATTTGAACAATGGAGCCTCTTTAGACATTCAGCGCGAGCCCTTTAAACCTGTAATTGTTTATGATTTTGTACAACACATGGCCGGCTGTGCGACATCAATTGATATCCTATTGAAATTCAAAAGAGGGTAACTGCTGGCAGCACAGTCCATCCCCTAATTACCAATCTGTGTCACACCTCATCACATCTGTCACATATCCCCAGCTCCTGCACGACTTCCCTGACGAGCTGCGGGCTGACATCGCCATGCATCTGAATAAGGACATCCTCCAGCTGCCGGTCTTTAACGGGGCCAGCCGGGGCTGTCTGCGCTCGCTCTCCCTACATATAAAAACCTCTTTCTGCGTCCCTGGGGAGTACCTGATTCGTCAGGGTGATGCACTGCATGCCAACTACTTTGTCTGCTCTGGATCTCTGGAGGTGCTGAAGGATTGCATGGTCCTGGCTATATTAGGTCAGTGGATCATGTTTTGTGTGTTTGTACACTGCAGAGGAAACATAAAGCTCGAAAGTCATTCTCTTTTGAATTTTAGGCAAAGGGGACCTGATTGGATCCGACCTGCCTGGAACCGACCAGGTGATCAAAACGAATGCTGACGTGAAGGCGCTCACCTACTGTGATCTCCAGTACATCGGTGTGCGAGGCCTGAGGGAGGTGCTGGAGCTCTACCCCGAATACGCCAGCGTGTTTGCCTCCGACATCCACAACAACCTCACCTATAACCTGCGCGAGGGCAGCCAAGACGAGGTACTGAACACACTCATTACACGAAGCATTATCGCTGATTATATTTGTTTTTGTTCTAAATCACAAGTAGAATTACAGTAATTGATTGATCCACAGAAGGAGCTTATGTTGCTTATGTTTAATGCAAAAATCATTTCAAATGAAGGGATTTGTGTTCGATTATTCCTTTGTTGTGCTTTTAGGAAATAAATCGTATACTATGGGAATGCCTGTTTGTCTTAAACGGTGTTACATTTGTAAGGGACATGCATCTGTGGGATGAGTGTCTGGATTGCGCAAGTACAATTTTGCTAAACCTTCTCTACCAAAAAGATCATAGAGACCTGTTTATAACCAGTCCCCCTCTAGCATTTAGTGGTTTATTAATTTAGTTGAGAAAGGGATATGAGATTTGGGGCAGTTGTGTTTAATTAAAGACACTCTGTATTTAAATTAAGTAGAAATGTAAGCTTACCGTATGTTTTTAATGTTTCCGACACTGACTACTAGTACCAAAAGGATTACTTCAAAGTAAGCTGTTGTGTTTTCTTTTGTCAATTCGGTTGATTTAAAAACTCCACTTTCCTTGTATTCAGTCATTCACTGCCTGAAATATGAACAAACAGCAACACATCAAACATAACATATTCCTAAAATGCTGCATTATAGAAAATGGTTCGGAATAAAGTGCAGCGTCTTACTAAACTAACTTAACTTTCTACATAAAAGTGTGGTGAAGCGGAGCCAATTAAACAGCCCATTTGTGCCCCTTAGCTGCCTTTGTTCCTCTCGTTGACTCTTGTTCTCCTTTGTGACCAAAAGGTTGTATGTGCTTTGATTGTCACACCAATTACCATACGCACTCGCCAATGTCAAGCACCCCTATCGCTTCCACTCACCGCCCCAGAGCCCAGCAGGAGGGCGTTACACACGGACACTGACCTCCTCGCAGTGCAGCGTGTTTCCCTCGCCAGTTATTTAAGAAGACATTGCATAAGTAAGGGATACTACCCAACACTTTGCATGTGGTGCGATTGGAATGGATAACACAAGGAACCGAGATCCACTTAGAAACTTTTACAATTGTGGAAAGCAAAAACACACAAGTGCTGCATGTCAAAATAAAAAGATCAGCCGTGAAGTTCCACGTGTAGTTCGACTCAGTCTTACGTTCTTTTTTTAACATCAGTCCGTGACCTTCGTATTTTCTACCATTTGTGTTGCTAGGCAACATCTGACTGAACGCAAAGGACCTCGCAAGTCTTAACCGGGGGTTTTCTGATCCTGACAAGTTTTAATGCTGCGGGAAACGAAAGAGGATTTTTCACTGATTGCTGTCAAATTCAGCAGCAAAGAATTGCAAGTGGGCTGGTGCATGATGTTGTTAAAACCATCTGCCCTGCAGAGATAAGGTGACATCGTGCGGTCTCACATGCCCAGGCTGGCTCTCTCCTCTGTTCCAGACACAATACCCAATCACTGTCTCACTGTTTCGCTCCTACCTGACTTCTTATCATCTCTATATTTCACGTGTGATTTTGTGCGTTTCCTCTGGGGTTGTCTCCTTTACCCTGCAGCCATCCTTCACCCTCACTGTGGGCAACATCGTTATGACCTGCTATTTTAAGCCCTCTTTCCTCTTCCTCGCAGGAGTTCCCAGATCCACTCAAAAGTGATGCACATTGAAGATTATATTTCAGTTATTGATGGCTCGATACATCTTGCTCCAAGCTCGGAAATATTATTTTTAGTTTAAGAATATAACTAACACAGAGTCCTAACAAGTAGTTGCAATATAATATAATGTTCAATGTGTCCAGTCACTATCATTTAATCAAAAGTGTACCACTGATCTAAATTCATGCACTTGGTGAAATTCATATAGATCAAAACAATACGGTAAAGTATCTAATAGTGTGCAGGAGCCTCCATTATTGTGTTATATGGTTCATTTTGCTATTCAATTTGTAGACTCTACAATAGCTGATCTGAATCCATTCAAACACTCCTGTTTCACCTACATTGGTTTTGAACATTTATCTAAAAGAATCAATGTATTTATGTATTACCAACAAACATAACAAGGTTTATTCACTGATTTATGTGGCAACCACACAATGCAAACAATTAAACTCATATTTATATTTGATCTTTGACTGACTAAATTGGCAGAGCTCCCGGGGACTTTCTTTCCATGTTCATTCTTGTAAAGTCTCCAACAGGGCGTTCCTCATGGCTCCCACTCGCCATTTAATTTATTTGCAGTTTTTATTGCTCATTAGTTTAATTAATTATACTCCTCTTTCCCCCCCTGTTTTTGTTTGTTTTCGAGCGCGATGCATGGGGACATCTGTGCTGGTGGAGTAAATTGCCGGGTGTCTTTTTGTCAGTCAAGCTGAGCGAACACAACTTGAGCTGCAATAATGAGGGCTTCAAAATAAAAAGCAGTTTCATTTCCTAAAGGCACATTAACAGAATTTTCCACCTCATACGAACGCTTTAAGAAAGCCAATTTAACAGGAAAAAGTTTATTATCGTCCGACCTCTCCGACCAAAGTGTGTTGGATTTGTAGACGCCACAGATGAAGGAATATTCCGAGAGTCAGAGAGCCTTTTTGGGATGTGGCATGTCATGAGGTCTAGAGAAAACACGTCTCTCACACCATCTGCTCTGGGTTTCTGCTCGAGCGCAGGGTGAAGGAATGATCAAGTACCTGCCTGCCAAGCTCCACCGAGTCCTCACATACACACACGTAAATGCACACACACACACACACACACACATACACACACACCCACACACACACACACACACACACACACACGTAAATGCACACACACACACACACACACACACACAGGGTAAAATTCATAGTTACACTCATCAACATTTGAGGTGGGAGTTGCTGAAGGATCGGCGGTCCTTTTACACTCAAGAGATATGAGAGAGTGGTATGCTGACTGCACAGCAATGAATTATTTGTTTTGAAATAGCCAAAGAAACAGATTGTAGAAATGCCTATTACAGGATAAGGTATCCAGAGGGGACTACTTTATCTTCATTACAGTATAGCAAAACAAAACAAAACAAAAAGAACACACTGCCAGATGGAAAATGAGGGATTTTTGTCAACTCTGTAATTAAATGTCATTAAACTTTCATTCCACTACCGAAGAAGGATTCTGGATTCTGGTCAAGACTGTAAAAGTTTGGAAGCTTATTTGCTCGGCAAACTGCGGCTGGATGTCTCATCTGAAGCAGCTTAAACCTGTAAAATGTTTGTGATTTCGATCATGATTATAGATATTTGTATTAGTATCTCAACAAATAAAGTTAGAGTTCAGATATTCCTCATTCATGGAGCCCCACTCTGAGCAGCTCCCATGTAGTAGCTCAAACAAAGACTTCAAGGTCGATTGTTTGACTCAGGATTTGATGCTCATTTGTTAGAGGATGTGCGTTTTGAGGGATACGGAGGGACTTGGTTGTCCTGGATGGATTGGGTAGGTCATCCCAGCACCAGGGACGCTGCAGTGTCTCCAAAAGTTGTCCCTCAACGGCCGTGTCACCACAGGGAGAGTTAAGTAGTCACAAGTCATGGAGTATGAAGAGCAAGCTGGTCAGTGGAGGGTTACGGGAATCCCTTCAGTGTCTTATACTCGCAAAACAAGTTGTAAATATTTACTTGTCGGAGTCCGAAGGATCACAGAGAGGAGGTGACATACAACCGTCTGAGGTGACTGTACTGTCAGACTGCATTGCATTAATGGAATTAGTTTATCTTAAACTTTGCTGGATCATTGATTCTGTATGAACTGCAAAACTGTCCAAGATCAGCCGCTGACATCTGATTCTGAGACGATTCATGCAACAAAAAATTGCACAATCTCACTTGTAACTTTTCACCCACAGCAACAATTTCAAGATTTAGTTTTTTTGGTATATTCATCTTTCTAAACTCTCAGTGAGCATTGAGAGAATATGCTAGATTTAAATCTACGAATCTACGGAACTACGGCAATAACAACTCAAACAGCACTTTTAAGAACAGTTGTTCGCAGAGTGCTCTACAGTGAAAACACACAAACATGAAAAAAGTCAGGCTCGACAGCAGACATGGACATGAAATCATGTTAGAAATGCGAGACATGCACTCATATCAGATATAGTTAAAAATGTATTTCTTTAACAGATATGAGCTGCTGCAGTGTGTGGAGGAACTACACACAGTTCTTCACTTTCTTCACTTTTCCGCCACTCACCCAACATGAATACGCCATTTGGCATTAGTAGACCAGACTTAGACATTTTCTCATGAGTGTTACACATATGCTTAGCTCTGCTGCTCAAACCACAATTGCCTGTCCCTTATAAATATCTTTATATCCCCTATTGCTAACCGGAGGAGCAGAAAGTCTCCACCTCTGAGCCCCGTTCTGCAAAGGCTTTTCAGAATAAAAGGCGTTTTTTTTCATTTGCATCGTCTCTCTGTAAAAGTATCTAGAGATGACTGTTGTATCTGGGGCTATATAAATACAATTGGATTGAATAAATGTGACAACAGCTGTTACCAACAGCATATGATTAAATGCCACAAAGCATCGTTACACACAATTTCCCACTCATAAGTTCCCATTACTTTTTGAGTTTAGTTTTTATGATAGATTACAGCCACTCATCAGAGTCGGTCCTTTCCCCAACAGTTAGGTCCCTACAGACTCACTTTGCTATGTGGGACATGTGTTGCATCAGTGCCACATTAATTGATATTTGATGCTCATTTAATGTCGTTTGGCACCAATATTCCTCGCTGGATGGTTAATCATTCCTTTTTGCCCCGGGTGAGTTTTCCTGATGAGGAGACGCTGCCACCGTCCTGAATTGACTCACAGATGTGCCTCCTCTGCCTTTCACATGAGCTCCACTTGCAAAGATTCACAGCCACATTCTGTTTTCACGTCCTTTTCGTGGCGACGACCTTGAAAGTTGCTGTTCTGCTTCGCTGGAGGCTTAAATTTTGTTGCATATCCTCAATGGTTTCCTTCATCAAAGAGCTCGAGAACGGAGCTCGCGCCGTCACATTGAGCCTCGTTCTTAGACGCATATTTTTCACACGTGAGGGAAACCTTCACAGCATTGCAGTTTTATTTGCCACCCACCTAGTAAGTATGCTAAATCGCTAATAATTTATCCACATGCTGGCAGACGGTCCAACTGTTGCCGGGTTTCTGACGCAACCGAGTGCAAAAAGAAGATTGAAATCATTGTGAAACGTTTGTTAAAAACTACTGTAATGTACACAGTCGTCTTTCCACAAATTCTTTTGTCTAATGGTGCTTAGATTTATTTTAATTTTGTCCACTTCAAGATTTTCCTGCTTTAACTCTTTCTTTCTGTGTGGAATGTCCATGTTGTCAGGGGTTACACCACTTTCCTAGGACCACTATGGGGTAATACATCTGAAATGTAAAAACGTTGTATTGTATTGGTGAGCTGCTCTGCAATGGCAATGTCTTGTCGGTTTTGTCCTTTATTGACAACGAAAATTGTAAAACACTGATCTGTGTTTCAAAAGTCCATCTGTACCTCTGGCTTCATTCAATAAGTGCTTAAATATTCTCAAAATTCTTTCAAAATAAGCCTATATGTTAGCCAGGTGACATATAGTAAACACTTAACCTACACCTACAAGAATTATTTAAGTAATAATAAATATATAGAAATAAAAAGAAAAAACAAGCAAAGCATGTACGCTTAATTTTATTTCATTCTTTTTTTTCTCTCATTGACCTCATGTGGGCTGGTCAGAGACGGCCAGAGGGCAGCATGTGGCCTGCAGGCTGCACACTGCCAAGGTCTGGTGTCGAGGGTGGATGGAGATTTAAAAGTGAAACTGATGAATGCATCATGCTTGTTACTGTATTTATTCTTTTTTCTTTTTTCGTGTGTAATCCCCCGTTGTGTCTTTGCTACTGCAGGGCTTCAGAAGATTTTCAAGGTCGCCGCGGCTTCATCATGTGAGTACGATGGAAATTCATCACACTTCTCCACATGTTGTCAGACGTGAATTCCCGGCCAACTTATAAAAAATAAACAATTAGGATTATTATTTAGTGCTATTAAATGTTTGGTAAGCAGGACTGTGACACATTGCTCAAAAATGTGTGTGAAAGCTGTTTGGAGGTGAGCTTCCTGTTTGTTTCTGGGGGAAACTGAAATGCTGGTGAGTCTGCAGTGCAAGGAGAGAGCGGGGGGGGTGGGGGGTCCCAGGAGTCGACTCACTAACTGGGTCAATATCAGTTCTGATGGAAAACCTTGTGAGCTAAACAATTCACTACGAACTGTTTGCTTGTTATTATTGATAATCAGAATATTCTGTTCACAGTTCTCGCTTTGTGTGTTATTACAATAATTCCTCGTGACGTTGTGTTGGGAGCGAAACAGATTGTTAACAGGATTGAAGCTGTGTCACTAAAATATAATTATCTGTAACTCATTAGAATAACAAAGCGGCTGCTGTTTATCAGAAGCGTTAAACACATGAAGAAACTTGTCACCTCAGGTTATAATAAATGTTTGTTTTTCAAAATGAGCTTGTTCAGGTGCAGCTTTTTAAACTCATTATGAATTTGATTTATTTTGGGTTTTATTTGACAGGAATTGAAATCAGGCTTCTTCTTTTTTTTGTTGTTATTATTATTTCGACACCATCCTGGACTCTATATTTTGTCCAATTTCGACACGTGTCACTGTTTTCTCACATGCAGGAATCCAGGCTTCCCTCCATAGTGGAAACTAAGGGTGACGACTTCGACGACTCTGCCCACCTCTCTCCAGCCACTCGCTCCCGCCGCAACCTCCTGCTGCCAAACTTTGCCAGCCCCGTGCGCCGCACCTCCCTGGGGAACCTCCTCGGGGACGAGTTGCGGCAGTTCAACGCCCTGCGGCGGTGCCGCTCGCCAAACCTTAGCCGCGGCTTCCTCGGGGGGCAAAGCTCATCGTCGCCACAGCCTCCGTCAAAAAAAGACCACAGCAGTCCCACTTCAGCTCCTGCCTCGGCCTCAGCTTCAGCCCAGGACGAGCCAGACGCTGAGCAGAGGCCCTCCAAGCTGCTCATACCCACCGTCACTTGTTTTGGACCTCCAGATCTCAGCCCCAGGTTGGTACAACCTGTCATCCAATGTAAAGATACAATCATAGAAACACGTGTTTAACAACATGACATTTTGTGATTCTGGCCAACTACATGAAACCGATTGTTGTACGATTTAAAACAATGGTAATGTTTCAGGTTGATACAGCTTTATGTGTTCTGATTGTAAGTCATACATCGATTACAATAAAATCACCCACATCTCTTCCACCTGAGGAGTTCTCACCTTCGAGAAAGAAAATTGAAAGCTTCATGCTCGTGTTCTTATTTTTTCATATTGTTTGATTTGCCCTTTGCTCAGTTTTCGCTTTACTTTCCCATTTCTGGCTTATATTATCTGTTTTAAACTGATGAAAATGCAAGCCCAAATGATATAGATTTAAGTTTTTGTGTTGTCATCATAATTTGTCTGTATATTCAGGCTGAATCTAATAGTCCCACACAATGTGAGCGTCTGAGTGTGGTGTTGCAGTACAGAACTGCTTGAGAAAGCCTCCATCATGTACCGAACGTAAATGGAGAGTATTTGCATTGCATATTTCAACAGATGTCACTGCATTTTATCACCAGCAAACCTTATCCTCCTGCCCCAGCCATCTGTATTCATAATGTATCCCTAAGTCATCCGGTAGGTTCTAGATATGGGTAAGTGTTGGATCACCGGGCTCAAGTGTCCACCCCTTCAGACCGGCCTCCTCTCTTCGTGTTGGAACCAACATCGGCCGCAGCCAGTGGCAGCTCTCATGGCACGATCCGGAGTCCTCCGCTGGCTCCAGTGATAATTGAAAAAGCTCTACAGTTACATTAACTCCCGTCTCCCCCTTCACTTCACCCCCCTCTGCCAGGGTTGTAGACGGCATCGAAGACAACGGGCACACGTTCCATTTCAGCGTGGAGCACAGCGGGCCCAACGCCAGCGCAGGAGGCAGCACCCAAGGTAAGTCAAACCGCCCACCAGCTGCGAGGGTCACCTGGGTGCCAGATGGCTGCAGGGGGAAAAATGGATCCCACGAGGCGGGTCTGCCTCCCTCTGGGGAAATCTGAGAACACAGCAGAATGAAATGACAGCCAGGTGAGCAAGGAGTCAGAGAACATGCTAAAGGACAAGTGAGGTCAAAGCAGGGCTGAGAGCGTCTCACCTTTTGTACCGAGAGTTGCTGTCCTTCCAGGAAGCCCGTCCAGTTCAGTCCAGGTTCAACAAAGTTACTTCATTTGAGAAAGTGCTTCAGCAGCAGATGTATAGAAACAACGTTTTGCCTGAAAAACGAAACTTTGTTGGTGTTTTGAGGCGTTCTCTTCAAACCTATGGACCCAAAGCTAAAAATAGCTCTAGAGATTATAAATCACATTGATTTTCTAGCATTCTTTAATGAAAGTCTACTGTTTTTTTTTGTTTTTCTTAATACCAGGTATTGCACTCTACCCTGACACCCGAGGCTGTGCAGTTGTAAATATGTGAAAAGATGAATGCTGCCAGTGCTGACTTTACACAGACTCTGAAGATCAGTCGAGATCATCTTGAACACTGTCCAACTTATATTACACATTTTTCCACTTCAGCAGTTACACGATCATTCAACCATTCTCACACACTCACACACTAATGTTGATGGCTGTGCTGCATAGACACATCCACAGGATGAAATAGAGGATTGAAACGACAACCCGGGCATTGAAAGATGATTTGCTGTACAAATAGAACCAATGCAAAAGCTCAACATTAGAATCTATTCACACATCCATTACATGATGTCTGTTCAGCTGACGTATGATGTTGTGGTTCATCTTATATTGATAAAGTAGTAGTTTGCTCCTGACTGTGATATTCAGATGTTCTCCTCCACCTCCCTGCAGACGCCGCACAGCCTAACGCCGCTCTGCTGCTGGAGACGGAGGAGGTCAGGCAGAGCATCACTCAGCTCAACCTTCAGGTGAGACACAGCCCCCGAAACAAACATTAACATTTATGGGACCGGAGATAATGTAGACTGAAGATTCAGTTCCCCAGAGAGCTCGACTGACTTTGTCCCTCTGGTCTGGAAAATTCCCTTTAAGAAAACAAAAACGCATGAAGGCCATCATTAGTTAATTAAAACACATGAGACTGTCGACATTAAATTCAGATTTACTGTTTCTGTTCAATCTTTTTCAGGCAACTGGATATATTTGGTAATTGACGTTACTGCTATTTGATGAATGAGTTCTGTGTTCAGGTCTTTACTCCGATCACATGACCATCATACTGTTTAACTTCAATGCTTCAGCAAAACATTTCCTGTTCAATTCTCAATGAAGCATTTAACTTAAAAGTAAGTTTTCTGTTTTGTTGGACAATATTATTCATTAAAGTATAGCCAATATCAGAAGGCGGGTCAAAGCCAAACTAAAGATTTTTTTTAAGCATTAAAATCTGTATGATTTGCATCAGTTTCACACATTTATTCAAGAGATGTGGTCGTGTTATTGACATGTAATGGTGTATCCATGAAGTCTAGAAATCCTTCAACAGTAATTTAGGGTGAAAATCTACATCTTTAAAATTTACTATACACGCGTATTTAAATCTACAAGTATTCATTATCAGTGTTCATGTATTTGGTGCACAACAAACTAATAGTTTAAGTCTTAGTTGCATTTCTAGCATCTCCTCTGATTTCAGCCTCGCTGGCATCGATGAACGACAAACATTCAGTCCGATCAAGCAGAGTTAATTTCTGCTCGTCTGTCTCTGCACTTTTAATCTGACTGTAAATAGTGGAAGCAGGTGCAGCAGCAGAACCCAGATGGGTCCAGGTAGGTGCTGTTTGAAGACAATAATAATTAATCAGCAGGGCACTTCTGCAATGCAGAGAACCGTCAGTTGTGCTGACTCGACAATCTGTAGTAAGAAAAAAAAAGGGGGGGGGGGGGGGTTGATTACAACCCAGCCCCCTTTTCCCTCGATTCACTCTCTTGAAACCAGTTTTCTGATTCGAAAAGCTCAACAGGAGTGGATAGAATTCTTTTTTAATGTCTTACTTTTCTCCCTGTGTAAACATGTCGCTCATCTTATAATCTCATAACTGAATTGTTTTCGCCTTCTCTGCTCAGATGGGTGCATTAAACCTGGAAGTGTCAGAGCTCACCAAGGGGCTGCACCACATGATGCACCTCCTCCAGGCTCACGTGTCTGTGCGTCACTGCAACGCCTCCTTCCCTTACTACTCGTACGGCGTTCAGATGGTCTCTAGTCCTCCCACGGCCCCCAACGCCGGCCTGCCGTTCACTCCCTCCGCCTGCCAGCTTCACAACGACCCGGGGAGCCACGGCTACCATAGTGTCGTCGGCGCTGGCCAGTGGAGCTACAGCGGATCTGTTGAAATCCAAACGGAGAGCCTCCCCCGGACTCAGTCCTCCAGTCCGCCCTCAAACTCAAACCTACCCCTCTGTCAGAGCTCAGAGAGCGAGGCCACTCATCTGTGGACCGACCTCTCTGAACCTCATGCTGGGCACGAAGACTCTGGCAACAGGCCTCTCAGTGCCAGCGCCCCCACCATCAGTCAGTCCCAGCCCACTCTGTGCCTGCAGCCCCCCGCTGACACTGATGAATTTCCTTGCTTTCTGTCCAGCGCTCCTGCAGGTGCTTCCACGCAGAGTCTGTTGGACTCGTCGCCCGGCTCTCTCTTCGATCTCTGCACGACGCCCGAGTCCCATCTAAACCTTTCAGAGGCTTCCAACGAGGCCGTTTGTGTTCTGATGCCTCGTAACCAGACTGAGGACTCTAATAGATTTCCGGTGCAGGATTCACACCCGTCGAGCCATCCCGTCTCTGCACCGTCACCCGTGTTGCTCTGCCAGCCTTCTGCCTCCTCTCTGGATTCAGGATCTTCGCGACCAGGTGTGCTTGAGCCCCACCTCCCACTGGGCAGCCCGTCTGCCGTGGAACACACCAGTCTGGAGTGCTTACTGGGGAACGGGGCCTCCATGGAGAGCAGGGACAGCGAAAGCGCGTCGTCTCGTCGCTCCAGTATTGGCGTCCAGACTCAGAGCACAGAGCAGTCATGGTGTCTGGACCTCACAGATTGAAGCGTCACCTGACACTTTATACAGTGTTTAAAGACTCTGCATCATTACGTGCTCAGTTTTCTCCCCTTTAAGTCATCTCTTGTTGTCAGACTCAGCATTATTTATGAAATCTCTATGCAAAAGCATGTCATTTGTGCATTATCTTGGCTTTACTGAAGTGTGTCTTTACAAAGAGCTCTATAAAAGTGCATTTCCACTTTATGCTGTATATTTTCTCCAACCTCCTCAGAGCAATTTGCAGTTGATGATACCTGTTACCTCCTTGCATGGTAAAGTTGTTTATTCTTTTTCCTAAGGAAAAGGTTTTCCACATTAATGTGTAAGCAGTCTTCATGACAACCTGTTGATTGTGTACCCAGCCACTGTATTTATACGGAGGACTGGTCAGAGTGATTTCGATGCTTTCATACTCAGAAACATCATCATGATACATACGTCACTTTGCATGTTTGTGATTTTAAGACGTTTTTAATGGAATGTTTTCTCATATTCACTTCTTTTTTTTCTATTTATTTATTTTTTTTAAAGTGAACTGAGTTATTAAACTTCTGTCATTCAAACTCACCAGTACAGCAGTACATGGAATATAAAATATGTCACATTTCCATTGACCATTTTCTTTATATGCTATCATGAAGATATTATGGGAAATGTTATTGAATTCTTTAGTTTTTCCTCAACAAGGCATTTATAACATCTTTAATAAAATAATAAACACAACATAGCTGTTGATGAAGGAAACATAAATTGATATCATCTCACCCTCTCGCCTGCATTTTCTACTGTTGCACCAACTATGTCCATGTCCTCCATCTTCAAATCATCGCTGTCCATTATATGGAGCCACTGTCTCCACACCTCACATCACATCACAGCAGTCCATCAATGAAAACACACATTTAACTAAAAATAAAGTGGGCCCCTTGAAATATTCAAATTTCTATCCTGATTTACAAAATATGAATGCCGCAGAGGAAAAACATTGAACCAAGATACTTCTATAGTATTCAGGAACTTTATTCTTTTTGAATGATTTCTCCGTGGCTGACATAATAAATATTTGGAAAAACATAATGATGTGTACTTTACTGTGGAGTCACACTCATGATCATTTATACACATCCTATTTATTAAACATGTCAGAACGAGTGATTCCCATGAATGCTGAGCTGTCGCAGAATAGTTCTCGTTGGTGGAAAAAAAATATTATATATATACTGTATATATATAAAACTTCACTGTTTTTAATTTTTAAAAGAACATTTGGTGAAGTAGTTTGCTGCTGCTGCTTAAACAAACTCTGATTTAAGCTCAGGAACAAATACAGACGCTATGTTTTATGTCAACATTTGTTAAACTTTTGCTCGTCCATCACTGAGGTCATGCCTTCGATTTTCTCAGGAGGTATTTCAGGGTCATTTGATGAGCCGATCGTGGTGCTGACCTGTTCCTTGCACTAATGAAAGCTCTGTTGGAGACTGTTTGACAAGTTGTTGCTTGTGATTTCACGCTCGGTTTACAGAACTATCACCAAGCAATATAAAACTACACAACAAATACTGCAAACAGGCGCTAAAATAGTAAATTACTGAAACAACTGTAAACTAATACATTCACGACACGTCAAGAAGCTTATCACAATGAGTTAGAAAACCTCAGTGAAGTGCACAAGCAGACAGAGAAAGATCCTCTACACTACAGATCATAGAATAGATGCAAGGTGACCACAGGCCAAGCGATGCAAAATAAAGTTAAAGCCACAAGCAGCGATGAACTTGTGCTCATGCCCACGTATGTATGCATGGGGAGGTTTGGTGTACATCAGATGGAGACATGCTTCTGCCTCTGCCCGTAGGCAGCTGGGATCACTCTGTCTATAAAAGCAGTGAATGGATTCAGGAGAAAAGAGCAGTGCTGTGGAGGGATGCTGTGTTATTGTATCTGCATGATGACCCAAGCTCCTGGAGAATAAGGCAAACTAATACTGAATCAGTTATTCAACATCACGACAGTTATGATTTGATTACTGCACAAGTCAAAGAAAACAGAAGCAATGTGTTGTTTTACTGTCAAAATGAAAACGCAGACAAGCTGATGAAAACTTCTTTTGAGGGACAAAAACCTCTGAGAAACTGGATGTATTTGTTGTAGTTTTTTCTCAGTTTAGCCTTTGAATCCAGCAGTTTTTACTCTCTATGTGACATAAGTGAACATATAGTATCGTTCACACTGATGCTCAGGTTATTTTGTGTGTTTCCCCCCAGGTCTCTCTGGTCATCGTCATGTATTTACAACAGAAAACACACAATGCCCCCCCCCCCCCCAAAAAAATAATCAGATTTTGTCAAATACAAAGATTAAATGTCATGATAACAATAACACTTTTTTTTTAAATAGCTGTAAAATGGAATAACTTTTCATTCTGAAGATATTGCAAGAAAACAACCTTACAAACTCATGGGATTACCAGCTTACACATCTGAGGGTTAAAGAACAGGGATTATCATGCTCCTCAAAAAGTCTTGTTGCAGCACCTGCAATGTTATTCTTGGTTTATTTTAAAAAATGTACCTTACAGTGCATTTCTAATAGTGAGTCAGTTGTGTGAGCGTGCAGTTTCCTTGCATCCGTGTGGGGCCTTGATAAGTCACTGTGTGAAACACCCTAGATGACTATATCAAAGTTAATAATACACTGGGCATGCAGCTGGAACTGTTGCACAATGGGACAATATAAAAAGGAAAGCCAAGGTATTAGTTAAAGTAGGACAGCTTGGTCATCAGGTAAGAAGTTCTTTTTCTTTCCTTCTCATGGTGAGTGTGTGTGTGTGTGTGTGTGTGTGGGGTGGGGGGGGGGGGGGGGGGGGGTATAGAGGTCCTGCTGCTTCCTCAGTGTAAAGGTGGGCTTAACGCACTACTGTGTTAATGTGATAAATCAAGAAAACGTATTTTTAATATGATGTTTGTTTTTCTCACAAATTTGCACCTTAAGAGATTTTGAGTGAAAAAGAAACATGAAGACTGTGGTGCTTCTTCTGGTGTTGGTGGTGGTGGTCCTCAAAAGTGAGTTAATCTGCAATTATGCAGCGTACTACTTTTCAAACGTTAAAAAAAAAAAACATACAAAAAGTTGTAGGTTTTACTTGATTAGAGAGGTGAACAAGTTGGGTTTTTTTTGTGCAGGTGAAGCTTTAAAGTGCAACTGCGGGGGAACAAAACAATGTTCGAATCCTGTGGAGACCTGCTATGGCTCAAGTGACGTCTGTGCCACCGTAATAATTTATGCTGGATCCAGTAAGTATTTGCAAAGTGTACTGAGATGACCTGCTGTCAACTAAGAAAACAGGAGTTTTCTCTATATGTTCCGTCTTTCCACAGCTGTTCGCTACTTCAAGAGTTGCATGTCATCAGCAAACTGCTTCATGATGAATCAGCCTGGCGTGTCGACTGCTGTTTGCTGCAGCACCGATCTCTGCAACAGATAAACGCATATCCTCCGATGAATAAATATCCTCATGGAATTCTTTAAATGTTGTATTTTTGCCTCCCTCTTGCTTTTGTTTTCACTGTGATTGCTTCTCTTGTGATTTCACAAACATCTCTATAAAACACTAAAAGCAATAACTGCAAAGCTCAGGCCAAAACTAATGTGAACTCATAATACAATCTTATTTTATGACCACTTTTATTGTCAACCAATCAAGTATCATATTCTTTATAAAGCCAGTGGGGTTTCACAAACAGGAACAGAGATAGATCATTGTTGTGTTTTTTTCCACTGGTTGAGACGACTTTCTAAATTAATATTTTAATGTGCCACCCCCAAAAGAGGGTCAAATATGTAAGATATTCTTCTTTCCAGCAATTGAATATCCTCGTCCGAAACACCCTATCTCTACTGAATGTCTTGTTTTGTCAAAGAACTTTACCTTCAAAGCTTCTACAATGTAGAGTCAATTACAGTTGATTACCTTCTTTTTGAGTATGTTTTTCTTAGAGTAGATATCAAATAAATAAATAAATAAATAAATAAATAGGTCATCAAATCTATTGTGAGCGTGACTCCTTTCTGTTATGGCCCCACAGCACCACCATGTGGAAGATGCTGTGCGTCAATGAGCTTCCTAAAAGGAAAAGTAGTGGAATTTATTTCACTTTGTGGGTTTAAAGCTGTTGTACATATGAGAGGCGTGAACATCAACTTAGGTCCTGCTTCTGTTTAAAACATATGGATTGTAGAAGGGATCAAAATGCCAAATTGATTTTGTGAATGTAAGGCAAGGTAAAGGTATTAATAAAGCACCATTCATACAAGCCAATTCATAAATATCTGTTAGATATCAGATATCCTGAAATCTGAAAATGTTGTGAAAGGTTTGTTTTTTTCAAAATCTTTTGTGAACATTGATAATGATGGATGGGATCATGTTGAGAATTGAAACTCAATTTCTTTTTCTTTTTTTTTTCTTTTTGTTCTTGTTCTTTTTTCCCTTCTTTTTACGGTACTTGATCGCGTTTTGATATTTGAACTTTTTTGTAAACGGAGAGATCCATCTTAATGACAAATAAACAAATAAATAAATAAATACATAAATAAATAAATAAATAAATAATAAAGACAAAATAGATACAAAATAAATACAAAATAAATACAAAATAAAGAAATAAAGAAATGTGACGTCACCTAACGTCCCATTTGATTGGACGTGAGTCTGCGTCACCTGACTGACGTATTCAGGAAGTATTTTGGTTACACAAGGCGGAAGTGTATAATTTTGTGAACCTGAAACATATATTTTGGGGGAGAAAGGGCGAAAGCCACGCCGCTACGGGATAGCGTTGCGCCAACTCAGCGTCTTTCGTTACTGGTAAGAAGCCTGACGTGTTCTTACTTGTCTTTTTTTTCTTCTTTTGAGTGAGACGTGATGTCAGCCGACGTTAGCGTTGCTAACTCATCCCAGCGTTATTCCAGACGGGCGTTAGCCTCGGCGCTAACTCACAGGTCCAGCCTGTTCTCTCATCACTTTTATTTAAGTGCATTGTTCTCACGTTTAGTTAGAAATTACATCTTTGGACTTTGTTGATCAGGGTGTGAAGTTGACAGCTCGAAGCTTGTACGGCTTAACAACAATATGTTTCCTCCGTTATGCAGCCAGATGTTAGTTTACAGTTCTTGTGGCTCCATCAGTGTTGATATACCGACTGTTAGTAAAGCACAACCGTTAAATTATCAAAAGTGGTTTCTCTTGCTTGTCGTATGTAAATATTCATATAATATGGTCACAGTATTAGTAATTAAACTTATTATACAAGGTATTTTCAACACTATATGGGACGCAGCTGCCTTAATACTTTAAAGTGTTCTACTCTTCTTTTGTATTTTGATATAATTCAATGTTTAATTTTGCTCTGACAAATATATGTTAATTTAAAAGGCCCTAAGATATACTTTAGTTAAAAGTCTAACGGCATTGTTTACATGACAACTTGCTTCATGTGTATGTTGTTGCTAGTAATTTGCAGAATAAATATGTATTTAATATGGAGCTTTATGGTTGTTGGTGTGTCGACAGAGATGGAAGCTATATTGCAGATCTAGATTGGGCAGTTCAAATAAAAAAATAATGACCTAATCAAGTACTTGCATCTTTTTGTTTTTTCTTTTGCTCATGATTAAGGACATATAAGCAGAAGTACTGTATCAAGGATTAAAACTGCTGTAACAGCCCTTCCTCATAACTTGGTCCGCTTACTACCTGTGTTTTTATTCTTCAAGGTTAAGCCGTGTCACACCACCACCGCTCTTCCCATCTGCCGTTCACCACCCGAAGTGTGATCCTGTTCACCCTCAGTGCCTC
Source organism: Lipophrys pholis (assembly GCF_963383615.2). Classification (NCBI taxonomy): domain Eukaryota; kingdom Metazoa; phylum Chordata; class Actinopteri; order Blenniiformes; family Blenniidae; genus Lipophrys; species Lipophrys pholis. Next base: position 1,138,217 of record NC_137635.1, on the reverse strand, counting down.
TGCGCTCCCAGTTTTACACCTCGCCGACCTGCAGTTTGAGACCGCCTCGCCGATACAGTCTCTGTCAGGCTATGGCTGGGCGCAGTGGAGGAGCGAGCAGGCCAAACGGCGGCGCGGCAGCAAACAAAATCTGCCAGTTCAAGCTGGTGCTGCTGGGGGAGTCTGCGGTGGGCAAGTCCAGCTTAGTGCTACGCTTTGTTAAAGGCCAGTTTCATGAATTCCAGGAGAGCACCATCGGAGGTAATGTGTTTGTCCTCTGGAAAATGACTGATTTCTTTTGAAAAGTCATATTTTTGGGAGTCTCCGTTATTAGAATATGTTGTTGAGTGCATGTAAGTGCAATTAATTTAATAATACTAGTGCTGATACAATACTCAACCGGTTGGTAAAAAAAAAAAATGTTTTTCGTGCTTTAATCGTCCCAAAAATCAAATTTACAAAAGTTCAGTGTTTGACACTTTGACACAAGACTGACATCTGATGAGCAGATTTGATTGTCGCTCAAATGCAAAAGATTCCCATTTAATTCAGGTTTACTTGGAACAACAACATTACACTAAAGTGTCAACAATTTAATTTTCCCTTTTGTAAATGATTAATACAGTCTCTAATTGAAGTCCTGGGATAATCCAACCACTTAAAAAGGCTGTAGAACTTTATGATATTTACTTTATGTTGCTTTTCAATTTATTATTATAGACTAACATGTTGTTATCATATAAACATTCAGCCCAGTACAAGTTTTGTTTTCTCTCTGCTCTAAAAAGCACAGGAATTTAAAGAATGTTTTATTTTGTATTGTTGGGAATTACAGGATGGTGTATATGGTGTATATGGTATATACGGTATACGAGCTTATCTGAAGTGATTTAAAGCCAATCTCTTTGCCAGTGAGATCAGTCCCAGTAAAATGAAAGCATGACTATCAGTCCATTGATGTACTTTGCCCTTTCCACGTTCAGCCGCCTTCCTCACTCAGACGGTCTGTCTGGACGACACCACTGTGAAGTTTGAGATTTGGGACACGGCGGGTCAGGAGCGCTACCACAGCCTGGCGCCGATGTACTACAGAGGTGCTCAGGCGGCCATCGTGGTCTACGACATCACCAACACAGTATGTTTTACACACAAACCATGTTAGAAATCTCAAAATGAGCTTCATGAATTTCTTTAGTCAAATTATTTGCTGACTTTACTGCAGAAAGTACTCTGATGTTTAAAACGTCTCATGTAAAGTGAGTTTTATCAGTTTGTGTTGTGTTTACTCACCTTCAGCTGTTGTATTAAATCAGTGTAATCTAAAATTAGATTTATAGGCGTTCAGATATTTGAGTGTTCGTTGATTGTGTCATGAGCATTTTGTAAAGTAAATCTGTTTCTGTTCGTCAGGACACTTTTACTCGTGCGAAGAACTGGGTGAAGGAGCTCCAAAGACAAGCCAGTCCCAACATCGTGATCGCTTTGGCTGGAAACAAGGCCGACATCGCAAACAAGAGAGCTGTAGACCTGCAGGTATAAAGATACTTAAATAAGACTCAAGTCGTCCTGAATGAGTTTTGTTATAGAACTGTACAGAAGATCAACATCCTTGTAAATTGATGTTTTCAGGAGGCACAAGTATATGCTGACGAGAACAGTCTGCTCTTCATGGAGACCTCAGCCAAGACGGCCATGAACGTCAATGAAATCTTCATGGCCATTGGTACGTATCTGTTGGTCACGCTCACTTCTGAGCTGCTTTCACAGACGCTTGTGGTCATTTTCTCATTTCTGCAACCAAATTGAAAACACACAAGCTTCATTGAGTGAAAATGAGCTGAGCTGAGCTGAGCTGAGCTGAGCTGAGCTGAGCTGAGCACAGCAGCACTGTTTGAATGGTTGACAGGAAACATTTGTAAAGAAACTTAAAAATCACGGTCAGTTACTTCGTGTCTAGTTCAGTTTCATTTGGTCGGTTGTGGCAGTGATTGTTTTCACTATTCAGTCTGCCTCTTCTTTCATTACAAGACAGTTGAAAGTTCAGAACTACTGCTTTGCCTTCTGGCTTTGAGATCATTACCCCCCCCGAGTACATCACTGATGTCTGCATTAAAAATATTACAGGCTCTATCTTTTGATGTCAATATTCTGCTGGTGAGTCGATACAGCTGAAACACATCGACATATTTTCTGTTTAAAATTAAAGTGAAACTAAATCAAAACGGGCAAAGTTGAGACCAACTGTTGTTGCCACTCTACATTTTCCCTCGGCACACTGAAGCAGCTGTAATCTGTTTTGTAGAGAGATTCTACATTTTTTATTTGTAATAAAATTACAAATTGTATCAAATTTAACCCTTAAAATACATCAAACACTTGAGAACTGTTCCCTCATTAGAATTTATTTCCACTATTGAAACTCAATGTCTCTATTAGACAATGGATTAGGGCCAAACCAATGTGGGCTTTATGAGGGCGATTCAGTTAATGGTGAATAAAAAATTCCAGTAACCAATATATTGGCCGATTACATTTTAATTTTTTATTGCTGGGGTGACGCTTCGACCTAAATATGTAAACACAGAGTTATAGAAAACGGGAAACTTATTGAGCTGGAGTTTATTTACTGGAGTTGCAGCATGAAAGGAGTTGGCAGCATCTTCCACTGGATACGTCACACAAGGACATCTGAAAAACACCGTAGCTGCTTTTTATTAGTGCAAAATAACTATCATCAACCAATTAAATCTCTAATACTGATAATCCATAAATCTGACGGAAAGTCAAATTAACTCACAATTTCTTGCAGAAGATTTCTTTCCCACCAGGGAATCTTACTGTCCTACAATAGAATTTGTTCTTTGCAATAATCAGCCTGAAATGTTTGAATCCGTCCAATGAAAACTTTCTTCCTGTTCTTTTGTCTCCGTAGCGAAAAAGCTACCGAAGAACGAGCCTCAGGGCGGCGCTGGACAGGGCGGCCGGACGAGGACGGGAGTGGATCTACAAGAGGCCAGCCCCCAGGGTCGCAGCAGCCAGTGCTGCGGCGGCGGCGGCGGCGGCAATTAGCAAGTACAACACCACGAACTTAGTGAACGAGCCCAGAACATCATTGTAAGGACAGCAAGTAGCTTAAAGAAAAACCCAGAGAGGCAGGAGAGGGCAGAGCCACTCACCACTCCTGCACTTAAACTGAGATTAGAGATGAGATTATCTGGATCCTCTTTGATTACAGGAACTTTTTTTAAAAGAATCATAAGCTAGAGGGAATTTCCAAGATCCCTCAGGACTTCTGTCTTTGTGTGTGTGTGTGTGTGTGTGTGTGTGTGTGTGTGTGTGTGTGTGTGTGTGTGTGTGTGTGTGTGTGTGTGTGTGTGTGTGTGTGTGTGTGTGTGTGTGTGTGTGTGTGTGTGTGTGTGTGTGTGTGTGTGTGTGTGTGTGTGTGTGTGTGTGTGTGTGTGTGTGTGTGTGTGTGTGTGTGTGTGTGTGTGTGTGTGTGTGTGTGTGTGTGTGTATCTTCAGCCTCCGTCTTAACATTGATCGAGAACTTTTAAATGAACTATTTTGAAGCGTGACGCTGAAGGTTGTTCGCTGTCTGCCCCGTGTGTTTGAGCGTGTGTGTGTGTGTGTGTGTAAAGTCCCGTGTGTGTACGTGTGTACAGTATTCACAGCACACTGTGTGTTTCTATATGCACACAAACGCGTTTTGTACTCCTGTCCTCCTCCCGTTACACCTTTTTGTGGAAGAAACAAACAACTAATATTGATGCTGAAAGGGCAAATAGCGAGCGAGTGGGATTCAGTCCTCGGCCTTTTGATGCCGTTGTTATGAACATGTGATCAGTTTTCTGGATCATTACATCTGATTATTGCATTTACAAAGTTAGACGGGAAAAAAAGAAGTTGCGATCCAGTTAGTTTGGTGCCTGATTTTTCAAAGAAAAGACGTGCTCAGTCACAGCATCATGAAGCAAAGTTCTTTTGGTTTTTCTTTAACAATGTGGCCAGACTCCATTCCTCTGGACCCGATCACAGCTGAAGCATGACTTTCTCTAAATGTGGCCTTGTGAACCCAAAGCTTTGTCCCAAAACGCGTCCTTCGCCAACCAAACGATCTGGAGCCAGATCACATGTTCATGTCAGGTGTGAAGGGGGAACAGTTTTAGTTCCTGGATGCCACCCGGCCGCAGGCCGAGCGTCTGACAGGAGCGTCTGACAGGAGCCCCGATCCGGGCGACAAATGTAGTCGCTCTCATTCATCTGTGCTGATAATTGTAACGCCGCAGAGTTGTTAGCCTTTTTTAAAAGAAGTGTGAAATAACTTGTAAATCTGAAAAGTAATAAATACCATGTGAGTCTCCGCTGCCTGCAGGCCTCTTTTATATTTCGCTCTTTGTGCTGCTGGATTTAGCCTGGTAGCATCTTGGTTTTCTTTTCTTTCACACAAAAGCTCTAATAAGATTTATTAATTCCCTGGATGTTTTTCATGCCTGACAGCTGGGATGGGAGTCACAGATTAACCCGTAAGACTGTTAAAATCATGCAAGCAAACATTGTGAACATAAGTTACACAGAATGTCCTATTCCCAGTATTCTGCTACTCCAGGAGTGCTTAAAGGAACTTTCTTTAACAGTCATGGCATTTTAATAAACCTCCTTAAAGCTGACTGATGGACAGATTCCTGTTTGCTGCAGGAAGGTCTTATCCTAAACTAACAGAGTCTAAATGTATAAAGGAGCAGCTGAATATAGAATCATCATTCGAGGGGCGATCAATCACCATTTCTCAATTGTTTCCCTGATTCTGAAAGTATTTTCATATTTAAACTAATGTCAATGTGAGTTTTTTTCCTGATCTATCTTTAACCGAACCAGACTTTCATTTCCGCTGCAGTTTGAGCGACAGTGGTTTGTCGTCCATGAGCCCGTCGCTTTGTTTCCATCGCCTTTCCATCCTGAGACGATGATCTTTGCAGGCGGAATAAACCTCGTGAGCTGCAGCTTTAAAGATGCTCTCACCCGACTGATCCTCTGCTTGGGAGTGGTTGTAATGTTCTGGTTGATTACATCTTCTTCAGATGTGAGAGTTTTTTCGTTTCCCCCAAAGGAGGCTCCAGTGTTCATGTTCGCTCAAGAATGAAGCGATCACAACGTGGAGATCAAACATCAGAGGGTCATTGGGGTTTTGCACCGTGTTTCATGTTCATCGTTCAAGAAATGATGAATAATTAGAACACAAAGTCACTGGAATGGGGAAAAAACACCTTTTATTTGTTCTCCTTTCACTGGTTTATACGGTTAATGATGACAATTTTACTTTGATCAATATCAATGACAATACGCTGCCGCCCCCTGCTGGACAACTCTGTGTAGTGTTTAAGCCAAGATAAAGTTTTTACTGTTTGTATAAATCAAGCAAAGTTTACTTTTGGTTTTGACATTTATATTATGTGGACTATGTTTGAATTCGTCTTTGATAAATATTGTACTAAACAAATCATTACTAATGTCATGTTGATAATTTTACATTAGGAACCTTTCATTCTTATTTACAGTATTTGTTCTTCATAGGTGTATTTTTCAGCTCTTTGTACTTATAAACAGATTTTTCTGATTTCTTTTTAATTTTAATCCTGCGTCTAAGCAGGTTTTCTTCATAACAAAGAGTCACAAGTTTGCTAAATAGTTTAGTTATGATCGGTGTCGCGGCAAATAGTTAAGCTGTTGTATTCACACTAACAAGCAGTGTTACTAAAAACAATATTTTAATATATCTACACATGAACCACCACCAAAAACAGTTCCAAGATGCCTTTAAAGCATCGGACATTGGTTATTAATGAAGTTCAACATTTATTTATGTGTTTGTTTTGTTTGTACGTGAGTACATTTAACTTAAATGAGTTTGACACCTCGCATATAGATTTTCTTTTTAAATTATCAAAACGTGTGTAGACATCTAATATTGTCCATGTCCTCAGTAACCACATTTAAACACTAGATGGCAGCACTACACCTGGCTTCAGCTGCAGTTGCTCTGTCTCCCTTGAGCCAGAGTTTGTTTTAAAATAGCTTCTGTGTCTCAATGCAGCAGTTTTACTTTTTCACAATAATCTGCGGCATTTTTTTTATTTCAGTAAAAGAATCTTCAATAGATTGAATAACACTCAAATGGTTCCAACCACTGTCTGTAGATGATATCTGAGCATAGGCCGAGGATAAAAGAACCTTATGGTCATTTTATGTTGTTTAATTGAAATTAAGTTTAATTAAAAGTAGATGAAATGATAGGATGTGGTAATAGTTTATATGTTTGTTCTTGATCTGTAACATTTGTATGTAGAAACTATAGAAAAGGAACGGTTTGATCTAACACTGATTAGAGGAGGACAGCACAGCACTTTTCTGACTCATGTATTCAAATTTAATGCTTTTATTTTATTATCAGCAATTTTGTTTCCTAAAGTTTCACATGATAAATATTTAAGTTAATTTAAAAACCACCAACCCTGTTCTACGTTAAGACCGATCATCCCAGTTTTTGTTTTCTTTATTAATGTGTGACCTTCATCCCAGTTATTATCTGCCGGCCGTCACAAACGCTGGAGACGTCCAGCATGACACCATGAGCGTCGCCTTCAGAGACCATCGTGTTTACTTCTGTAGGACAACAAGCTGAAAGTAATATCTTTCTTATTGTTTCCTTCACAATGGGAGAAGAGCTGCACCAAAAGCTCCAGGCTACTGGAACTATGAAATGCCTCCAACGTTCAGTATTTCACAAGCAGAGGTTCCTTTGGGTCACGTACACAGTTCTAATCGCTCCGCAGAAATAAAGCAACTAAATACAACCGATTCTTAAATCAGTGAATCCATATTTTATATCAAGAAGAAATTTTGGTTAAAGAAAACAAAAAAAAGGTTTTTATTCAAACAAACAGAAGATATTGGAAAAACTCTTAAAACCACAAGTACTACATTGTGATTTATTCCTGGATTGTCTCTTAGTTTTGTGTTCAGCCCTGACATTACTTTACTTTTAAAAGCACTTGAACACAACCAGTCCTTATTGTATATCCTTGGCCTTAATCAATGTTCATCTTTACAAGACACTCTCTGAAATGTGGGTAAGTTGGAAACTTTAACCCTCACGTGCTGTTAGAATAAAATCCATGCTGGAAGACTTTAACAGTATGAAGATAGACCCTGTTATACCTAAACTTTGTGTAAAACTGACCAGAATTACACATATTTCATCATTTTGAGTTTTGAAATTCCTCCGATGGGCTGAAGTTTCAGCTAAATATTTGCTTATATGACGACTCTATAATATAAACATTTTCTATATTTTTTTAATTAAAAATGACACAAAAGAGGACTTAGTACATTTATATTGAACCTACGTTCTGAAACACTCTTTCACTTACTGTAGTTTTGTGTTTAATATTGCTGTTCAAGCACAGTTTTACACGTTTTCATATTTTAAAGATAAATGCATAAATGAAGGGCCTGAGCAGCGATTTAGAAATCCAAAGGGGTCAAAGACTTTTATAGGAAATACAATCGAACTATGAATCTTAATCATTTGCATAAATGATTATTCTAATAGTCTATTATTTCCTTTAGCTTCCAAGATATGGGTAAGTTGAATATATGGTCCCTTTGCCCATTAAGTCATCTCACACACACACACACACACACACACACACACACACACACACACACACACACACACACACACGGTCGCTCGTCTCAGAGATAGGCAACATTTTCTGCCAGAAGCCGGCAGGCGCTGCGTTCACAGTAAATGATTTCTCATTTGTTGAGCCGTCAGTCAAGATGTGTTCTGTCAGAAAAGAAACTCATTTCATGCTTGGCCTCTGTGAATCATAATGGTGTGAGAGCCGGACTGGGATTGACTGTGTTTAGAGGAGAGAATTTGCAGAATAAAGGAAATGCATTCGCATTTTGTGCTGGTTTGTTTTCTTTCCGTCCCCCGTCTCCTACATTACTGAGGCCAATGAAACCGGTGATTTCACCTAAAAGGTGCTGCTGTCATAAGAACCAGAATGTCCAGATAAGCTTTTATAATGTAAACGTGTTTCGTTGTTTCTCTGGAAACCAGCGGCCTGATTTTATGACAAAGCCCCGTTGAAGAGTGACAGAAGCCTCTGAGACACTCGCTGATGGATTCGTTGTTTCTCCCTCGACAAAATGTCATTAAATACCAGGGGCACGGGGAGCGACGCTACCTGGATCACACTCTGTGGTGCAGGTTGAGATTCCTGCTGATAGTGAAGGCGTGTGCGATACGGTACAATTACTGCTCCTTATCTAAAATTAAACATCAGACTGTGCGGCCAGCCGATGGGACGTTAAGTGAAGAAGTAATCAAAGGAGGCCAAGCAAAGGTTGGTGAAAGGGTTGTGATTTCTTTTTTAAACGTTCTTTCCTAATTCACTATAGTCTCAGTATTAGATTTCTTCTTTTCAATATGGTGTTACTGCACTTCTGTCTCTGCTTCCAGCTTGAGTGTCTTCACATATGAGCTGATCTGCAATTGGTAATATTATTATTATTATTATTATTATTATTATTATTATTATTATTATTATTATTCGTACAAACACTGAGTAGAAATGTAGAAACATGTACTGAGAGAGCACCTGCCTAACTGATGGATGGATGGACGGACGGATGGATGGCGTTCAGAGGTGGCTGGATTAAACACTGTTCAATCTGGATATTAATCTGGATATTAATGAGAACAGGATCATTTGAAGAGTGAGGACAATAACAACCCCACTGCTATTAAAACTGGCAACCACAAGCGTCTTTACAAGAACATGGCGGACCGTATTGATCTGGTTGTTTGGACTAAGAACCCAAACACACTTCGGGCTGCAGCCGTTGTCCTTGGATGAGGCGTAAACATATTAATGAGTATTTGTTGGCTGCAAGCTCTCCCTTTACATAAAGCTTCACTCAGCCAAAACGTACAGTAGCTCTCACACACACGACTCTGTATAATGGAGGATGTTTGTGTTTGTTTCAGGTTATATAGTGAACAAAGTGGAGTCCAGTCAGGATGTTTCTACCTGCTTCACTGCTAAAGCCAAGCAGGAGGAACCAACGGAGGATTTCTCCTCATGTTGATCCGTTCCTGTAACGCCTGAGGACTGATCACCTTCACCAATGAAAGTTGGGCAGAGAAGGTTATGTCTTTGACTGCATGTATTTATTTATGTATTTCATGGTTGGTATTTATGTATTTTATCACCTCTTCGCAAAAGCTTCTCACCCGAATCGCGTGAAATCTTCAACGACGACAGGTCATCATCCAAGGAACCAATCGATCGGCTTTTGGAACGTTAACGACCAACCGTCTCCGAATAAACCCCAAAAAGCAGCGAAGAAATTTCCCAAACAAAATGTTGCTGCATCACAAACATCATGTGGCTCAATGCAAACTTGTTGGATTAAAGACTCCGTCAGGGTTTTATTCCTTCCTACAACTAACGTATGGAATCTACAGCCAACAAGGCCTTTAGTGGACACACACACACACACACACACGTATTCATGCATTTCTATTGCTTCTTTGCTTTTTGTTTTTAAATGAAAACATCAGAGAATTGAGACACAAACCTAAATGATTCAACAAACATAAGAAGAAGTC